>NW_026526753.1:0-337168 GCF_024362965.1 Panthera pardus | reverse complement strand
CCTTTACCAATTTAATCAATAGTTGCCTGGGACAGTGCTAGGCTGCAAGCTGTGAAGTATGCACAGATGAGGAGGTCATCTCATCTGCCCCAAAGAACTTGAAGTCTAATGGAAGACAAAGACGGGTTGTAATAAAGAATTTGGTTGGCTTTTATTCCCAGTTCCTGGGATGTATCCTCTAAGTTGTTGGGATTTCCTAAGTTGATAGGAGTGTCTTTATTCATGATAGCAATGATGGTTTATGCAAATAAGATGACAGATGGCAGGCATAAAGAGAGTTGGTGATAAAATGATAATCCAGCATATAGATGCCATGACACCAAAGGTTGAGATCAACTTGGGGCATCTGGATGGCTCAGCTGGTTTAAGCATCCAACTCCTGACTTTAGCTCGGGTCATGACCTCGTGGTTCATGAGTTCAAGCCCCACATCAGGCTCTGTGCTGGCAGTGCAGAGCCTGCTTGGGATTCTCTCTCCCTCTCTCTCTGTCCTTCCCCTGCTTGCCCTCTCTCTCTCTCTCAAAAATAAATCTCAAAAAAGAGAAATTTGAAAAATAAAAAGATTGAGATCAACTTCATGGCAAATGATTCCACCAATCATGTCTAAATAATGAAACCCCAATAAAAACTCTAGACACCAAAGTTCAGGTGGATTTCCTTGTATGGCAATCCTCTGCATATTGTCACACATTGATATGCCAGGAAGATAAGGCAAACTGACACCCCACGAAGAGGACAATGGATGTGTGGGGATCCTCCCACCAGACCTCACTCTCCCTTTGGCTGGTTCTGATTTGTATCCCTTTGCTATTATAAAACTGGAATCATATGTATAGCACTTCCCTCAATGAGTTGTTGATATGAATCACTGAACCTATGGGGAGAAGAAGAACCCCCCAATTTTGCAGCCAGCTAATCAGACTTGTGGGTGTCATGGGGACCCCCAAACTTATGGCTGAGGTCTAAAGTAAGGGCAGTCTTGTGGAGGCTGTGCCCTTAAGTTGTAAAGTCTGGCCTCACTCTGGATGGTTGGTGTGAGAAGTCATTGCATGGCACGCAAGGAAGGGGCACCATGTGGACTGTGGTCAATGCAAGGAGACTGTGCCCTGGGGCCACAGAAGGCAGAGAGGCTACAGTGTTTCTAGTTCTTCCCATGTTCCTGCACTCAAGGAAGAAGACGGCCACCAAATGACTAAGTAGGCTGTGGATAATGGAGAGAAGTCTAATTGCATCTCTGTGTATTCTGCTCTCCGGTACTCTTTCTCAGATGCTCGCTGAGCTTCTGACTTTTCTTTTACACAGAGACTGTGCTAGATTGAATTATTGGCCTCATTGTGGTAGAGTGCACTTTACCACCCTTTAATTTTGGTTTTGCTTTGTGATTTTCTCTGGCCGAAGAGATGTTAGAGGTTTGAGGCCTGCTTGCATGGCAATGCTCACTCTCCGTGATCATGCTCAGGTCTGTTAGGCCAGCCTGGCTCCAGAATTAAAAATGTGGAGCTGACTTGAATGAAACCCCTAACCTGGGGCAAGACCAACTGATCTACCTCCTAAAACAGATCAGATTCAGCTGACCTAGACCAGCTGACTATCTACAGAGCAATGGTATTGTAAGCCACCGGGTTTTGGGGAGAAGTTTGTTATACAGTAGTAATGTGGTAATAGCTGATTGATAGAGTCCTAACATAAAGAATATTTTAACTTTTCCCATATTAGAAATCCTAATACTTTCTGATAGAGAATGTGTATATCTGACTATAAAATTAACGGCTAGCGTTTAAGGGCCCCTACTATGTTCCAGAGGCTATGCTAAGTGTCTTATACACATCATTTCTTTTTTTTTTTCTTAATGTTTATTTATTTTGAGAGAGGGGGACAGAGGGCCAATGGGGGGGGGGGCAGGCAGAGAGAGAGGGAGACTGAGAATCCCAAGCAGGCTCTGCACTGTCAGCGAGGAGCCCGCTGCTAGGCTCGAACCCACAAACTGTGACATCATGACCTGAACTGAAATTGAGAGTCAGATGCTCAACTGACTGAGCCACCCAGGGGCCTCTAAACGTTATTTCTTTAAAAATCAATGCAAAATAGTTATCTCTATTTTACAGGTGAAGAAACTGAGCTTCAGAGAAGTAGGGCCCCTTATGTAAAGACCCATAGTTTGTGAGCAACAGCGTGGTAAAATAAACTTAAGTCTGTAAAGCCCCCCATTCTCTGCTCTATAGCATATCACAGTAGTGTGGATTTCATGAATCAAAAAGGATAAAAAACTTTTCTGAATTGCCCAGGTTTCTTCAAAATGATGATGATATATGCAATCATGTTGCATGGAGAGAAATGTAAGCTTGTGAAGTGTTATATTTTATTCAGAATTAATCACTCTCTCCTCTGAGAGTCCACAGCACATTACTCATTTTGCTGCCCTGTAGTGAGGATGTCTCACATTAAATCTAGTCGTTGACACATGCACTCAGCAGACTGTGAGCTCGTTGAGGGAGGAAATCTAGGCTCATACCATTTCCTGTCCCTTACTGAAATTAGTACAGGGCCTGCTATGTGGGAGGACCTAGCAGTTTCAAATTTTTATTTTCAAAGGATACTCATAATTTTTCAGCATTATTTGAATATAATGTGGGTGTGATTCTCCTAAATAGTTGGCTTGCTTTATATTATGGACATTTCAAGTCATGTAACTCAAATTTCCAGAGCCTCCTGAACCCACCTGAACCACATGCAAGATTTTGAATGTGCCTCACGAGGCTTTTAAGGTGAAAAGATCTCTGTCCTCCATGATACTCTCCAAAGGGACCAAGAACCAAAAAAAAAAAAAAAAAAAAAAAAAATTTACGATTCTTTGAAGCAATGTTGGAATTTATGTAAGAGATGCATTTACATAATGGATGGAGTCCCTCCTACAGCCTTTTTCTCTGGACAGTACCTCCTTCCACACACTGAAATGGTTGGCCTGAATGGAGCCAAATTACATGACCTCATTTTCATTCACAGAAATGACTGGCTTAAGGTAGACATCTTACTCAAGTTAGGTCAATGAATTTTCTCTCCAAAATATTTGCAAATGAGACACCGAGAGGCTGAGCTAATTAGCTGTGCAAAGACAAACAGAAAGGTTATGGAGATTCAATAATAGAGACACCATTTAGGGTCATTTGCAAGGCGAATGAGTTTAAGTCAGATGAAAACAGAGTGGAAAGGAGAAGAAAGAGACAAGATGGTTTCTTGGAAATAAAAAAAGTGGCCTCTGTTTTTCACTCTTTGGTGTTCTAGCCCTTCTTTGGACTGGGTGCTTCTGAGTTTCTAGTCTCAGATTTTTTCTGAGAATTATATTCATAAACATCCCCCTATCTCTATTTTCTTGATCTAATTTGAGTGGGTTTTGTTGAAGAGGATAGAGATGCAGCTAGAACAAATTCCTTTCAAAATGGCTCCTATACCTACTAGGGTCAAATTGAGCTTTAAGGCATATATTTTCTTAATTGACTTCTCTGACTTCATTTTACTATTCTGCTTGATTTCCCCTTTAATATAGCTTGTCTTATTAGTTACCTTTGTGTTACCTTAAAATCTTGTAAGAACAAGACAGGGTATATATAGATATGCAGGTGCATAAAAAATTAAATATGCAATGGTATTGTCTTTGTGCCATACTAATTCAGGCTTGAGGTTAAACACCCTAACCTGGGAACCTGGAAAGAAAAGAGCCTTGGTGAGAGTGATTTTATATTAATCATCCAATTGTCAATGACTACTAACATCTGCAGATGAATGTCCACGGTTCTCAACCCGGTAGTCAAGTTCTATGATCTGACCCAACTCATCTTTTCAAATTGCATCTCCTGCTGTTCCTTTTCACATACGCTACAGTGTGGTCAAATTGAAAAACTCATGCCCCAGCTCTCTCTTGCTCATGCTGCCTCATTCTACTTGAAAAGCTCTTCTTTTGGGAAAAAGATTTTTGAAATCTGTCCATCCTTTCTATTTTGGTGCAAATGTTACTTCTTCCATGAAGCCATCCTTAGTATTTCTCTCTTTTCTCCATTGCCATCTCTGCCTATTATCAGAAATAACCTCTTGTTTCTCTGAACTCCCAAAGCACTTGCTGTGTTCTGGCACTCACTACTTTTGACTTTCATTTCCTTCATACATTTGTGTGAAGCCCCCTCCCCAACTAACTCTATACTTCAGTGATCAGTCTTTTCATGCCTCAGACACCTATGTGCCTAACATATAGTAAGAGGTGAACACATCTAAGAGGATGTTGAATGGGGCTTTTCCTCTGTCTGGGGAATTTTACTGAATCTCATATTTGATAATGATAAATCCCAACTGAATGTAAAGAGAGATCATGCCATATCTCTGTTGTACTCACTCAGAGGTATCCATACTGGTCCTTCAAGTGTAGCCATGCCCCTACCCCCAAGCAATTACCTATGTGCCAAATACATAAGAGAAAACCATGCTTTAAAGGAAATTGTTAAGAGCTGCAAGAATTATGGTTATCTTCCTAGCATCACTCCAATCCAAAATTAGGGGAGGTCATAAGAACTACTCTAGGAGAGACCTGAAGTGTCTTGAGGGGGAAGATTGCCTTGCCACCTTCGGTTGCAATATCAGAGGAGAAGGACGGGGGGCAGCAGCGAGAGAAAGCTATATATCTATCCATTAGGTGAAGTGGATGCTATGGAAATTAGCCAGGCTGGGGCTGTGTTGGAAGGAATCTGCCCAGTGGGGGCAGTCTGCGGGGGCTAGGGAGCCAAGCAGTAGAAAAAGTCTTCGTGGTGTTTACCACCAGCAGGCAATTGTTGAAAGGAATCCTGGGGAGTCAGAGGGAAAGAGTACCACCCATGTCAGGAAGGAGTCTAGTCCAGAGCAATTCAAAGGAATCTGAAAAACCCCCAAACTCACCAGTGATCCCATACCAATTGCCTGAAGTTTAGATGCCTGCCACATTAGAGGGTACTCGACAGGACAAAACTACAATACCCCCACGTGTATAAAGGGCCATTTGCTTTTGTTGTTCCAAGGCTCCCTGAGCAAGGGGCCCAAGGAAAGTAGAGAGTATGGCCTTCTCTCCCACTGCTTGCTTCAAGGTCAGGTTTGATCTAGAGGAAGAAAAAGTTTGAACTGGATGCAAACACAAAATGTGAATTTACGATACATAGACTTTTGATGTCTGAAGATGAAATCATTTTAATACCTGATATTGACCAGGAAGTGATGTGCCCGTGGGATGATTGGGCTTGCAGTGATGGAAAAACAATAGCGTTTGAAGGCAGAGGAGTAAAACACAAACACTACTACCCACGTTTTTGGATTTTGAACCAATCAGCCTAGCTGTACGCATTCTAACTCTGTTCAAGGGCTCACTGAGTTAGCCAGTTATTTCAAAAGAAGAAAAAGAGATTAGGTGCAGGGTGGTATAATTCATCTTGCTGTGAGTGCTTACAAGTGTGTGACACACTGTGTTGTACCCTTCACATGCATTGTTTTGTCTGATCCTCACAACCATATGAGAACATTTCATGTCAGAAAATTATTTCATAAATAATTTGCCAAAGTTCTCAGAGATAGGGAGTGGTGGAGAATAGCCATAGCCTTCACCTTTATGCTACTACTGCTAGCTTAGCTCCTGGAAGTTCCTGGTGGGTTTTTTTCTTCTTCTTCTTCTTTTCTTCTTCTTTTATTTAGCATCATCAACCATGTTCACAAGTAAATCATACAAAATGCTTAAAAATAGCCAACACTGCAAAGGCAATATCATTGACTCAAAATGTTCCAGTCATGTGACCATTAATAATGCACAGAAAAATAGGCTAATGGACTACAAATACACACTTTCACCTTAAGAATCGAAATTGATGTCACTTATGTTTCTGACACTGGTAAATTTTGCCACAGGGTTGATGTATCCGTTTCATGTTTTAAGATGCTACATGAAATTCTCAAGGTTATTAATATTCTGCATTGTCTGATTTTTTTAATCTGTTTTCATAACAGTCTCATTGTTGAACAAGGAAAAAGAGATGACTATGTCATTCTTTTTCTTTGCTCTCTGTTGAGGCAGTCTCCTTTCTCCCTTAAGAGTTAGTATGAAGCCCTGAGTCCTTGGATAAGAAATACTTTATCGCAGTGTCCTCGCAAAGGAAGGAAATGAGCAGTAGCTGCTGTGAGTCACACCTTGCTTTTGAGAGAATTTCTAGAGTTAAATGCTCGCATTTGTTCTCAACATGTCAAAGACCTGGCAAAAATCTGGTTTCATATCAGTGTGAAACATAGCTGAATAATGGAAAGTCACCTTTGGGTTTTAAACATTTCCCTTTCTAGGTTTCTTGTACAATTTTCTATGTACAAGACACAAACCCACAAGGAACTCAGAATACATTGACCATTTTATGAAGCTAAGATTTATTTGCTATCAGGATGTTTTAGTGCCAAATCTCAGGACTTCAAGCCTCCACTTACTGCCAACACCTCTTTCAAAAAATTCACAAGTACAGTGGTTTCAGTAGTAAAGGTGTATCTTTCTCAAAAGCTTTTATTTGTATGAGCATTTCTAGAATGTCATGGGTAAATAAATACAAATAATGCTGTTTACTTTGCTGAAGTACTTACTTGTTAAACAGACCATCAAGGTAATGGCTACGTCTTGCATGAGATACTGGTAATTCCCAAAGAGCTGTAGCTGCTGGAAAGGAAATAAAAGTAAATATAAATGTTGCTTCTGCCATTGTAGCATTTTTATTATTGCCAACTCTCTTTCTGAATGTAATCAGGAAGCAACTGTTATTTTTCTCTCCTCTTTAAAAAGAAAGTAACTTACCTATGATCTTTAGCATCTCATTGTAGATAATGAAGCCAGATCACTATTTTCCCAGTGTTTAACTTAATTCCATGTTAGCAACAAGAGTCAGTCCGTTGGGAAACACCCGGGCTTGGGCCACAGTAATCTGACAGCTGTAGTCTCAGCCTGGACATTTGAATTCTCGACATAAGATACCCGCTGGGAACTTCAAGCTTAAACATTTGAAATCCAAGCCTCAAATCATTCAACAGGTGTTCCTCTCCATCCTATCCATGGATTGAGTTCACAAATAGTTCTCTTGGGGTCCATTCATTTTTACAAACTGAACAACTGCCACTATTCCCAAGAAAGCCCATTACAGACTTCAGTCTGGTGTGCTTGACTTTCTAAGGTCTGTGTAGACATAGAAGTTGTTTGAAGTTTACATTTATGGAGTCATATATAAAAGTCAGCATATAACCTCCAGAAATTTGCCTTGCAATACCTTTTGCAGCCAGGTCTGTTTATGTGCTTCATAGCTGCTGACTGAGCACTAACTTATAACCTGGTCTGAGCCATTATAGACCAGATTTATGCAAATGAGAAATATTTCTGGATTTTTAGAGTGTGAACCCAAGGCCCTGAAGTTTCTAATTTAAGGTCTCTGGGGGACACTCTTTTCTGGGTCTAAACCATCAGAATGAATGGCTTCAGGCTAGACTATCATTCCAATTCTATGTGTGAAGACTTTGAACTGAGAAATATTTCAGATTTTTAAGAAGATACAAATGATTCCTCATCCTCCATAAAGGGTTCCCAATGGTTCTCATCCTCTAAGTCTCTGTCCTCTTTACATTTCTTTCTCACATCCTTCCTCTTCTTTCCCCCTCAGAATGGTGCAGTTATATATAGGCAGGGTGACACGAAACAGGGAGGAATTTTCACAGGCAGCTTCAGTATTTGTTCCGGAAGCAGTTTTCATAGAACTATGGGGATCTGCCAGCCTGACCTCCCAGAGGCATATAAAGGCTTGGTCAAGGGCAAGATCTAGTATGTTCTTAGTGATAAAGGCAGAATTTGAATCTAGGTTTTCTGACTCCCAGTCCAGTTTCTGTTTCTACCCACCTGGTTGCCCCTTAGCCCTCTGTGTGTGATTCTTGTGCTTAATAGCCCACCAGATGCTAGAGACCTGTGGTCCTCATTCATGTCTCAAATGTCCCAGGAAAGCAGTATAGTAATAAATGCTCTCTGAAGCACTCCCTGAGTCTGTTGGATCATTTTACTCTAGAGCAAGTTATGACTGAAATAATGAAGATTTTCAACTTATACATATCCCTTCCATATAGCTATTTAATTTGTAAGTAATTATTTTTATCATTTAATTGCAAAAGTCTTTTTTTTTTAAATTTTTAAATGCTAATCCTTTACTAATGACATGTCTATGTGTCTAACTTCTGGGCGAGTTCAGAAGTAAAGCTCCAGTATGTGAGTTTTCCTAGTTTTTGAGCCCTTCAAGGTCAAATTCCAGAACTTCTCTTTCTTTTTATCTCTTCTTAGTCTTTTGCCCATAGTTGGAGACCGACTTCTTGTTGAGTTGTATTTACGCTGTTCTGAAGTTCTCTTCATACTCCAAGTGGAGAACTAAATGCTTGAAGAGGTCAAGTATCTTAGGTTATCTAGAAGAAAACAGCACTGCTAGAAAACATCTCTAGCTACTTATTTCTAGCTCCATGCTGTATGTGCAGTTATGTCAAGTTCCAAAGTTTGCAGACATCTGTTTTGAGAAATGTCATTTATTTATAAAACATTAAATCCTGTGTAGGAGCCACACCCCCAAGAACAAACCAAGTATGTAAATGCAATTAAAACTGGGAAGAAATTATTTTGGTTCATACCCAATAGAGCAGTGATGTACCAATAAGTTGGATTATGCCGTACATGGTCAAGTATTTAAATACCCCAAAGGATGAAACCAGAGCAGCTCGGCCTTCTCTGTTTAAGAAAAGATAAAAATAACTGGTTATGCATAATATACATCTCCCAGTCTTTTATATTTCAAAGGGAGTTCAAATTTAATAGCTTGTTAATATACATTCACTTAATGATTCATCGTCTCAATTATTTGTTGAAACACTCATCTGTTCATTCATTTTCAGCTTCTATCATGACCTCACTCATTGACTCACTTTTATTTAGGGCTTATAAGGTACCAGCATTGTGCTAAGAGTCATGGAGGATATAAATGAATCAGGCACAGTCTTTATTTTCAGTGAATTAAAAAGATTAACACATATAGTAGAAACACATGACATTATGATGAGATACAAAATGTCAAGCATTGACTCAGCTGTGACTCTTTACATCCTAACAACAGGCTTCTGAGAACTGAAGTGTGTATGTTTTGGAGTCCTGTGGAGACATTAAGCTAAAGGACAGGTGCTTTTACATGTTAGGAAGTGTGGGTGTGCCTCCAATATGTGAGATGAATTGGGTTTTGTTGGTTTCCATACTCCAGGGAGAACCCATGGTAATAATCTGAGCTGGTGTGCCCTTCAAAAGACACAAAGACAACAGTAAAAACCGCAGGTTAAGAAGTAAATATCCACCCCGCCTTGAAAAATCCTGTTTGGCTGCTATTCCCTTAACTGAGGCTTGGTGTGGTGGTGGGTTATGACAGGCCAAAGAAGACAGCAACACGAGGCAGGAACATGTGATGGAGGGATGGTGAACTTGGCAAACAACCCCTCCTGCAGCCTGCTCTCATCAAAGCAGAAGCGAATTCACATGGGGGGCAGCCCATATCACCACCACCACCACCCCCCCCCCACATTGACATGGGCATTAGTGCTACTTGAAGACTTTGTCAATGAAATGGGGACTCAAGAAGGAAAACCTTAAAAGACAAATAACCACCTGGGCTCAGGCAGGATGAGAATGTTTGGGAGGGATGGGCCAGGATGCGTTGGGCAGATGTTCTCCACCAGGCTGTGAGGCACTAACATTTGTTTTCAGCACAGAGGGTGCAGCAGCAGACAAGCTGAGAGTGGGGCAGGCATGTGAAGCCTAGACCGTTTTCTGACATAAACTTGGTGGTTTCATCCTTTTTCTCCTTTTGTGAAGGGCTCAAGAAGCCATTCTAAATAAACTATGGGTCTCCAAAATTACTCCTATAATTATGAATTTTAAGAAGCCAATTCATTTATTTATGCAGCCTACAAACATTCATCCAGTGCTCTGTTGTGTCCAGCTTAGTGCTGGGCACAATAATACAGAAATGAATAAGGTGCAGTCCTTATCCTAAAAGGCTTCCACTCTAGCAACAAGTCAGTCATGTTTCAAAAGATACAAATGAAAACCTGTGGACCTATGCATTTAAAACAGTACCTCGCTGCCCCTCTGGAGGATGTTTTCTCAGAAATAAGCATACATCAAGGATAGCAAGGGTAAAATGAGCCTAACAGAGCTGAACCATATCTAATTTTTATGAATCTAGGAAATAAAAAAGCAAAGAGCTTCCACCTTGAGTCTTACTAAACCATCTGCCACTAGAGAAATTTTACACCATGACGTGTATCTTAAAACACTGCATTCCATTCACAAATGAATTGGGCCATGTGTGTGAGGCAGCATCTGAAATTCAAATTGCACTGCTTCTCAGATGGATCAAATAGGCACTTGTGCAACCATCCAAGAGTTTAAACTCCCTCCACACCTGTTGCTCCAGCTTACCCTCCATAACTCCCACCTGAGAAGCCTCCCAACAGGAGGCTTAAGGAGGCTTGAGAAGCCTGGGCTATTGGGCTCTACACTCTCCAGTTAAAATCCCATTTCTAAATGTGGCTCTCCACTTCTCCCACTTGGAATGTTCTCCCACCTCCTTCCTGTTTACGTACTTCCTATCCATCCTTCAAGTCCCAATTCCCCTCCTGAAACCTTCCCTCCTGGCTTGAGTTACCAATTGGAACTACTGGAACAATTACCATATTGTTTGAGCATTAATTTTTTTAAAACTAATTTGTTGAGCACTTCTCACTGATCAGGCAGATGATTCTCTGTTTTGTGATTATATTTCTATCTCTCTGTACCTTTACTGGAACATGAGTCTTCCAGGACAAAATCTGTCTCATCCTTTATCCGCCATATTTCCAAGCACAATATTTTAAAAAGCTCCATGAGTTGTATTGACATAGGGACAGGGTCCTGGGCACTCTCATTTCGTAGTCACTGGCTAGGAACCAAATTTAAGGCAGTAGAGAGTAAGGAGAGGACTTGGAGACAGTCTCCCAAAGACAATCCAGTAAAACATAATGCCTGCTTGGCTATGGATGAAGAAAGGAGAGAGTTCAGATTTCTCTGAAGTTCTGAGGGCTCTAAGGACCAGATAGTTCTCAGAAGCAGAGAACATGGGAGTTAGGAAGAGGAGTCTCCTGCTCTGGAGGCAGAAGAGCTGCTGATGTTTGAGGGTGTGGAAGGACACAGGGACAGGCACCCCGAGATCAGAGAGATGTGTCAAGCTATTTGCTATGCAACCAGACACGGGCATAGAATTTCAAGCCTAGCACCTTTAGGTGAGTAACTCCTGCTAGTAGGTGCCCATTCAGATGCACAGATGCACCAGGGGACATGCTGGAGAACTTCATGTTCATCCCTTTGGAATAAACTTCAAGTTTCAGGGATGTCTTTCAAACCACTGGCTGTGAAGATGGCCTAAAGTTACCCCACAGTGTTATAGGGAGCAACAGAAGAGTACGATTTGTGAACAAAATATAAAACCTAACATTTTATTCTTAACTACGTTTAAACTATGAGTAGAGACGAAAATCAGTAATGAGAGCAGAATGGAGGTGAGGGAGCTATCTTGACAAAATAAATGGTCTTTAATTCCTTCCCCTTCCCTCGATTATAAAAGTCTTGCGATCATTTTGGATATTTGCTGATTGGTATCTTGGAGAGATAACATTATCTGGGGAGGCTATGTGATGGAGTGTTTTCTTTGTGCTGCCTCACCCTTCCCAATCCCCAGGAGGAAGGTTCCAGTAAGCACCCAACATACAAGATAAGGGAGAGAAGTAAGAAATGCAATCAGTTTTTAAATATCAACTCTACCTTTCAACTGTCCATACAATATAGCCTTTCATCCTTTCAGCCTCGGCAAAGGTCACTTTTTGTGGTTTTTACCAGCATTCCCAAGCAGCACAAATGGCCCCTTAACTGGTGCTCGGATAGCACTGTACCCATACCTCTGTGTGACATTTATCACTTTAAATTGTGGTTGAATTCTGTACAGAGCCAGACAATGAGCCCGTCGGTCATGAGGGTGGAAGGGAACTAGTGGCTTACCTGATGAGATGAGGCACACACGCGATGTTGGCTATTTTCGAGGTGAAAGGGGAGGCCACAGATGCCTCCTGCTCTGACAGCGAAATGCCCGCATGAGCCATTTTCAAAGCCTAGAAGGATAAATCCACGTTACACCCATGACTCCTCGGGCCATGTTCTATTTGAACACCATGAGCTATTCTTCACATTATTGAGTTTATAACCCTGTAACCTTCCAGCCCTGGGTGTCTGTTTACGCTGTCCCTCCACATGGAGTACTATCCCCCTCCAGATCCAGAAAGTCACCAACCAAAGAGGCGCCAGCTAAACGATGCTCCTGGGGCAAAAGAGTGGTGCGTGCGTTCATATGCATGTGTGTGCATTGCTTGTGCGGATGTAGATGTGATAAGCAAAAGGAAGGAATAATTCAAGAAGTCAACTGAAAAGGTGATAGCATTTGGATGGGTATGTGTGGGGGTCTTCCTCATCAACAGTTCTTACACTCAGCAGACCATCTTCACGAACGATAGGAAAAGAGATCAAATCCCCACCTTTCCCTGGGCTGCCTGATATAGCCAACCAGTTAACTGTTGGGACAAAGTACGGGGCTCACAGCATCTTCACTGGAGACAGGGACCGAATCGTACTTATCACACATCCTTCTAGGACCTGTGTTGCCTCACTAAAATAAAGGCTAAATCATTGTCACAAGACTCGAAATGGCCCAGAGAGAGCGTAGAGCAGACAGTGGCCAATAAGCAGGCCAGAGTCAATTTTTTAATCCCATAAGAATTGTATGAGCATAAAATGAGATTTCGTAGTTCTGTAGTTCTGTAGAACCGCAAAGCATCTGTTTACCGTGGCTGGCACATACTAAATTCATGTTCAATACACATTAGAATAGTTCCTTCTCCCTCTATTCTCTCTTAGTATTTTGTATCTCTATTACATATTTTAAGATCATCTGTTTTATGCTTGGGTTAATATATAATTTTTAATGTTTATTTATTTTTGAGGGAGACAGAGCATGAGCGGAAGAAAGGCAGAGAGAGAGGGAGACATAGAATCCAAAGCAGGCTCCAGGCTCTGAGCTGTTAGTACAGAGCCTGACACAGGGCTCGAACTCACGAGCTGCAAGAGCATGACCTGAGCCGAAGTCGGATGCTTAACCAACCGAGCCACCCAGGGGCCCCTGTTTGGGTTAATATTATGCATGATTCTTTCCACCACTAGATAATGAATTTTAGGGGGGCAGAGACTATGTCCTTTTTTAGCATGATTTGTTTTGTTCTAATTTCTACATAATTATGGGAATGGGTAACTCATTTTAGGTTTTGAAGCGTAGACTAACAACGAGCGTCTTCTCGTGAAGCATAAGGTAGAAAAATTCATAATAGATCTCTAAGCGTGAACACAATTTTTCACAGAACTTAGACGAAAATATTTAAAAAGAGAGGAGCACAACTACCCAGATCCTAAGGATCTAGTAGGCTTTGGAAATACAAAGCAATCCCGTTCAGTTTTGTGCTGAAGATTTTGTACTGAAAATATTTGCTTACGCACATAAATCTTCAAGGTGGGCTATTATTTCAACCATATCTTCAACACTCAGAGTCTAAAACACGTACTGCTTTCTCTTGTGTATGGGAAGGCATCTGCTGAGAATTATTTAATTTAGGCCTCTCTATAGTTTGTAATAGCCACATAGTTTGGTCTGCGATTTCACTGATATGTTATGCATACATGATTTTATACATAATTCAACACTTTAAACCATCAGTTTCAAACGTTTCCTTCACTCGGCCTTTACCACTCATGTGTTCTACTCACCCCACAGTCATTAGCTCCATCTCCGCACATGCCCACGTAGTAACTGCAGGGGACGGATAAAAAACATTAATGCCTTAACGCCTCTCTTGGGTAATTTTCATCACAACCAACTCACACGTGATGTATGTGTGTGTGTTGAACACACGTGGCATCAGGCTCATGGCAAACGACTTGGACAGCAATATCCCCAGAGGAATAAGGGTGTTGTATTTAAGTTGTTTCCACCATGTGGAAATGACAGTGATTTTGCCAAGGACGGCCACCAAGAAGATTACACATTTCTAAACAAGTCCTGGGTGATTGTATCCATCAGGGCTAAGCTTAAGCGTGTGCAGCCATAATCACAGCACTTCCCACACCTGATGCACCGAATAACCTGATCCATCTGTGTTTTTTGGTGGCTGATGCCACTGGAAGTTTAGACACTAGGATGAGAAACCTTTGGGAAATGGTTGAACAGAAAGAACCAAAAGCATATACACATAATCTTGAGGCATTCTGGAGTGATATGAGAGCATATGCTCCTAATCTCTACCAGTTTGGTGTGCAAACACCACAGCATGAATAGAAGAGTAATAACAAAACCAATACAGGCAAAAAATAAAGTTCTTGGACAGTTTCCTTATGATTAACTGACACATAAGAGATGGTCATTTTTATAAGTCAAAAATGGTCAAAAACAAACAAACTCATAAGATTCAACCCAATATTTGGCAGGTATATACGAAAATATTCTTATAAACATTTCATGGGCTCACACGCATGTCATGACTGTGTACATTTGCTGAAGTGGGTCCTTTTCTTCAGGCTCAAATCACATATTTAGTCTCTATATCACACAAAGAATCTTACATCTTCAAGTGCTCCCTGAATTCAGAAGACAACTCAGACAACCTTATGTGCATTGTCAGTGATAAAGTCAGGAGGAATAAGATGGGGAAATCGAGAAGACAGTTCATTCCGAGACAGCATATTTTCCTGAACTGATTTTTCTTTAAGGGAATATAGCTTTTCAAAAGTAAGCATATAAATTGGCAAAATTTCTTAGGCATTTGAGATGGGTAAAATTACTTTCTTCGCCCATTATCATATAATGACCATGTAAGTAAAATAGTCACTTAAACACTGGCTACTAACCCAGCCTCAAGGCATTATGGGAGTTGACAGGCATTCTCTTTAAAACTTCCCAAAGAATGTTTTGGCAACACAAAATAATAGTGAAAGGCAGTCTCCTGATTTTAGCTACTACTTGTCAGTAATTATATGAAGTTTCACTACTCTCTTTCCATTTCACTTTCTGGAAATATGTAGCTCAGAAATTATAACATTCCCAGAAAATTATAGGTAGGTCTGGTCTCAAGAAGAACCATTTCACTCTGATGTACATGGTTATCTATATTTTGAAGGAGATAAAAAAAAAAGGACTTTTTTTTTTTTTTTTTTTTTTTTTTTTTTTTACTTTGGCCTCCATACCCAAACCATGGCCAGGGCCAGATATAGTGAGACTATCATTCCACCTCTTTCCTACTGGTCCTGGAATCATTCACATATCTTCTAATGGACCAACCTCAAATAATTCCAAGGGATGACTCACACACTTCCTCATTTTTCTCATTCTGAGATATATAAGCCCCTATTTTTTCTATTCCCCACATCCAAGCAGAGGATCTTCCTTTAAGTTATGCTGTATGGGCCACAGAAGGAATGCTGTATGGGGTAGGCAGCTTCCAAATGGCTCTATGATTGCCATCTCCTGGTGTTCAAGACGTTATATAAAGCCCTTCCCTGGGTGTGGGCTAGACTCAGTGAAGTGCCTCTTATTAGAGAATACTGTGCTGTATTAGAGTATTAGTGCTGTATTAGAGAATACAGCAAAAGTGATGCGATGTCTCTTCTGAGATGAAGATATAAAAAATGGTGATCTCTCTCCTTCTCTCTTTTGATCACTCTTGTGGATGCTAGCTACCACACTATGAGCTGCCTTATGAAATGATCCATGTAGCAAGGAGCAGAGGGTGGCTTCTGTCCAACAGCTACAGGGAACTAAATCCTGCCAACAGCACGTGAGGGAGGTCGGTGGCGGGTACCTCCTCCTCCAGCACTGAGGTAGCTGCAGTCCTGCCTAACACGCAGCTTCAGCCTTGTGAGAGGCCTGAGCCGGAAGACTCAGCTCAGCACACCTGGCTCTCTGACCCGTTGGAATGTAAAATAATAAGTGGTGTTATTCTAAGCCACTAAATGTGGGGCTAATTTGTTACGCAGCAATAGATAATGAATACACTCTCCTTTCGTGCAATAATACCTACTTTAATTTCTGAAATTCTTCAATAAGACTAGATTTCTGCCCAGGAGACATTCTTGCAAAAATGGTTCCATTCAGCAGGATCTAAAGAGAAAAACAACTACTGCAATAAGATTAGGATGAAGAACACTTTTTTTTTATTTTTAAAGTTTGTTTATTTATTTAGAGAGAAAGGGACAGAGAGAGAGCAGGGGAGGGGCAGAGAGGGAAGAGAGAGCGAGAGAGAGAGAGAGAGAAAGATAATCCCAAGCAGGCTCTCTGCTGTGAGCATGGACCCACCATGGGACTCGATCTTATGAACCACGAGATCATGACCTAAACCCAAATCAAGAGTTGGACACTTAACCACCTGAGCCACCCAGGAGCCCCCAAGGACACTTTTTTAAAAAAAGAACAGCCCTGAAAGTCATTCTCAGCCACTCTTTGAATATAGCAATAGGTGGTGTGTGGTTAGCCCAAATGTCAGGACAGGGAGAAAGGGGACTCAATGCTTTAATATTTAAGTTTCACTTTCATCTCCCATCACAACTTTATGACTTTTTTCCTGGCCATTTTTCTGAGATGGGATAAGCTCTAGTTAATAATAATAGCTGAAAAGCAGCAGAGTATATGGGACAAAAATGCTTAAGGAAATACAGTTCTTTCTACTAAACACTATCACCACAATTGCAGCATAGATAGAGGAAAAGTGATAGGTGAGGAGTGGAGACCAACGTTTCATTCTCAGCTCTGGTCCCACTAGCTGGGCAAAGCTTAGACAAGGGACCTCAACTCTCTGAGTCTCAGCTTCCCCATCTCCTCAATTAGGTACTGCACTAGAGCTTTCTAGAAGCCTCTGGGGTCTAGATTCAATGGTCTTGTCTGTTAAGGTGACAGAATTTTCAGGAAACTGCTAACAGATGGTTGCTTGCCCTCAGCTTGTGCTCCACTTATCTCCTTCACACTGACAGCACAACCCTGCACAGCACTATTTTTAAATAGACACACAGAGGACAAGATAACAAATGATTTTGAAAATAAACCACGGGGTCTTTGTTTCCTGCTGCTGTAATTTAAGAATCCAGACAGGAAGGGGAATAGAGCTCAACCTGACATGAGTTGGTGGCTTTCAGAGAGAGGCTGACCCACAAAACAGGCAGCACATTTGGAACTATTTGGAGGTCCTCCCTGCTGGGGAGGGAAAGGAGGAGGGAGACTGGGATTGGGCTGGCCATGGGGGGGTGAAGAGCTGTACCAGAGCTCAGACTCTGAAGAGGGGGTTATGTGCATGTGCAGGATCAGGTAGGGCTGGGGAACTTCTGAAGGAGCACTTTTGGGGGTGTTTATTCCCCAAATCTGAGACAACCTCACTGATCATCACCTTCACTATTCTCTTCTTTTTTTTTTTTTTTTTTTTTTTTTTTTTGCCTCAATAATTTGAGAGCAAAACAAAACACTTCATTTCACCAGTACTTACTTTTGGAAGCAAGCTGTTGAAATGCTGAAATATCACTTGGTAGGATTTCCCACTCATTGCAAAATGATAACAGCTCCCTCTTGCTCCATCAGGCACCGAACTGTTCCCAATGTTAACGCAGGTTTCCTAAATTCAAAAGGGCATTGTTTCCACATGGGCTCTTAAAGAATGTCTCTGCTTTCCTATGTTTTATGGAAGGAAGTGTATTCAAGTTATGCAATAGTGTAATGCCAGCAAATGCATAATGTGCAATTTGTCCATGGAACCTAGACTCCGATGAAGAAGACACTCAAAATGTCCTTCCCAAATTATATGAACATATGAGACATTGACAACACAATGCTCAGGATCATGTCCTAGGAGTTAATACATGTATGTCAGTCTGCTGAGGAAATCCTTCCGAGGTACCCGTTAGTGATTCCAAGGAAGAGTAGAAAACATTCTTCCCTCCTCTTTCCTCTCCTCTTCATGCTTTTATTTCCTAAGATCTTTTACCAGTCATTCACTCACCAATCATTCTCCAATTTCTTCCTTGTAAAATAGGCAGACTCTTTCTTCAGAGCCTAGCTCCTTATAGCACCTGCCTTCTCCCCACCTCAACAGGCAACATGTTCCTTCATGGTGTTCCACTCCTCTTCCATGCCCTATGTTCCATTGCACCGGCTCTTTCTCTCCTGCCCTCCACTTGTCAATGTGCTCCCATCACTGCAATCTAGCTCTACCTGGCTCAGCCCCAAGAGAGAGCACCCGATGAACGCACATGCACTCACAGTGTTGACAGCTGATCATGCTTTTTCATGCAACATTTCTCAGGGGTCCTTACATTAGTGTAGAACTCTGAGTTCAAATAGCATAGAAGGTGAGAACATTCTTTTCACTAGAGGGATTCATCTTGATATTCTGAATTGGGAGGCAAGGAGATACACCCCTCTCTTTCCACGCCCCTTCTCCCAACTGCAAAATAGCCAACAAAAATATGCTTAAAGCATTCCACATGAGGCAAGGAAAGAATTCCTTCTGCTTTCAATAGAAAGTTGGATAGGGAAAGTGTGGTGGGAGGGAACCAGACTACCCAGCGATGGCCAAAACTTCAGTAAAGGTATTAAATTAGTGAGTGGGTAGTGTGAGTGGACTGTTAAAAATTAGTGAAGACCTGATTTTTATCACACAGTGAAATGGAGGCAACATGCACTGACACAGAAGCAAGCGAGTTTGCAAGGATATAAAGCACCAGAAATCTGCTGAAAGTACAGATAGAACTGTCATCTTTTACAGCCAATATGATGGGGTTTGAGCCAAGTAGGGGTAGGGTCACTGTACAGTTGTGCAGTTTGTATACTGTACGAGGTCTACTCTACATTTAACAATCCAAAGGGCTGGTCAGCCTGAAGGAAGGGAGCATTTTTGTAATTTATCACCTGGAGGACCATCTGGAATTCAGACAGGCAGATGTGCCACATTTAATGATGGAATGTCAGGCTGCAGCCCATTTTTTTCACAAAAGCACAGGAAACTTGCTATCTCGAAAAGCTTGACACTTGCTAACTTAACGTCACGAACACAGCACAATCTAAATGGCCATGGATCTGGGGGCTCCTGGGTGGCTCAGTGGGTTAAGCGTCCAACTTCAGCTCAGGTCATGATCTCACAGTTAGTGAGTTTGAGCCCCGCGTCGGACTCTGTGCTGACAGCTCAGAGCCTGGAGCCTGCTTCAGATTCTGTCTTCCTCTCTCTCCGCCCTTCCTCAGCTTGCAATCTGTTTCTCTCTCATTCTCACAAAATAAACATTAAAATTTTTTTTTAACTTAAAGAAAAAGTACTTCTGAAAAGTCTTTAAAAAAATAAACAAGTAAATGCCCATGGATCTGGGTGCTATCAAACAGACCTAAATTTGATTTCCTGCTCTGCAACTTGCCAGCGGTGTGTCTTGGGCAAGTTTACCTTGTTGGACCTCAGTTTTCACATTTGTGAATTGAACAGTTTGTCAACTGTATAGGCCAACTATGAGATTCAAATGGGAAATATGGACATAAGTTCCCAGCCACATTGGAATCATGGGCTGATGCCAGCTCCCAACCCAGAGATTTGGATTTCACCAGTAAAACCTTGGCACTGGAAGCTTTAAAACTCTTCCAGGTGATTTCTTCATGCAGCCAGGGCGAGAAGTGCTAGTGGAAATGCTAAATGCTTTGCAAACTTCAGAACCTACAGCTGTGAAGGGTTTTGACTTTGGTGACTTCTAACGCCCAGAGAAGGCTGCCCAGGCCAGGGCTGTATGCCATCAGCCCAGGCCACCAAGGGGCCTTCTAACATTTGCTCACATTCTTCTCTGGTCCATTCTCCTGGTTCTCAACCAGCTGCCAAGTCACAGAGGCAGGAACAAAATCTTCTGGTTCATTGGCTTCAACAAGGATCACTTGGCTTCCTCCAGGAATCATTTCAGAATTCTTTGCCACAGTAATCGCTGTTTGAAGGTTGTCACCTAGATGACAAAGAGAGTCAGCTTGCTTTCTGTGTAAATCTCTCAGCAGCTCAAATTGAGCTCTGCCTCCTCTGAGTGGGCATACCCCAATATTGGTGCTCTTTGTGGGGCATTTCCCACTTTGGGCCTTATTTGATAACCATTTGTCTGTCCCTCTTGCCCAAGCCTGTCTGTCTCTAGTGGTCAAAAACAATGTCTGCATCTCCCTGCCACAATGGTATCATGTCTTCAACATTGAATATTTCCAAAACATGCAAGGATGAATAAGGAAATGGTTACATGCTTTTTGATGAACCCTCACAAGACTGAGAGCCCCAAGTGGTGAAGATAACACGGGCCCACTCTGATCGCATGCAACCATTTTGGGGATCTGGGTTGCAGTCAAACAGAGACTAGAACACTGAGGGCTGGGCCATGCGTGGACTGGATCAGCATATGCTATGCCTGCCCCACAGCCCTGAAGGACAGCTAAGTAGAGTTTTACACACTTTACACAGACGTCTCACGGGGGTTCTTGATGAGCACATATCCGTTCTTGTGTTTAAACATTTACTGTGAGCCTATTAACTCTGGACCAGGCCCAAGTAGGGAGAAGGGGCATTAGACAAAGAGAATGAAGTATGGTCTCTGCTACCAAATCTCACAGTCATCTTGGGGCTGCTGCACTTGTGCCGCAAGAAAAGGAGTCAAAGAACAGTAACACATGACAGCTAAGTATTTTTCCTTCTGCCTCAGCCACATGAACCCACTTAGCTCACATGGTCTTTTTCTGACGCCTGGGATACATTGAACGTGTCAGGCCTCCAGAAGTACACACCAGTAATCATCACGGTCCTGATGCAGGCTTCATGCAGTTCCTTCAAGACTGGCTTGCTTTCTTTTTTCAAGCGATTCTCCATTATGAGAAGTCCCAGAAATGTCAAGTCTGACTCCACCTTCTCTCTTGGGATTCAGGAGAAAATATTAAAGCTTATTTACGGAGTCTTGACGGTTGAATTTATTTCTTCCTTAAAAAACTTTTTCTAAATTTTATCAATGTAATGCATGCATATGTTTTAAAAATAAAAAAGAACCCAAAAGCTTATGATGAAAACCAATAGTCCCTGTCTCCACCCCTATTCACCCCCTCTCCTTCCCAGAGGCAACCACTTTTATATCTTTTAGCAACTTCTTCCATTTTTCAACTCCATTTTTTAAAAGAATGTGTTTATCTACCAACTCTTCTGTTGGTTTTTAAAATTTTTGTTAATCACACATATTTTGTTTTTAATTTCAAAGAGCTTTTTTGTGACCTGGTAATCAGTTTAGTTAGGCATTTAGTAAGTCTACGGGATACTACGGTCACAGTTGAATATGGAATCATTCCTTTCAACCTCCATCTGTAACTTCCAGAAAATATATGATATCAGCTAAGCCTTCAAAAAGTTATCAGAATTTGAAATTGGAAGCTTGGAGTCTAACTGGGTTACACTCATTTTATAGGAACTCACCTCAGGAATGGAATAAATCTCAGGTGACTGTTTAAAAAGTCAACGTGGGGGGCCAAGATCTCTTTCTGAATCTCGCATTGTTCCTTTTTCTGCCCAGGGAGGAGTTAAGATTGCAGGAGGAGCTGGAGACCTAGGGACCTAACCTTGTTGGGTACAATCTCCCATGTTCAGTCCTGTCCCACGTCTACCTTCCACAGTACGTGATAGAGCTGAGTCTCTGCCTGTCAGGCTCTACAGGGTGGAGCAACTTCCCTCTCGCCATCTCTCTCTCTGTCATGGCGTAGACCACACTTCTTCCATCCCTACTGATTCAGACTCCATTCACCGCCCCCCACCTATTTTTCATCTTACAGAAATGGTAGAAATCTCCTGTCTGCACTTAATCACCTTTCTAGTTTTCTTTGATGTTATTTCTTTTCTATCATGCTGGTAGGACTTGGGAGATAGAAGAAATAAACACGCAGTCAGTAAACCTTCTTCAAGAGAAAGAGCAGAGTTGGATTTCTTGATGAAAAATATTACTCAAACTTAGATGGGAACACAGTGAGGAAACTTCTCTCTGGAGTACAGAACAAGTTACTCCATCTTTCATTCAAAAGTCCACTCACCAAACAATCACTCTGTTTTAGACCTTGTATTGGGCACTTGCTGAGTACTCAGATTATCGGATA
This sequence comes from Panthera pardus, assembly GCF_024362965.1. Lineage (NCBI taxonomy): Eukaryota > Metazoa > Chordata > Mammalia > Carnivora > Felidae > Panthera > Panthera pardus. The sequence goes on along the minus strand of NW_026526753.1, from coordinate 314,823 downwards.
TGAATCCTGCCTCAGTGATCTCAGAGAATATTATGAAAGACCTACCTAAATACAGAATGTGTTAAATTTCTATCATTTACCTTCATAGCTGTCTATTATACATTGGATTCATATTTTCCCATTAGCTAGAACTAAAACAAAGAATCGTCCCACCAGTTTCTTCCAGTTTTGGTCTCTATTTGAGGACTCTTCCCTTTTCCACCAATTCAGGCACTTGGGCCTCTTGCTCCCTTGCAACATTCCCGGCAAATCCCTGTGTCAGGGCCCTTGCACTCACTCTTCTGACTGCCTGCAATACTCTTCTTCTGGATATCCTCATGCCATATCTCTGTTCAAATGGCACCTCTTCAGAGGACTTTCCCTGATCACTCCATGTAAAATGGTATCATTATTTATCTTTCCCAATTAGGATATAAGCTTCTGAGGGCAAAGATTGTCTCACTTCAGAATCTTCAGTGCCTTAAAGAGTATCTCGTGCACCCTCAAACTCAATAGAAATTTGCTAAACCAATGAAAGGGAGAATTTTGACAAAGTATTTCTTCTGTTTGTTAGTGTGGGTGTTTTATTTTTTCCAAAAAAAAAAAAAAAAAGAGAGAGAGAGAGAGAGAGAGACAGAAAGAAACTCTTCTACTTCCCTTTTATGACACACCAGTTTTTAAAGAAGTTTTTGATCTTTCTGATTCGAAAACTTTGCGAAATATAATTTGATTCTAAAAAAAAACTGAAAACACTTTTCCCTTACTTTGTTTGAAAATAGTAGCGAAATTTTAAGAAGCATAATAGGATCCTGATATTCTCTGGGAAAATCTGAGATGATTGGAAATCTAGCACATTCGATCATCACTTTCTTAATCTGTTATATTTATAATAATGTCTACTCATCAGTGACTTTTAAATGAGAACATCACAGCTACATTAGTGTGTGGCAGCTGGGTGGTGGCAATATTCCTTGTCAAACTACATGAATTTTTTCTTCACACATAACCTTAGATTTTGTTATTAAAATTTTTGCCTTGAGAAATTACAAAATCCTGTGTGTTATGGGTCTTCGTGCTTGCTCAAGAATAGCTAACACCTTTAATGTTAAATCTGAGAGTGCCATAATTTATTTCATTGATTTCAAAATGAGCTTTCTGATTCTATTTAGAAGATTAAAATGTCATGGCTGAAAGGCTCCTTAAAGATCATCCAATCCTACACTTGAGAGACGAGGGAAATAGACACAGTGCAAGGAAGGGACAAAGATTCTATTAGAACACATGGACATAGCTTGTAAACAGTAACATTGAACCAAGGATATCCACATCTTATGTGAAGGTGCTAATTGTATATAAGTGAGGGTTTCTCTATCAGCAACACTACATCGAAGATAATGCATAGTTTGTTATTCAATGTTCCGCAGTATTTCACTACTCCTTTGTCTTAGACAATTCAAAAATAACCTTTAAAAACTGAGAAACATTAAAAGAGAAAAGAATCTGCAGATTATACTCTCAAGAGGACATCTTATCCATTAATGTAATTAAGAATACTGAATCCTATTTCATATAACTCAACTTAGACTCACTACATCTCCAGGTCTGAAACCAGGTTTAAAGCATACTGGAGGTCAGTGTGTCACAGCGCCCACTCTCTCCTTCTCAACCCGTTTGTACGTGGGACCCCCAAGCCAGTCAGCCACATAATGTTCCAAGATTGAAGGAGTGTTGGTTATTTTTGATTGGATGATGGACTGCCGGGCAGAGATAGCTCACTGACAGCTGGGAGTCAAGAGATCTGGACTACCATCTTTGTTCTACCTCCAACCAGTCTTCCCCAGTGTGGCTTACGGTTGCCCGGCTCCAAGTTAGGAGATTGGATGAGACGACTTTCCATCTCCAGGAGGCTTCCTCGTGATTGGAGCTGTCCTTCTGTCCATCTCCAACATTCATTTACTTCACACACACAGAGCCTGCTCTAGTGTCGATATCTGACTTCCTTACCTGGCTAAATTCTCTACTTCTGAAAGCTTCTTCATCTTCAAGCCTTTATGGGCAAAAGCAATGACACGGAAGCCTTGTATTGTGTATTTCCTGAGTTCCTGTGGGAAATTCTTGGGTACTGTCAGGTGAGAGGAAAGAGGTAAAGGTAAGGTCACACTGAAGACTGCCCACCTCCTAAGCAAGACTCTGGGATCCACTGTACCTTGTTTTAAAATTCCAAAAAAAAAAAAAATACTTTAATAGAAAAACTACAGCTCTGGCTAAAAGCCACAACTTCATTAGGGTGCTCTTATTATTCTGACAGAAATGAATGCCAAGGATGCGCCGGTCATCCCCTGGGTGTCAACTCCACTGGCTGGCTTTAATAAGGTTAGACCTCACGACTATGTCTACAAGGATAAAATGAAAACAGCTGATCCTCTGGATCAGGGGTCAGCAAACTAAAGGCCAAATCTGGTCCATTGCTTGTTTTTGTAAATAAAGTTTTATTGAAATGCAACCATGTCCATTTGTTTATCATCTATGTCGGGTTTGGGGTCACAATGGCAGGGTTGAGCAGTTGAGACAGACACCATGTGGCCTGCAAAACCAAAGTTATTTTCCACCTAGCTCTTTGCAAAAAAGTTCGCAATCCCTGCTATAGAGGACAGATGACACAATGCCGTTTGTGTATTTTGACATGGTAGTCATTACCAATATTACAATATTTGTGAAATCTTTATGGCTCGTAGGATGCCTAGAAGAGCATTAAAAAGAACAGTGTAATGGAAGTGTAGTGGCTTAGGTAGCAAAACACTTGATTTCTAGTATCCACTCTACTGCCAACTAGCTCTCTGACCTTGGGCTTGGTAGGTCTCTCTTCTGGCTCCTCAATTTTCCCATCCATAGAATGAGAGGGTGTGGACCTCAGTATCCCCATTCAGCTCAAGCTTCCTGTAATTCTAAAATGATCCAGAAGGTGGGGATCAAGGCATCTCCTAGCTCTCTATTTCCTAAATACAGGGGGAGAAATCACTGACGTTATTAGCATATGTCAAAGATCTGAGGTCAGGACAAATAAGAATTGGGCTACCAGAAGGATGAGAGGTGAGAAGTGACAGGCCCAAACCCTTACCAGGGAGCAAGGGCAATAATCACCAGTTAAAATTTCAAGAAGATACTCACTTGCATCTGTGAGACTGAAAAAAAAAATGTATAGCAAAATATAGGCCATCAGTCTGTGAGGGATAGAGTGATAGAGGGATAGAGTGTTAGAGGTCATGGGAGTTCTGAGGAAGATCAAAGTCAGAAAAAGGGGCCGCTTCTAAGGTAAAAAAGGCTCTAAGTAGAGGGAGAAGTTAAAGCAATCATTTGCCAAATCTAAAATTGTGTGCACAAGTTGATGGCTATCAGCAATCATAGGGAGAATGTAGATGAAAATCAGGAGAAAAAGGCCAATTTTATCCAAATGAACTCATTTGAATGCAACAATATCCTTACAAATCTGGGCTGCCACTTAGAGAGTGCATATGTTTGTAAGACAAAGAGACAATACAAATCAGCTCAAAATCTGGCCCAGAAAGATGAAATTGCTGTGAAAATGATCAATTGCATTGCTCTAATACCGTCTAATTTGCTCTAATTACTTTGTGTGTGTGTGAAAGATTTATCTTGTCTGTATTCTCCTTCCATTGACCTGCACGAGGCCCTTACATGGTGCCAGCCCCCAGAGGTGTCAGGCGGAGCACCCCAGCTGCAGGCTGAGTGCAGGGCCCAGACCTGTCCCATTATTCCCTTCCCACGTTCCTGGTTCGCTCACCCTTACGTAGCTTCCTGTTCTGGCTCCTGATGTTTGCTTCATATCTCCTTCCCTGATACCCCATTGTGGTTGGACTTTTCTGGATGGATCAAAGCCAGATATTTACTCTCTGCCTCACGGCCTTGAAATGATCACCTCTGTCTTATCAGATCTCCTGGGCCCACTTCTCACTCACTGAGAAAACAATCACTTCCACATTCATTTAGTCTTGTGTGCTCTGTGTGTTTGGGCTTCTAAAACATTTTTACCTCCTGAAAGAGAGAACAGGGTCAATTAGTACCTGTTTCAGACTTGCAGAACTTGGCCAGCATCTCCGGGGCACCCTTCATGTACACATGGAAGTGATCCTCCCCTGCCACCTGAGCGACCACAGACATCCTCTGCAGGCTTGAGGAAAATGGAAACTGGCGCAAGATGGCTATGGCTTCCACGGGACTCTGAGACAGCACCAACAAAGGGGAGCTTAAGATGCTTGTGAAATTTCACAGATGCACACCAACAAATAGGACTTGCTCTGCAATGAACCCAGGGACGTCACGAAGTGGTATGTTTGTCACAACATTGATACTTTTCTGTCTGCCTCGACGGCGATTCCCTCATCAAGTTGTCTGGTTCTGCAAGGCCTTTCCCTTTGACTGCCTGGAAAAATCCTAATCATCTTCCAGGCCAAGTTCACAGGTCCCTTCCTCTGTGGCACTTCTCTCTCATAAATAGTATTCACTCTCACCTCTGAACGCCTGCAGCTCTTTCTTCAGCCTTTATTATAGCAGTCGGCACAGGGTATTGCACTGATTTGCACCTATATGGATTTTTCTACCAGCCTCTGTACTCCTCCAACACAGAGCCCCACACATCTAGCTCTGAAATCACTCTATCCCTTAGCACCTAGCGCAGTGCTCTAGCATAAGACAGGTTCATGAATAAATTTAAAAATATTCAGGAATGAAGGGACGAGCAAACCAACTATGGACACTGTTCGTTTCAAGGAGAAAGAGCTGTCTGATTTGAAAAAGCAAGTCATACCCAACTGGCTTTCGGTCCTGGCTTTATTATTATGTGTGAACCTGGCATCCCAAATGTGCAGTAGTCTGCATCACAATCTTCCATTATCTGTTTCAAAATGAAAACATTCATAAGATTCCTTAGAGCAAAATAGTAAGAAAGAAATACCTCTCATTTGCATAGCACTTGAAACTTTTCAAAGCCCCTTCCACATATTTTCTCTTGTAGGCTAATTATCTGAATACCATCATTGTCAAATTTCTGTTGTGTTATTAAGGACCTTGGAGAATGTCAAAAAGCCAGAAATATTGTGACTACAGTTTAAGTGGTAATTGATGGAAGAAATGCCGGCTACAAGCCAATGGCTCTTCCTGAATGGTATGACTAGCAATTGGATGAGAATTTAATATAGCTGAGCACATTAGCCCTCAGTTGAGTTAGGATTGGGTCTTGAGATAAACCTGGGATTAATTCTTATTCTGTATCTACGTTACTAGCCTAATTGATTAGCTAGAGAGTTAACAAGTTAGCTGCTGGCAAATTAGAAAGCATATTTGAAAACAGTTTGCATTCTTTGGAGGTTGCAACAGTATAAGTTACACCATTTGAGAAACCAATATTAACCTAAAATATAGGAAAGGCAGTCAGATATACAAATCAGAAAATAGGAGACAACATTTGGCCTCTGCTCCATCACTTACCTGTTTAACGTTGGGGACAATGCCTCCATTTCTCCAGATCCCAAATTTCTTCTGAAAAATATTCTGACATCCCTTGTAGCACTAAAATTATTGGAGTCTACAAGGATATTTTCCCTCCTCCTTATGTTTCATGACAGTTTCCTATCCACCAAAGGATATTTAATTCTAGACTGAAAGTTTCTCACCTAGTTTTAAATTCTGCAAACCACTTTGCACTTCCATACTTTGCTTGGGGTGGATACCACTGCTCTTAAAGACAGTTCTTACAGAGCTAATCCTAGCGATTTATGTTCCTGCACAAGACCCCAACTTGTATGTCATGTGTACAAATAGACCAACACCCCTCGATGGAGAAGAGCCACCGTCAGAACCATGATCAAAGTCACATATAGTAAGAATGACCCTAAGCAGCTCATCATTGTGTCTACGCGAAGGATGCCGGTGAGGACAATGTGTAATAATTACACTGATTCCTCTCCGTTAAGATCCAGGAAAGTGATTATCCCTTTGTGTTTAAGTAGAAGATTTCTCCACAGCAAATGCTTAAATTTTAACTTGCTGCTATCAAAACTTTCCATGTTTACCAGGTTTCCTCTTTTATTATTTTGGCTTCTAGAAAGCTACATTTTTGCCAGTACACACTTTTTAAAATTTTTTTTTATAAGTTTACTTATTTTTAGATAGAAACAGTGTGGGGGGGGAGGTGCGGAGAGAGAGAGGGAGAGGGAATCCCAAGCAGGCTCCACACTGCCAGTGGAGAGCCCAAGTCGGGGCTTGAACTCATGAACCTGTGAGTTCATGACCTGAGTCAAAACCAAGAATCGGACACGTAACCCACTGAGCCACTCAGGTGCCCCTCCCCCCACTATAAATCTATACATCTATAAATTTGCCTTTTTGTGAGGTGTATTTCATGTCCCTGCAGTCATGTGTTTTCATTCCTTTAACATTCTGTTTAAATGCTGCCCTGTAGTTAAGATATCATTGTCAGTAGCTTGAAAACGTGTTTTGTTTTGGTTTGGGTTTTTGGAGAGCAGAGTAACGTAATTAACTAAATAGTGACTGCCTGAATGAATGAATGCTTTTCACTTGGTGGGCACTTTACAATGCAAGCAGACCCTGTAGGCTCATAGGATCAGTGCTTACCACAAGTCGGTGAGTGAGGCATTATTATCACCAATGCACACCTGAGGTAACAGACTCAGAATCTTGGTTCTGGATTTGGGGTCACACAGCTAGAAAGTGATGGGGTCGAGAGGTCTGCTCACCATGTCATGACAGCCACGAGAATGGGTTTATACCCTTCAACTGTTCACACTCAGCTCAAAAAATTGATCCAGTTGGACTGGGAAACCTTCAGGCTAGTATCTAGACCTATACTGTCTAATACAGTAGCTACCAGCCACCTGTGGCCATTTATATTTAAATTGATTAAAGTGAATAAAATTGAAAATTCAGTCCTTGGTTGCATAGCCAAATTTTAAGTACTCGATAACCACATGTCGCCGGCTAGTGGCTACTATACTGAATAGCACTGCTTTAGACCACTGTTTCTCTGTGAGTGTTACAGAGAATGTACCATGTTTTTGGCCTGTCAAGGTTTTGTGGTCAAGAAGGTTTGGTAAATGCTGCTTATCCTATTCCTTCTTGAATATTCACAATGCACCACAGTATACTAAAGAAATCTGGTAGTCAAGAAATCAATTTTACTTTCTTAAAACAGCAGGTTCCCAAACGATTTGCTCACAGAACCTTATTTCAAGCTGCACTCATTAACAGAGTTCTTGGGAGCAGATACTGGGAAATTCAGGTAGAGTCGAACCTTCCTTCAACGTTGTTACAAATCTTCTCTGAGCTTCAACCAAAGTTAGAAAACTTTTCCACTTTCAGTAAGGATTTCTTCAAGTTTTTCTCATTTAGCCAAAACAAGAAACTATCATCTTACCCAGGCAGTGCCCTCAAACATTTTGAGGTCCAGTGGGTCTCCTTGGATGGTCCCATTGAGAAGGATCAGAGAGTGGCAGCTGGCCATGGCAGCACACAGCGGGCCCCATGGCAAAGCCTTGCCTGAGGCAAAGCTATTCACTTCCTGAAAACTGGGAGAGAAGATGATTAAGAAATGAAAGTCTTCAACAAAATCATTTTACACACTCTGCCCCTTAAATCTTGCCAACACAGAGTTTCAATAATGCTTAACCTTTATGTTCAAATCCTTCCAGAGCTCCTCATGTCCCGTATGATAAAGTCTAAGTGCCTGGATATAATCACAGAGACTTCTGTCAGGTTACTTGAGGTCAGTGCCTAAGGTGACAGTAAGCTCAGAACCTGCAGCCTGCTTCAGAATCTGTCTCCCTCTCTCTCCACTCCTCCCCCACTCATGTTCTCTCTCTCTCTCAAAAATAAACATTAAAAAAATTTAAAATAAAAGAAAAGCACACCTGGACTCTGAAATATTTCTCACGACTCAGTCCTTTGCCCTATTTCTAGAAACTCCTGGCATAGATATCCAGCGTCTCATTTTCCTTTATGATGGTAGACTGGTACAGTTTACCATTCTCATTTCCCATCTAATAGCCAAATGAGAATTGTAGACTGTGGTTTCTACACCCCGAAAACCTGAGCATTTGGGGAAAGGAAAAGAGAGGAGGGGTGAAAACCCTAAGCATCCTATTCCCCTTTCACTGGTCTGGCCAATAGAAGACAAAGCAGTGCCTGCCCGGACAAAAGCTTGGCCCGGCCATCTGAGCAACCAGGAGCTGAACCACATGAGTAGGGTTGAACCCAAGTATTTTCTGCAACATCGCACTGCCTGTCTGCTGTTATCTCGTGCCAGAGCTGTGTTTGGCCCCATCACTGTGCTGGAGAGCCCCTGCATGACTCAATGACAGAGGCTCAACCACTGTTTAGAGCCAAGGGGGGATATCTAGAGCTGAAGAGTCAAGGCATCTTGTACTTAGACCGAGAGGGCAGATCTCAGCCCTGTGAGGAAGGGGAGCAAGGGCCCTCTCCTCACTATCCATTCTGGGGTAGCATCTCTGTGATTGTTCTCCCCTCTCCTGTGGCCAGCTTTTCACCTGTGTCTGTAAAAATGGTAGCCCTATACCCTTTAACATTCTATCTCAAGTGCTATCTTTGTCAGGCGTTTTTCCTCATTCTGTTCATTTCCAAAATTAATTTTGACCTTTTATTCACTATGTTATTCCAAAATCCAAGACTGTGTATTATATCAAACAATCATTATTATTTTTTCTTCTCTCTTCTGATATGCGTGCCTTAATCATAGCTCTTTCCATGGACTGTATTATGCGTAGAAGATGAATGCATTTGTGCCTTTCAATCCCATGAGATGTGAGCTACATGAGGGAAGGGAGGGAACTCTTCCTTTCTGGACTCCTCCCCCCACCCCGCCCAGTCCAATAACCACCAGCAAATCTTTGTGGTTTTTAATTAAGTACACTTATGATTTCACTCTTTGCTCCTCTTTTTTATTCATTCAGCTTCTTACTTATCCAGTTCGTTCTATTTTTTCATGTGGAGTTTGAAGGCCTATTTTCCCCATCTGACTCTGAACTTAGAACCCATTTAATTTAACAAGTTAGAATAATTGGGACACCAGAAGGACGGACTTGAATAGAACCAAGGTAGCTACACCAATCCCACATCCCATCTTCACTGAAGTGCTTACCAGTTGTCAGCAGTAGGGACAGTCCCCCAGAGGTCCAGCCCATCTTCCGTAAGAGTGCCAGTCTGGAAGAAGTTAGAATTGGTATTAGCATAAGATTTAGAACTTTTGGTTATATCATGATTTAAACAAAACCCAACCTCCCAAAACATTAAAGTAGATCTAGTTGTCCAAAGTCCTTGTTTGTAAGCATTAAATTTTGTTTTTTTATTATTTTTAAAATATGTTTTTAATGTTTATTTTTAACAGAGAGAGCGAGCATGTGTGCATGTCTTGAGTTGGGGGGGGGGGCAGAGAGAGAGGGAAACAGAGGATCCAAAGCAGACTCCGTGCTGACAGCAGTGAGCTTGATGCTGGGCTCAAACTGTGAGATCATGACATGAGCCAGTCAGATGCTTAACCAACTGAGCCACTCAGGCACTCTTGCAAGCATTAAATTTTAAATCAGAGAAGGGTACCTGAAGGAAGAATTCAGCAGGTGACAAATGATTCCTGAGAAGACTGTGTCGATAATGAAATGATTCTAGATACTAATCATTACAATCAAATGTTAGTGTTTTGCTTTTGTGTGTTTATTTTTGCACTTGCTGTTGTTAAACGAGAAGCATTTAGTGAATGGAAATCCAATAAGGACCAGTACGAGTTTGACTTTATAGTTGGCACCTGCTATCTTTCTAAAGCAGAGTTCAGAATTTTTCTTTCTTTTTAAGACTGATTAGTTCATAGTCTGCCATCTGGCTCACAGCAATTTTCTAAAATATGGGTGACGTGATGACTGTCCGGATTGATAATGAAATGTTGATAAAGGGCTTTTTGAGAATTTAGAGAGAAATGAAGTGCTAATAATAAATACTCATTAATGCCCATGAATGAGTTTTATTGTTAGATTGTCAAGAGGAAAATGGTTGGGAGATTTGATTTGCTATATTATGGGAGAGTATTTATCACATAATGTAACAAAGAAAGCAACATGGAACTAAGTACTATGACAGCACTTTGAATTTGCTTATTGCTTCATAGCCCACCATTAATTACAGACCCCGGTGTCTTTATGCAAGAGGCCAACACCCAGTCAGAGTAACCATGTGGCTCCCGCTACTTCAGCGCTGTCAAGGCTGAGCAGAACATTCCCAAGTGCTGGGGTGTATCCCTTTTCAATACTGACACCCAGGTCTCTGTCATCATTCTTTTTACAGTCATTTCTGTATAAGACACTGAATTTTCTAGCTTCCTATCAAATGACATTTCTTTCATTACAGCACATTAAATTGGCATAACGCTTTATGATGAAGTGCTTACAATGCTTCTAATTCTTACAATCGACTAAATAGGGAAGGGACATTCTCAGGTTAGAAGTTAAAGGAGCAGCCTCAAGGTCCAGTGGCTTGCAGGTTGGAGAGAAAGAACCAGAATCTGGCCCATCTAGAATCTCCCTCTAGATGACAAATGTTAAATAAATTTTGCAAAGCATGCAGAAAGACAAAACCCATACTGGACTTCCAATTAAGGAATGAAGGATTCTTTGTTTCATTAATTTATTTGGGCTTCACAGAAAGCTAACACGCTTTGTGTGAGTTACTCCTTGAAGAACAATAGAAAAAAACTTATTTGCTTCATTTCCCTCCTGCATTTTATGAGGGTTCCAACCTGTGTGTTTAGATTCCAAATCCTCTTGAGTTATTCCATTTCAAAAAGAGTTAGCAGCTTAATTCAAACTGAAATGTTTCCCTGATGATCAGATTATATTTTTACACATCAATATTTTGAACATGAAAACAGAGATTAGATGGCAGCAAACAGAAATGGGACCGTGTCATTTCTCTATGTGAAAATGATTCTTATACTATAAAACTAGCCATGAACAGAAAGAAAACTAAATTATAGTTACAGTTGTAAAAGGAATAAGACAGAAAAAGCCAACTTCTTAGCATAAATACTAGCCCAGGCTTGGGCTGAGCTGAATAGAAAAGAGAGAACTGTTTTAGAGAACTAACAGACCAACATAAACTAGAAATATATGGGAATAAGAAGCACATGGTGAATGTCTTGTAAGTGGAAATAAAAGTAGACGGGGACCTCGATTAATTGTGGGGTGCTTCATTCCAACACCATATTGGTAGAGTTTTACAATGTACAAGCTGGAAAGGCACCGAGAGATCATTGGAGTTCAAATTTCTCTTGATTTCTCATTTTGCCGATTCCCAACCCAGTGTTTTTTGCACTATGACATGTTGTCATGCCACTGGGGTTTGGCCAAGCGTGCCGAGGAGCAGTTCCTCAGTTGGTCTAGCAAAGGAGCACATGAGGACGTGGAGGGGAAAAGCTTTGTATGAGACGTAAAATGAACAACTGGAAAAATTAGTTTTAGAAAAAGACAAATATGTAACGAACCTAACTTTATAAATCTCCCTCTTATATTACAGGCACCAGTGAGGCTGCTGGGTAAATAATGGGAATCCCTACCAGAAAACTTCCAAGGCCGTGGAACTAAAAGAAGCTACTGTTAACCCTAGTGGTTAACTTGAGGAGTGGTGATTGAGGGTTTTCTTTGCCAGAGGAAACTCAGCCAGAATAGAATGGAACTAATTTTAGGGCTGAGCTGCTTCCAGTGTGGAGCCAAGACTTGTCAAGTCTACTCATGGTGTCTCTCCAGTTTGTCCTATACTCTCCATTCTTGCCCTCCTTGCTTAGGACAATGACCCATCTCTTCAGTCTTCCCTAGATAGCTTCCTGTCTCAGTCCTACCTCCCTTTTGTTCCTTCTCACCAATTACCCTCGATGGAATAAACAAAACACACCTATAAAAATGTCTTTGATCGTCTTTAAAAAAAATGGTACGGCTCCCATTCTCCTTCACAAGGCCCCACTTCTTAGCTTGACACATCAGGCCCTGAGCAATTGGGCTCTTCCTCTCCAGCTACATTCCCTACCACACAGCCCCTGTTGTAGCCACACCTACATGCCACAGGCCATGACATCCCTGTGCTTCTGAACTGCTCATCTCTGAGCCCATTCTGTCTAACAACCAAAGCCACGGCTCAGCGGTGACCTCCCATCCATGGCAGGTAACTTAACTTGGACGCTTTTCCATGCCTCTTTGAGCATGCATTTCACTGCATTATCATGGTTTACACTTCCATTGTACCTGCTTCCTCAGCTAAGTCACGAGCTTCTCCAGAGCAAGGACCCTCTTATTAATGGGACTCTTGGCCAAGGTAGGTTAATTAAAAAGTGTCAAAGCCTTAATTTATTCTAATACAAACAAAGTGAAGACATGGAGGGATCGGCCAGGCCCACTGTGTTACAACAATTAAATTGGCCTGCCCAAGCAGAGGGCAGGATCTGAACAGCAGGTGGATGAGGCTGAGGTCCCTCCAGGGACACAGGACCCCCCACAGGAGAGTCACAGAAAGAGGTTTTAGACCTGTCCCAGAGCAGCAATCCTTCCCATTTGGACATACTTCTCCCCTGCTACCTCCAGAACCCTAAACAGTTACAGGACAACATTCTTCTAGTCCTGAGTCCTGATAACCTGGGGGTCAAAGGAGAAAGGAGGGACTGAGTGCATTAACACAGGCACTGTCCCCTCCCTCCCTTTCCTTAAAAGAAGCAGAGGAGAAAAATGGAATATTTTCAATTAAACACAGGACAAAGTATTTCAGGAAACAGAAATGTTCCTCACAAATTTTTTTGCCTGAAAAAGCCAGTCAGTCATAGAAGTTATTACAATAAGAGATTGTTTTGAAACCCAATACGGGCAAAAAATATTAAATTTCATAGGGAAGAAATTTATGATGTGATATAGCTAAACCACTTCCTTAGGACTCTGTACAGTGGGCTTGTAGAGCATGGTCTCACCACTAGCCCACTGTGTGACCTTCTCTGGCCTCAGTGTTCCTATATGTAAAATGAGAGCAGTGAACCAGGCATTCATTTGGAGGCCTTTCCCAGCTCTGCTCTGCCTTGAAATCAACCTCCAATCAGGAAAGTTTAGATCATACTTTGTCAAAGCACACGAGGTTTATTTGTCCACACATATTGATTCTCTGTGGGGAAATACAGAAGATTTTCTTTTTCTTCAGCCTCTTTTGTGCATACACGATTCCTGTGGTCAGGGCAGCTGGTAGCACAGGAGGGACAGTCACGGTGAGGAGAAGCAGGGCCATGGTTGCCGTGTCTCTTGGAGAAACCTAGGGAGGGAGGGACATGGAGGTTAGCCTAGCAGCACAGGGCGGCACCCTTTCTAGCACCATCTCCTGCAGCACTCCAAGAGTTCTAGAAGCTCAAAATATTTAAAGAGAGCTGCTCTCTCCGTGGGGCTGAGAGATCTCTTGGGTGTGCTTAAGGAACAGACAAGTTGTCTCCCATTGTGCACAAAAGAAACTCTGATCCCTTTTCTATGTCCACCCTGCCCTTTTTGACTGTTTCTCTTTGCTTGGTATTCCCTCCACCCAGAGTACCATCCTTCCTCTGCTCATCATAACACACCCTCTTAGACTCCCCAGGCACTGAGACCATTTTTGAGTTGTAACATTTCACACACGGGCTTGACAGTTGGGTTATAAATCTCCCCCAGTCGCTTCCAAACCGCTTGGGTGCAGCAGCTTGGCTTATACATCTTTGAAGTCCTTTGCAAGTTCATCTTATTCATCTCTAGATATAGAGCCTAGCACAGTTTCTGACACAGGAACTATTAAATGAATGGTAACCTGATAAAAATGATGACCAAGAGTCTGCTAAAGGAAAGTCCATAGTAAAAATAGCTTGTTCTCACTGCACACATTCTGGGGCGAGAGCTGGATTAGGCTACATAAATGATTTAGTTACTCCTCACAACAACCTTAGGATGTAAACACTGTTATTTTCTCCATTTAACAGATAAAGAAACCAAGGCTTAAAATATTAAAATAACTTCCCCAAGCCATCTGCTAGTTAAATGGTGAGGATCTGAACCCTAGGCTGTCCCACTTGGGGGGCACAAATATGTGACCAGTATCTTATAGTATCCAGTCAATTCTCATAGAGTCAAGATCCCAGGCGGGTCCACAGAAATTCACATGGCTGATAAGAATAGGGCCTAGATCAAATCACAGCATGGCTTGTTTTATTTTTCACCTTCTCTAGAAATTAATGGCCTTACCCTAGATTTTTATGAAATTAACCGTAATTTTAGCCACTAAAGTCCTCTTCTGAGTACTGGGAATACAGATTCAAGTTCAATATCAAAGGCTGCTAGATACATCATTGGTCCAATCTCAGATTGTCACAAAATCCAGCGTTCTCTGTTTTTCCCAACCACAGCCACAAAGTGTTGACACTGAGGACTCAGCTCTGTCTATTCCTGAGACAGTACAGATGAAGGAAGCCAGCAGGGTCACAGGTTATGACCCACAAGAAGGTGGGGTCTACAATTAGTATCGCTGCTTTGGTGTGTATTAGATGTTGAGTTCTACCCGGGAAATCTTCATTCCGAATCACTGTGGGTGCTTCCTGGTCCACAGAAGAGGGCCTTTTGCTTGTTTTCCTGCTCAATGCTCCTGCTCCCCAGATGAAACTGGCACAGTGCCTCAAGTTCCAGTCCCACTTGCTTTAACAGTCTGCCCAGCTCTTTCCAGGGTCCATTCTAGGGGTGCCAATATGTCCTGGCCTCCTTTGCCTTTGCCTGACCTAGAAATGCTGCCTGAAGGCTTATATCAGACTGAAATGACTACCCAGAGCTCAAGTACGAGAGTGAACATTGCCTGGAAATTCTCGTCACTCTGTCCATCAATATTTACCCCTCTCCCCGACAACACACACATAGAATGCACTAAATTTGGGCATTGTAATTAAGTCACCCATACCCAGTTTCATACCTATGTTTGGACCCTTTTATTTACATTTTTTTTTCTTCTTCCCAATGAGCCCACATTGCTAACATCCCAGTATGTCTTAAAGAAGAGATTACACAGTTCACAAAAGAATCACACTCTCAGGACCAGAAAGGACCTCAGAGGTCATTTGTGAGAACCCTTCCTTCAGCCATCACAACTATTAAGAGAAATGTTCAAACAAACCAAAACCAGACCACTATGAAGTTTAAAAGGAAGTGGGGATCCGTGCAGCATATAGTTCTGTAAAAGTGGACAGTCAGTTCTATTTTAGAACCTAACAAAACATAGAAAAACTCACTGGGTACATGGTATGTTGGGTATGCCTTAGACAATGTACACACTCAAATATCTCAGCATTCTCAAATAATCCAAATTTCTAAGCACGGCATTCAAGATCCCCTTCAATGTGACCCATTTTACCTTGCTAGACTTAATCTCTCAGTTGCTTGCTGGTTCCAGAAGACCCATCTGCATTTCTTCCTTTGTCCTTGTCTCACTCCAACTAGCATGCCCTTTCTCCTCCCTGATCTGATTGACTAAATCCTCTCCATTCTATCAGACTTGAGAAACACCTATTTCCTCTGAGGATGTTTGGGCTTCGGTATTACCAATGCCACACATGAAGTAACCTCTCATTCGCATCCAAGTGGTGAAAGAAGTCATGAACTTTGCAACTTTTCATAGCTGTGCCATCCAATACAATTTTCACTAGCTACATATGGCGACTTGAATTTAAATTAACTAAATAATCAAATCACTAAATTACTTAAATTAATTAAAACTAATTAAAATGAAGTAAAACTGAAAATTCATTTCCTTGGTCACACTAGCCACGGTTCAAGTGTTCAATAAGCACATGTGGTTAAGGGCTACCAAACTGGACCATGTAGGTATAGTTCCATCATCTAAGAAAGTTCTATTGGACAGAACTGATCCACAGAATGATGGGGCTAAGAGAGAACCTTATCCAACCCTTTTGAGTTAGGTGAGGATCCTTGAAAAAGCTATGTCATTAAAAAGCCTTACCCCCAGTACTTACTCCATGGTACATATATACACCAAGGGCATAGAAGAAACCCACAATGCCAAGGAAGGCCAGGAACACTATGAACTTGAAGGCATCATTGTATAGCTTGAAGTTCAGAGGTCGGGGATAGAGGATGGATCTCACCAAGTCCCCTTTGGCAGTATTGTAACCTGCATGAAGGTAATCACAGGTGGAGTAAGTTCCTTTAATACAGTTTACCACGACACCCAAAATGATTTGCATTGAATTAAGGATTGGTTAATAGTGTCATCTGAATATGGGATGAAGACATCACTGCAAACAGTATATTTACATTTATTATCCCTACAAGTCACTAGGAACAATAAGTGGTATTCACTTAACCTTGTTCAATTTCTCTTGCTCTGGAAGTCAGTGCTACAATGGCTCACACAGTGAAGCTCCTCACTCATGCATAAGATTGAGGAAAAGAAGACTGAGGACTGACAGACACAGTCACCAGAGAAGACGAGCTGCTAAGAGAAGACATTAAAGCTCAAGTATGTGTTGAAAATAATAGAAAATGAAGACAAAAGGAAAGCACAAAACAAGTAATTTCTTAAACACATATACCTCTGATCATGTCATTCTTATGCCCAAACACCTTCCAGAACCCCTGATTTTTTGCAATAAAGTTAAAATTTCTAGGCACGGCATTCCAGATCCTGTCAACCCTCAGTATACTCCTGTGTTGCTAGACTTATCTCTTTACTGCTCGCTGCTCTCAGAAAACCCCAAGGCAGTCCTTCTTTTGTGTTTTGCAGAAATAGATTAGCATGTTTTTTTAGCTTTCTGCTA
Organism: Panthera pardus; assembly: GCF_024362965.1. NCBI lineage: Eukaryota > Metazoa > Chordata > Mammalia > Carnivora > Felidae > Panthera > Panthera pardus. The sequence goes on along the minus strand of NW_026526753.1, from coordinate 297,941 downwards.
GGACTGGCTAAATCTTTCCCATCCTATCAGGCTTGGCTCAAAATGCCGCCTCATCAAATAAATATTTTCAGAGTTCTACTCCCACACTTCCTATCAAAAATAATTTCTCCCCCTCTTTGGGGTCCCTGTAACACTTAATCATGTGACATCTATCATTGCTCTGTGTTTAGTTAGCTCTAACTCCACACTGTTTCCTGCACCAGACCACAATCCTCTTTAAGGGTAAGGAATGTCTCCTAATTTTTTTCTTTAGCCCTCAGGGCATGGCACTTAGTAGATCTTCATTAAAATCTAAGTTATTGGCAACAAAAGGGGGGGCTACTAGATATGAACCACTGTTGTATGAAACACGCCTTAATCCCACTGCTTGGTAAACATATAGTCTCCTCAAACATGGCTTTGTAGGCTTTGGAGAAAAAGAGCAGAGTTTTCTCTAACTTGTTGCCTCAGCATTTTACAAGCTCAGATAAGGTGGTTCCCATGATTTCCATTCATTAGCTCATGCCCACTGACCCCTTTGAAGCAAAACTTGATATTTTTAATTTAAAAAAATCAGGTAGAACAATTGAATCATAGGCTAACACATAGAGACAACAAAGTTCAAGGTGGGTTTTGGATCTGTGCATATGTGGCTGGCAGAAACACAGGTCAGGGGTAGTGTTGGCTGTGTGATGTCCTGTGAAAGACCGGGAGTAAGATTAGTAGTCTTGAAAACTTTTTGAGCATGGTGTGTGTAAACTGCTTCAAAATCTGCTTTAGAAATATGACTTGGTGGCAGATCCAAGGGGAGGTGGAACAAAAGACAAGGCAAAGTATTTGAGGCAAAAGCTGAAAGGGAACAGTCAAGAGAATATTTCTGTTGCAATGGTTAGACAAGAGATGATGAAAGGCCTGGACAAAACACCAACTGTGGGGATGAAGGAAAGGGAGACAAGACTCAGAAGGTATTTGTAGAATTGACAGGATGTGGTGTCCTACTTGGTACGGGAGAAAGTGGGAAGCTAAAGGTGATGTGGACAGACCGGCTAGATGGTGATGCTGTCGACAGAAAGAGGAGGATAAGTCCTTTCGATGCCTTGACTTTGAAGTGTCTGTAGGGAACCCAGAGGGAGGCATCCAGCAGGGACCTGGAAATAACAGCCCAGCAAGCAGCAGTTTGAAAGGAGACAGTCCTCAGGTGATAATGGTTGGAACTTTTTTCTTGGGAATCACTTAGAGTTGGTATAGAGGGAAAAGGAAAGAAGCCTGGGGACATAAAAAACAAACAAACAAGAACACAGTCTTGCCTTTGAGGCAATGTATTTCATCTCTGTATCATCAATGTATTTCATCTTAGACAAGGGTTTTAACAATGAACCAGTGAGGTTGGAAATGGTGGCAACTTAGAATAAATAAGGATCTGACTAGAAACAAGTATGACTGTTATTACCAGAAGGTGGCAAACTCCATAATCCTAAACCAAATTTCCCCAATCCAACTCCCCCACCTCTAAGCAGGGACTACATTTACAAAAGTGGAATCTACTAACCTGTTTGCAAAACAACTGCTCTCACTGGCCCCTGCCCAGACGGCTTGACCTGGATAACTTCTGTCCCGCAGAAAAGGACATGTTTCCGATAGTCCTCCAAGCTGTGGGATTTCCAGGCCACGGTGTTCTCCGTATGGGGCAGTGGCGTCTTTGTGACAGGTATGCTTTCTCCTAAAGAAGATTGTGTTTTGTTGATTCTGTGTGAACTCAGGTATTCAGAGTTGGTGCTTGACAGTTTTGAGACAGTATACAAACCATAGCTATTCAGGTCTTAATGCCCATTTCCTGGGTCAGATGATTTCTCAAGGATGCTGGCGATGCAAGCAGTGGTGTACTTGGTTATATTTTACATATTTATTTAAGGTCCACCTATATTTTCCATACCTGGTCTGCATGGTTTGCTATCGTAATTTAAAAAGCAGGCCATTTTAACAAAGATAGTTGTCACCTAATTGTCCCCTCAAGTGTTCTTTAAGCCCAAATTTATGCTAGGTAATTAAGGAGCTATAAAGCAAGTATATAGCTATTGTTATTTGCCTCTCATTTATTTATCAACCCATTCATCCATTCACTTGACAAATATTTTTAAGTGCTTATTTTGTGCCAGGCACTGTTCTAGGTGCTTAAAATAATGAAGACAGAAATCCCTCCCTCAGAAAGCCCAGGGAGTCAAGCCAGTAAATAGCAGTAAATAAATGATTAAAGTACAATAAAGTAAGGATTTTGGTAGTATTACTGGGTGATCTGAAGATCTAACCCAGAGGACCAAGAAACATTTCCAGAACAACTAATAAATGACAACTCAAAAGGAAATGAGGCCAACTAGATCAAGGTGGAAAGGAAATTGTTCTTGGAAGAAGTGAAAGATCATGCTGTGCCCTTGGCACTAAAAATGGTTGAGAATGTTTGGGACATTGAGTGTAAGGGTAGAGGTAAGCGGTCCTAGAAGTACAGAGATGAATGAGAAATTATGCCTTCATAAAACCTCTTAAATGTTCTTCATGATCTTTGTGGAGCTTGCAGTGAAAGATAAAAACCAATATAACAAGACAGGGCCTCTCTTTTTTCTTTCTGGATGATCTCAGCTCCATTCTCATTAATACATAATTAATTAACAATTAAAGTGTTAATTAACAATTAATTAAATAGCTAGATCGATAATGTCTAATCTTCATTTCCTCTCTCCTGTGCTTTTGTTCTATGTTTCCCAATGGTGGGCTGTTCATCCCAACCTGGATATCCCACTAGCATCCCTAAGTCCACATACCTAAAATCCATACTAATATTTTGTTTAATTTTTATTTTATTTATTTTTGAGAGACAGAGTGGGGGGGGGGTCAGAGAGAGAAGGAGAGAGAGAATCCCAAACAGGCTCTGCGCTGAAAGCCCAATGCGGGCCTTGAACTCACAAACCGGGAGATCATGACCTGAGCCACAATCAATAGTCGGATGCTTAACTGACTGAGCCATCCAGGCACCTCCGTACTAATATTTTTACCACTAAACATCCTCCTTTTTCTTTGTGGTATCATCCTTTTGCTGAGTGACAGGTTTACAGTCTCGGAATCACCTTTGATTCCTCCTCTTCCCGTGCTCTGCCCTCTCATGGTCTGATTCCCCAATTCCTAACTGCTTTTCTCCATGAGTATGTCTCACCAAGTAACTCTTGGACTCTTGCGTTTGGGTCCCAAGGGCTTCACTAGCAATCACTATCTAGTGGTGGCTGCCTTACCAATGGATTACCTATAATTGGCTCCTTGACATGAAAACCATTTTAATAATAATAATTTGAGTCTATGGTAGAACTAATATTTCTGTTTTATGAAAAAGTATCTCACCCACAATATGCCTTGACCTCTTGAGTTGGAAAAGACCTCCAGTCCTTCCTCCTATGTGTCTCCTTTGCTATGAGGCTACTACTGCACTCACACACTCTTGATGCCGTATGGATGGGGATTTTCCCACAACGAGCAGTTCCGTGACACTAGCTGGTTGTCCTACAATTCAATTCAATTCAATTCAACTCAATTCAATTCAATTCAATTCTAGATATAGCATCAGATCCCACAGGTTAAGGACTCAGTCCCACAGGACTGCTCCCATGCCACCTCAGATGCTAATTGCAAACCCACATTGTCAACTGTGCTTCTGACTAATAAATCCGAGGTTCCCATAATCCCCTTCTTGGGTTCAATTCATTTGCTAGAGCAGCTTATAGAACTCAGGGAAATACTTACATTTACCAGTTTGTTAAAAGATCTGGTAAAGAATATAGGTAAATAGCCGGATGAAGAGATACATAGGGTAAGTTTTGGAGGGGTCTCAAGTGCAAACTCTTTTGGTAGATTTTCAAAGCCACCACAATCTGAGCATCACTGGCTCTTTTTCCTACACACTCCAGCTAATCTAAGCCACTTGCATATCCTGTTATACATATATATATATATGTATTCTTACATGATACCATTCCTCTACTTCCCCTGATGGTGGGAAGACAGGGTATTTAAGATACAAAGAAAATTAGCTCAGAGTTCAAAAGGATACATTTCAGAGATAAAAATAAAAGTGCTAATAACTTCCTCACTCCCAGATTTAAAAAGCATTAGAATGAATTTAAAATTCCATCAGTCTTTTGCTAAATGTTCAATTAGCAAAATAACATGTCATATTTCTAATTTGGAAATAGTATTCTATTGATTATAGTTACAAAATCTAGGTTCTATCTCTCCTAAGTAATAACTGGTGGCAAGGACTTTGACATATATAACTTTTTATATTCCTCATTTTCCTTGCTGGTATGTGATAGGTTGAAAAGACTTATTTTTGCTGAATGCCTGGATGAACTGAATAAAAACAACTGCCCAGGTTTTCCTATGATTGGTTTTTCAACAACCAGTTTTCTACATGGTGCATTTTTTATATCCTAAGGTGCAAGAAGCCATACAATTTTTATTAGTGATCTTGAAAAATCTCAGGAAATTCCTTTAGCCAGGCATTGTCCCTAACTCACTGTCTTTAAAAATTATGATATTTAGCCTTTGTTTGATATTTATCCTTTGTTTGGATTTACCACTTGTGGTCTAAGTGGCTTTGGAAAAGGGATAGGACATTTTGACAAATCTCCAAATCATCATAACACATTGTTTTGAAATCTACCTTTGTGAAAGCAGATACTTAGAGATGATTTCTAATGTTTTTATGCCTATGAATCACTGAATATTAATCCATTATATATTCATAGACTAATATTAGTGGATAGTTTCTGCACACACAACCAATGACATTCGTGGCAGGCAGACATTCAATCAACCAGGGATGGAAGCCATTTGGAGATAATGTTCCAAAGATAACATTCAAATCAGATATGATTTTACACAGAAATGACTTTCAAGTCTCTTTTACACTACTCACATATTAATAAGGAGCCTCATGCTTGGCCTTTCTTGGAATCTCAAGAAAGGACAATTTGCCTACAAATCTATGGAGTTCTAAGTAGCCCGGAGAGTGTTTCACAAGGAAAAACATTCATCATCCACTTCACCTGGCTTCTAGGACCTGGAAGTCCTGGTGCTGTGAAGCGGGATACTCTCCCTTGTCCCCAGTGAGCCAGTGCCTCTGCATGGAAGCAGTGTTTGAAACGCCATGCCCTTCTTTGTTTCTACTTCTGGGGCCATTAGACTGTGAGCTGTGTAAGGGCAGTGGCCATCTCTCATTTGTCTTGGTGACTCCAGCACACAACATAGTGCCTGGCGCAGAGGAGGCATTTCTGAACCTTTACTGAATAAGTGGATGGGCAAATGAATAACTGAAAGAAAAGGAGAAGTGAGAGACTGGAGGAAAGGAAAAAGGAAGAGGGAAAAGACTCATTAACTCATTATAAGCTTGTCGGACAGGATGTAAATGGGAAATCACCACTTAGGAAAATTTCTGTGTACCCAACTGGGATCTCTGCATACTTCCCCCCCACCACACACACACGTTTCAAATACATCGCTGATTCTGTGAGTAGAGGGAGAAGGAGGGGATTGTGGCAGAGTGAATGAATCCTGCCACTCTCTGCCATAATCACCTCTAAGAGAATGAGGGAGCAGTAGTTTCAAGCATAGGCTCCCAGGTCAAAAGGCCTGGGTTTGAGTGTTTTCGCTTCTTCATAGAATTTATAAGCATTGGAAATTTATGTCATTTACCTATTTTCATGTTTTCTTTGTCCCCACTAGAACATCACCTCTATGAAGACAGATTATTATCTGCCTTGTTCACTGTTGTATCCCTAGCACATAGTAGAGCATTCTGGAATAGGAGCTAATATACATTTGTGGAATGAATGAATGAATGAATGAATAAACAAATGAATCCAAATAGCAACTCTACCACTTTTAAGCTGTGTGACTTTAGGCCAATTACTTATCCTTTCTGGCCCTCAGATTCTCCCACCTTATAGATTCATAGGTTGAATGAAATAATACACGTAAAATATTAGCATAGTGCCTAATACATATAAGAAATAAGAAAAATTAGCTTTTGTGCCAAAAGAAAGTTTCCAGGCATTAACATAATTTCCCCCACATAATGTCCCCCTTTTGCCTCTTGACCACTTTATGAGGAGCTAGATCTTGAAGGAGCCCATTGCCTCCAGAGGCAGAAAGGATAGAGAAGTTGATAGCTGGCTTCTGGGTTTTACACATCATTCGTAAGTTTGACCATGAATTTTAGAGACTACATGAGAATAAGAACAAAGCTTTCCCGTTCACCTGCCTTCCCTCCACTACTTTTCTAGCTACATAAAAATCCCTAGATTGGGAGTTGGAAGAAAATCCAAAGGAAGCTTAGATGTTGTGTGTACTTGAGAGAAGGGGCCGGCACAAAAGTAAGGTAAGGAAAGACCCTAGAAGTTTGTGAAAACAGAGAAAGAGGCATCAGTAGGCCTCCTTTTACAGGGAGATAGGCTTGGGACATTTCTCAAGCCCAGAGCAGAGTGGAAGCAACCGAAAGGATGGCTGCCCTAGACAGACCCACCTCCCCAGTGCCTTGCACAACTTCAAGTAGCCAGACTTGAGTCAGGAGACCTGCCAACTGGTGGGGACAACTGTCTGACTTGGACCAGATACTTTGCAACACTGCTTACTTTCAAGGATGGCAAGATTTGGAGCAAAAATTAAAAAGTAAGTGTAGTTATACGATTACGTTTCTTGCATAGTTGAGCTTATGGCAGTAGGACGAGGCTAAGGAGAAGAGGATGAAGAAGACCCTACAATGGACGTGTGTTATGGGCAGGACTACCCAGTGGAGAGAAAAAGATGAGGAGGCACAAGGAATGTCAGCTCTACCCCTCTTAGAATCTGCTTCCTCCTCACTCCGGTGGCCCCTCACGTCTGGGAGCAAAAAATACCACCTCCAGCCCTGATACTGGCTAGCTGGGCAGTCTGGTCCCTTCTCACCTGCATTTCCTCATTTGTAAATTGGGCATTATAATAATTCCTAATTTGTTTATCCTATGATGAAGTGAGATATAAAAATTATTTATAAAACATTCATTGCTCTAAAGATGTTTGGAGTATTTGCTAATTCTCTTCTAAATAAAGACCTCTATATATACGAAAGACTGGTTTGCACATGGGACAAAAAAAAAAAAAAACAAAAAAACCCCAAAAAACAAACAAAAAAAAAACCTGAGTCACATTCTTGGACAAATGCTCGAGGAAGACATATGCAGTTTCAGGAATCTAAGCATAATCTTATTGTTCAATCAGGATCCTTTTTACAAATGTATACGTGAGTGGGCAGATCTATGTAGACTATGTAATAAAGTATTTAGAGTATGATGGTCTTAGATCTTTCCAAAGAAAACAATGAGAAAGAAGTATATTTCTATTTTATGTGTCTGTCTCTAAAACGGATTTTTACCAGTACATAGTTTACACAGATATTAATGCTGGTGACCTTCTTTTTCTAGAAGTAGACCTAAGAAAAGCCACTCACTGCTTAAGATCATTTTAGGTCAGTTTTGCACATTGAAAGGCAGCTTTGTTTGCCAACTCTACCATTTCTTTCTCTGAGTTTTCCTCAGAAGTAAGGCAAGAACCAAGCACCCCAGTCAGTAGACCCAGCGGAGTAAACACTGCGATCTCTCCTTCCCTTTTTTCTCACAGCCATGCTCTGTCACCAATGAGAGAAGCCATTCTTCACTGGCAGGCTGCTGGGAAATGTGAGACAGTTGCTGTCTTTGGTTTAGGAGGCCAGTTTTTCTTGGGCATGAGGTTTGCACGTTGGGTGCTATGGCAACATTCCGGATGAAAGATATCATCAGTATGCAAATCCTCATCACTATCATTATAAGGCAGTTAGATTTCAACACACTAAAGGGGCATTTTGTAATTATACCGAGCATAGTTATGTTTACTACATTTCCTTGTCTCAATTTTAAATTAAGCAGACCCATTTTTAATGTGAAATCTGCTTGTGTTGAACAATTTAGGAATCGATGATTCTCTTTACATTTAGGTGATATTAAAAAGGTGTGTGTGTGTGTTTTCCTGTCTTTAGCAACTTGGGAGCAGAAAAATACAACAATTTGTAAGCACGAAAGACACATTCTTTCTATTTTTGTGTTGTTGTATAGTTTCTTCTCTCATCATGATGTCCCATGTGTTTTGGTTTTTGCCTAAAGAATATTTTCTAAATAGTGCCTTCCTAATTACACAAATTCAAGTGAACTTTACAAAGCGCAAATGAGAGCAAGGACGACAGTTCAAATCGTTGTTACAAGAAAACTGGCTTTCTGCTTGGTCGGATCAACTGGAAACACAATTCTAAAGAACAGAATGTTACACTGACTTTCCTGAAGGTTCAACTCAATACTCTTCCAGCAAAAACTGGGGCTCCGTTTTCCATCTACAGAGAGCAGGGCTGTATAAAATCTCTGCATCCTGCCAATTATAAGAGTTGTTGGTTTCCGGTTGTGTTCTGTTTGGATAGGTGTGTAAACCATGCTCATGTTTATGAAGACATCGTGCATCAAGTAGTCTATTCTCTCACCGTCCTCTGAACCAAACGATCTTATTCACCCCACGCATCAGGAAATTAACCAATCACATATATTAGACTTTTCTTCTAATTTTGTATTTATTATCATTTGATTCTTATATTACGGGTATACATTATATAAACGGGATACATTTTATCCCGTTTGCATTTATGGAGTCTTCACCTGCATGAATAGCCTAGCCGTGTCTACCTCACCTATCTTTCAATATCTTAATATCAGGCAGGTAAGGATATGTTGATCTGCTTTGCTCTTGGCCGAGATGTTGGACAGGAAAGAAGCAGCTCCATGGCAATGGCCTACCTGTGAGCATGCCTTCAGTCACCACACAGCTTCCATCAATCAGGATAGCATCACATGGCAATGAAGTTTTTCCTGGAAGAATAAGAGTATCCCCAGGAACCAAGAGATGGGATTCCAGCTTCTGCAAACCTACACAACAAAGTTCCCGTGACTGGCTGACCTTTTCCTGTTTTTACTTAAGAATGGGGGAAGGGGAAAAAAATTAAAAAAAGTTACAGAGAGGGAGGGAGGCAAACCACAAGAGACTCTTAAATACTGAGAACAAACTGAGGGTTGATGGGGGTTGCAGGGGAGGGGAAAGTGGGTGATGGGCATTGAGGAGGGCACTTGGGATGAGCACTGGGATGAGCACTGGGAGGAGGGCACTTGTTGGGATGAACCACCCAGCTAGTTTCTGCTACTCTGGGCTGCAGCTCCCTGCTCCTTACAGAGAGCCATGGCCACCCCAACCCAGGGTAAGTCAGAGCAAATACCATTTACAAGCATTCTTCGGGTCTGGATTCTGGATAACAGATTGAAGTGTTAGAATTCAAGGTCTGTTTGGGATCATTAGTTGGGGAAATCAAAACGCCTCAAGAAAGCTTACCCAGTAACATTCCAGTGAGTGAAATATGGGAAGGCAGAGGGAATTGGAAGTGACTCAGACACTGGGTCAAAATGGTTCAATCAGGAGGAGGCATGCAAGGTACTCAGGGTACAAAATTCAGTGAGGTGCTCACCGTCTGGGTCCTGGAAAAGCAGGTCAGCGTTTGCCTGACCTTTCCTCCTTAAGTTTGTCATCTTAAAAGTCTTATTTACCTTACTTTAGCCTCCGTCCTGGGTTTCATCAGAAGAGGTTTTCTCCTCAACTAATAATCGATAACAAATGGGACTGATTCCACTCTGAAATATCAGGATGCTGAAGATGGCAGAACATATCACGTACCTTTGTCCTTTACCATGACTGTAACCTGGACTTTGTTGTGATCCTCCACAAGGTTGTGCAGCTTCACTGATTGCTACCAATTCAAAGTCAACGTTTAAGTATCAGATAGTCCATAACCGGAAAACCACATGATCTCAATACTGTAAATACCAAGCCTGTCACACAGCAAAACTTCCTTGGGCAAAGGCTCACACTCTAGCGTTTCTGCTTCCCTGCCCCAATTCCTACTGCAGCCAACCCCCGACTTATAGCAACAAATATGGTAATTAGTTTAGTGCTATTTCAATTCCAGGAAACATAATGCACAACCACTGTCCCCAAGGACCAACGCTAAGTCCCCGAGGTTGTACTTCTTAAGGGCGCACGATGACACAAGGGAAGAACAAGACCATGAACAGATTAGGTTCCCTCTCGGTACCCGTTTCCCTGTCTATAAAACAACAAAAATGAATTTGATCTTTCCATTGTAAAAGCCTGGGAATATTTGAGTTATGTTTTGATTTTACGTGGAATTTTATCCCCTCCTTTACAAACTGGTGGATTTTCCTATTGGGTCAGTCTGGAGACTGAAGCCATGATGCTCCAGAACCCTAGTGCTTCCCCTTAGGCATTATTCAGCTTAGTTAACTCCCTTTTCCTCATCTGAAAGTGGAGATATTAACAGTACCTCTTCTAGAGGGTTTTCAAAATTTAAGTAATGCTTCTCTTAGTTATCCCTTTGGATATTACTCATTACGATGGTAAGAGCTCAGCAAGGGTTAATGATTAATAAGAAAGTTGCTGTTGCAAAAACAGCATTGTTTTGTCTAATGCATCCCCTTGGAAGATTTGCTTAGGGTGGAATTCACTGAGATACCACCCTGGGCTAAGTGGAGGAAATGGAAGCAGCCTGGAGAAGCGAAGGCAGCATCTACTGGGATAACTCAGGAGACAGGAAGGCAGAGGAGTGAGGGCAAATTGTCCACACAGTTCCATACACTGACTGTAGGCGACGCCATTGGCAGAGGCATCCCTGGAAGGCACTGCCTCCTTCTGTATGGACGTCACTTACTTGGATACTTCTAAGTAGAAGAGATCTGAATACCGTCAACAGTACTTTAAACATAGCTTAACCTAATTCAAGTATAAAACTTTCCCTTTTAGATGATAGGGTAAATTATTTTTATCTGCCCTCTTGATGATTTTTAAGGTAGCCAATGTCACCAGATAAACATTACACACAATTACACAATTTTCCTCTTGAGAGAAATTAATAAATTTGGTGTTTCTATTTATACAGAACAATTTCTTATTTACTCCATTTTTTTTAGGAAAGGCAACACTTCAATCATTTGGAACAACTGAATGGAAGAAATGCTACTGCTGTTTGTTAGGTACATAGTCATTGCCCTAACTTGACTTTCTGAGGCTTCCCTATTGGGGCATCCATTTTACTGATGGGTAGTAGCGAGAAAGTCAGCCGTGGTTCTGGGACAAGAACACTGGATTCATTCAGGACTCCTGAGTCGTGGGTCAAGTTTACCCACTAACCAGCCATGTACCTGTATATAAGAAATTTCACTTTATGTTACTTGTTCTTTCTGTAAACAAATGACATTGAATTGAATCATTTTCAAGCTCCTTCAAAACTCAACATGTCTGATACGGATATGTTTTGCATATCAGAGATTTAGTCAAAGCCCCTAAGACTTCATAGAAGAAATAACCTGGGGTTTATAAATGGCTCACAGTATTATTATTATTAGGCAGTTTAAAACAGTAAGCAACTCCTACGTGCCAGGCACTGTTGTAAGCACTTGAAATGTATTGTTTGATTTTTTTTTTCTCCTCAAAATAATCCTATGATGTTATTGTCTCCAATGTACATATAACAAAATAAAATGACCAAAAAGAAACAAAAAACAAAAAACAAAAACAAACCAGGGTCTTGGAAATGTTAAAGTAACTTGTCTTCAATCATTTACTTACTAAGTATTAAGATTGACAGTAAAACCTGGGTTTATCTGACTCTAAAGCCTTTTCTGTTGATGAATATGTTCCCCTAAAGTGTTTGAAAATAGCTTTTTTCCTTTAAGAAGATAAATAACCTTCCTTTGTTATAAATTTCTTTAAGTTACTTTCTTGCTTAGCAAACTCTTCTAGCCACTGCCATGAGAATTTCACCCTAGCTTAAGAGGATGATAATCAACACATTTGGAAGTGGTGAAGTATAAGTTCAAAATGCCCTCTCAAAAATCATTATGGCATCAAGCTGGATTTATTCATCAGGCTTAGCATTCTGCGAAACCTGCCATGCTTCCATGCCTTCGTTCAAGCTATTACCTGGAATGCTCACCCAGGTTTTCTACCAGCAAACTCCTAATCCTTCACATAGAGTCTGGCTCAAACGTCACCGCCACTCCATAAGTCTCTAACATCTCAGAAAGAATTCGTTGTTCTGCTCCCTGTGTTTCCGCCTGTATTAGTGTATGACCAATTCCATTACAGGCGTTTTCTTGTCAGGTCTCCTGTGTGAGGCAGGTGGTTCAAAGAGCCAAACACTCATCTATGTACCCCTGGAGTCTGTCACATAGTAGGCCCTCAGCAAACATTTACTTAATAGAACTGAATTGTTCCACGTCTCCCGACAACACTGGAGAAGGATAATATAAGCTTCCTCTCTGAGCTAATGTACCCAGAAACTCTACAAACACAGGTTTCTATGACAACCAACCAGCTAGGAGAAAGCAGGTGCTATGATGCTTGCCGTGATTTGGAAGCTCGTTGCCTGATTTTCATTAGGCCCCCTCTGGTTTCTCCAGTCCCGGTTTAGTGGGACCAGGATCAGTTTCCAAGGCTAATTTGCATATTGTTATTATTCCGGCATCTGTTGCTGTGTGTCCTTGTGTTTGCTGTGGCTGGATTTCCTCCAGAGATGAGTAATGAGGGCACTAACTCAGGTGTCTTTTGAGCCCAGCTCAGTCATGGCTAAAGGCAAAGCACCATGGGTCAGATACTCTCAGTGCTATCTCTAGTGGCCGCCTGTGGAGCCAGCAATAGAGTATGCAACACGGCTCAGTGTAAATACAGTTGAGTGCCAGCTCAATTTACACTCATACCTACACCAAACTTGTTAGAGAGGGGCTGCCGAGGGTGTTTCTTGGCGTAGGCAAGGTGCCTCTCTCTTTGCTGCATGATTTGGGGCCACAGTAGATGCAGAAAGATAGTTTATTCCACTCCTGCAAACACCTCCCCTCTTGCAATTTTCAAAAGCTGTTATATCTTTAGCATGATTTGTAAATGACAGTAGATGCTCCTTCCATTTCTAGCAGCCCCTTTCCCAAATATTTTCGTAATAAAATTATCAATCGTTTACTGCTGCAAGGAAACGCATAGGTCTCTTTGAGATTTTGCTCCGTGGGACAGTGTGAAGTACTTGATGTAGAATCAGGAAACCCGGGGCTGGGATCTATAGCCACGATTACCGAGCAAGTCACTTCACCTCCCTGATTGTCCCCATCCCTCCGTCTCAGGTGGTGGGAGGACACCACAACCACATGCGTATCATTTTAGAGGCTGCCATGCCCCACACAAGCACATCTGTCACAGACGGGGGGAGCCCGTTACAAATTGTGCTAAAGAAATATTGATTGGTGAGCATTTGTGATTTAAACTGCAAAAATAGTTTCAGGCAACTGGCCCATTTTGTATAATGTTACAAGATCCCTTAGAGTTTGGGTCTGATAAGCTTTTGTTAACAAATATTAACTGCAAGGGCACCTGGGTGGCTCAGTCAGTTAACAGTCCGACTCTTGGTTTCGGCTCAGGTTATGATGTCACGGTTTTGTGGGTTCAAGTGCCCCATCAAGCTCTGTGCTGACAGCTTAGACTCTGCTTGGGATTCTCTGTATTTCTCTCTCTCTGTCCCTCCCCCCTCGCACTGTCTCTCTCTCAAAATAAATCAATAAAACTTGGAAAAAAAACCCAAATATTAACTGCTAATGGAATTAATGTCTCCTTGTTAAAGCTTTTGCAGTTCTGCCATCAAGTGAAGTTCCCAGGTCAGTTACCATTTTAAACAAAGACATGTAGGGATTTTAAGATGTAGAACCTGAATATTTAAGATTCATTAAAGATTTTAAAATAAATATTGAGAAAATTACAAATAGAACAGAGCATGCCTACTTTTAGAAGAGCACTTGAGCAGCAAAACAAGAAAGGCAGAAACCCAGAAAAAAGAGAAACATATTTGACTGCACACATTTTAAAATATCTGACAAAAGTCAAGTCAGAGGAAAAATGATAGACTAAGAAAGAAAACTTTTCCACATGGATGATGGATATAAAGAGACAATAAATAGAAAACAAAAATGCATATATCTTTTGGAGGAAAATGTATCTAATCTCACTAATAATTAGTGGAATATAAATTAAAACATCATTGGGACACAATTTTTTTAAAATACATTAGACTAAAAAAATTTTAAACATCAGTATATAACACTGGTGAGGATCTGGAGAAATGGATACTCTCATATGTTGCCGTTATTTTATTTAAGAAAATAATAAATATCGCAGGATCTATTAACATCCAAAATATACATACCTTTTGATTCAGCAACCTGGCTTTTGATTATTTTACTAAAAACAAATGCAAACACTCATATGTAAGGACACATCTATATTGTAGTTGTGTGTAATTCAGCATACTTGTGGTGGCAAAAATTGGAAAGGAAGCCCCCTATTTTCTAGAAATAAACGAATGGCTGAACAAATTATGATATACCATGGAATTTCACACCGTTATTTTTAAACGTGATTTAGAATTATTTATTTACTTGGTAGATAGCCGTTATATTTATTGTAAAGTGACAAATGCAAGTTCCAGATTAATGTACAAAGTATGTTCCTGTTTTATTGAAACAAATTAACAAATACATAAGTAAATCTCCACATAAACTTGTATTTCTCTGCATCTTATAGAGGAGAAAAAATGAAATATATATTTAGCTAATGATGACATAAGTAAATAAATAAATAAATAAATAAATATATGTATTGGGGATCTTAGTGCTTGAATTTGTCTTTTGGTGGATTCCTCTGGAACAACAGCTCTTAAGCTTTCAGAATGCATGACAAGCACCTGTTATGAAACTGTGAAAAAGCACAGATTCCTCTTGTTACCTTGGATATTTTGACTTAATGGGTCAGGAGCTTAGGAATCTTGACTAATTCTCTCACTGAAACATTGCCCTCTAGAGTATTGAATCAAACCTCTTTTCTCTGTAACCCTTCCCAACTCCCACACAGGAATCTCTATATTTCTTTTCTGTTTCCTTAAAGACAGTTATACCTACGTTCCAAATGAAAAAAAATAGTGTAAAGGAACTTGAGGAGAGACTGAAATTTGTCATAAACATGTAGATGGGAAGTATGTATTTAAGTCAGGGGAAATATGTGGAAATATTGTAAGGGGTGTAACACATCAAGTGGTAACACCACATTTACTTAGGACCCATTGATTACAGGCAACAGAAATTGGTTAAACTGGTTTAAGCAGATGAGAAATTGTGAAGATGCAGGGACATCTCACTAACCTAAGGTGGGAAGTGAAGCCAGAGCTCCCAAAGGCTTCAAACAAGAGCAGGAAATGCTATGAAGAGTAGGTTATTCATTCGGTCTCTGTCTCTCTGCCCTCTCCCTTTCTGCTGGGCTCCATATGGCTCACCTCTGTGTCTCTGTGTATTTGGTTCGTTCTTTGTGCAAGTTTTTTTCTCTGCTGTCCACACACAAGGATCAAGGGTTGCCACCCTGGTCCTAGCATCACTTTTCAGATCACATTCCTGACAGAGCATGACAGATAGCTTCAAGTCTTAGGCTTGGATCCCAGGCTAAAAGATATATGGGCATCATTCCTGCTGATGGACTGGCTTCCGCTGGGTCAGATACCCCCGTTCCAACTATGTGTGCCAGTGGAAAGAGAGAGCCACCTAGAGCAAACTAGTTGCAGGCTGCCAGAGTTCTAAGAGGAGGGGGGTTGCAGTGCTTGCCCCAAAATATGTGTACTACTTTCATGCTTGTCAGGGAATACGAGGCTGGAGAGAGTAACCCAAGTTCATGGGTACAGGCTCCATTAAAGTCCACTGTACTTCATGTCTTTGGGTCCTATGAGCTACTGGTACATATTTATAGTACATATCCCTTTGATGATTAGGGTAATTTAGACAGGTTTCTATTCTTCATACACATCCTGACTTGAGTAGTTTAGGACTAAAGTCCAAGTGAACACTATTAGGGTCCAATAGGAATTAACTCCAGTTTGCAGCACATGCTCTCAGATTTCCAGTGGCCAGAAAATTTCTTACTAGCATTCTAAAGATTTCAAGGGCTTTTTTTCATTCCTTGTCAGTGGCCCTGGCAAAATGATAGAATCCTAAAATGGTGAGACCTAAAAAAGTAGGGTATAACCTCCACCATGTATATAGCTGAGGAAAGTGAGCCCAAGGAAAACAGAGTCCTCGGGCTCATATGAGTGAACCAGCAGTTGTTACCAGCCCTGTCCCGATGGTCCCATGCTGCCTCCTGTTCTCTTCAATCTCTGTACCCCCTCCCCCTCCCATCTGTCCCTTGCCAACTTTCCCTAACTTTTAATAATAAAAACAGCAACAGCAATATCAATGATAACAAGAACTAACATTTTACTAAGTGCCTACTATGTACCAGAAATATAAGTATTCAAAGTGATTGTTTCATTTAATTCGCTCAACTCTAACACCAACACACACCCACGTGCCCACACACATACACACCTTCTACAGATGAGGAAACTGATTATAACAGCACCAAGTAACACAAACAGGAGAGGTAAGGGGGAGGTTTTCAATCTGACTAGATAAGTTCTCCCTCCCAAAAGGCCTCAGAGAGTTCTGTGTTTTTCCTGCGAACACTTGGATGGTTTATGACGATATATCCGGGTGACTGTGCGTAGATGTCGCCCCAGTGGAAGGAACGACATGCGAGAAGGGCTGTATTCACTGATGTGTGACTTAAGCCAGAAAGTGTATGAATGGCTTGCACGTATCAAATCAGATATTCTATTAAGGAAAGATTTCTCAAAACCCAGAAACTAGAAATTCTATCTGCTGGCTTCACATTACATACCTTTATCAAATGACTAAGGTAAAAGCTTAGGACACTCTACTTTTCTATTGAGACTCAGCAGAATAGTCAGATCTTTATTGTCTTGGTGTCTATGGTCATGCTTTTGCTCAAAGGCCCAGAGTTCACCAGAAAGACAGTTACTCTCCCCCAGGCCTCGGCAGCCAGGCAAGTTGCTGGTCACTCTTCACATCTTTGGGATATAAATTAGTCTGTGAAAAAACACACCTAGGTACTCACTTTTTAAAAAGGCAGAAAACCAGAAACAAAACAAAGTCCTAGTAGCCTGGTCTCCAGCTCAAAGTATCTCCATTCATCTAACTTTTCATTTTTAGATCCTGTTTCCTAACTCTTTACATATCTATTGTCTTTCATTTCTCATCAAAGACTTCATAACTCAAAATTTGTAGGATCTAAAACCAGATAACGAGCCGATATTAGATTTAATATTGTTGAGCCACTGAAATGGAATAGGAATGAAAGCTCCCTTTCAGTTAGGCTTATGTAAAGCCCCCACGTCTGCTTTTCTGACTTGTGCCCAGTGCTCACTGTGTGGACATCGAGAACTCATCTCTCTTCTCAACACTTGTGTTTGACTTTCATTCCCAGCTGTGACACTACTTTGGAAAGTGCCTTATGCTAAGGAAATATCGCACATGTGGCAGAATTTCATTTTATGAGGAGCCAGAAGCTCTGACTCTGTCACAAAACCAAACTCTGATTTAGAACAAGCTCCCTGGATCTTAGTTTTTTTCCCTGGAGATGAAGGATGAAACTTGAGACTAGGCAGTTTCAACAGTGCAGTAGAGTTGACAGGCTGACACAGTGTACCGTAACAATGCCCAGCCCCCAGCCCCATCTCTACAAAGCTAATTCCATAGTCAAGTTTTCAAAAACATACAGAAAATACAGTGAGACATCGTTTTTGGGGTTGCCTCCTGATTTTCAGGCTGATGATTCTTAAGCAAAGTAGCCAAACGTTTTCTAGAAAGATACTGTGGGGGCTGAGACTTGCAGGGACTGTGGAGTTATAAGTAATATTCAGCAAAATTCTATTTCAGAATGCACTGCTATCTCATTTAGAAGACTGATTATTTTGGGGCACCTGGACGGCTCAGTCAGCTGCGTCTGAATCTTGATTTCAACTCAGGTCATGATCTAGTATTTCATGAGCTCAAGACCCATGTTGCCTTATTGGAATTCTCTCTCTCCCCCTCTCTCTTCCCCTTCCCTGCTCATGCTCACTTGCTCTCTCTCAAAATAAATAAACTTAAAAAAGAAGACTATTTTTTAAAAAGGAAGACTTTAAATCGCTACAAGATGGGGCGCCTGGGTGGCTCAGTCGGTTAAGCATCTGACTTCAGCTCAGGTCATGATCTCACAGTCTGTGACTTCAAGCCCCATGTCGGGCTCTGTGCTGACAGCTCGGAGCCTGGAGTTTGCTTCAGATTCTGTGTCTCCCTCTCTTTCTGACCTTCCCCTGTTCATGCTCTGTCTCTGTCTCAAAAATAAGTTAAAACATTTAAAAAAATTTAAATAGCTATGAGATGAACAATGATGGAAAGGTATGCTGTCATCATTAATCCATCAAAGCATTCTTTCCCACCATACTCAGATACAGCCTCGGAGTCCTTCTGAACACTGTATGCGGGTCAGCCTTCAGTCGATAAATCCGGGTTTGCAAAGACATTTACATCTACCTGCTATTTCTGAAGATCTCCTCCTGAGTTCTCACATTTAGTAAGCCCTTGTTTTTTTTGCTTTATGACTTAAGTTTCACAAAGCTACTCCTTGCTGTCAGTGGAAAACCCATAGGCTTTGCTTCTTGTGCACCATAAGCTTAATAGAACCCAAATGTGATTTTAGCTCTTACCTGTCGCAAATCATACACACTTAAGACAATGGAGATAATAGACAAGATGATGATGGCCACAGAGTATTCTATGTAACCTTGAGACAGCCACAAAGTTAGGGTAAAGGCTTGGAACACGTAGAATGGATTTAAAACCTGCAAGTACAAAAACAGCATGTGTGTCACTTGCATGGATCACATCATTTCAAAGAAATTGAAGAAGAAACAAAGAAATGGAGAAAATTTCCATGCTTATGGATTAGAAGAGCAAATATTGTTAAAATGTCTAAACTACCCAAAGCAATCTGTACATCCAATGCAATCCCTATCAACATACCACCAGCATTTTGTCACAAAGCAAGAACAAACAATTCTAAAATTTGTGTGGAACCACCAAAACCCTCAGTATCAAAAAGTCATGTTGAAAAAGAAAAGTAAAACAATTCCAGACTTCAAGCTATATTACAAAGCTGTAATCATCAAGACAGTATGGTACTGGCACAAAAACAGACACATAGATCAATGGATCAGAATAGAGAACCCAGAAATGGACCCACAACTATAGGGTAGCTAATCTTCAACAAATCAGGAAAGACTATCCAATGGAAAGAAGACAATCTCTCCAACAAATGGTGTTGGGAAAATTGGATGGCAATAAGCAAAAGAATGAAACTGGACCACTTTCTTACACCATACACAAAAATAAATTCAAAATGGATGAAAAGCCTAACTGTGAGACAGGAAACCATCAAAATGCTAGAGGAGAACATAAGCAGCAACTTCTTTGATCTTGGCCACAGCAACTTCTTACCAGATACATCTCCAGAGGCAAGGGACATGAAAGCAAAAAAGAACTATTGGCACTTCATCAAGAAAAAAAGCTTCTGTACACCAAGGGAAATAA
This sequence comes from Panthera pardus, assembly GCF_024362965.1. Lineage (NCBI taxonomy): Eukaryota > Metazoa > Chordata > Mammalia > Carnivora > Felidae > Panthera > Panthera pardus. The sequence continues at coordinate 278,250 of NW_026526753.1, read as the reverse complement.
TCAACAAAACTAAAAAGACAACCTACAGAATGGGAGAAGATATTTGCAAATGACATATAAGACAAAGGGCTAGTATCCAAAGTCTATAAATAACTTATCAAACTCAACCTCCCAAAAATAATCCAGTGAAGAAATGGGCAGAAGACATGAACAGACATTTCTCCAAAGAAGGCATTCAAATGGCTAACAGACACGTGAAAAAAATGCTCAACATCACTCATCATCAGGGAAATACAAATCAAAACCACTGCCAGATACCAGGTACCACCTCACACCTGTCAGAACGGCTAAAATTAACAACTCAGGAAACAATGGATGCTAGCAAGGATACAGAGAAGGGGGAACCCTCTTACACTGTTGATGGGAATGCAAACTGGTACAGACACTCTATAAAACAGCATAGAAGCTCCTCAAAAAGTTAAAAATGGAATTATCCTATGATCTAGCAATTGTACTACCAGGTATTCATTCAAAGGATACAAAAAAAATACTGATTTGAAGGGGCACATGCACCCCAATATTTATGCAGCACTATTAACAATAGCCAAATTATATAAATAACCCAAATGTCCATTGACTGATGAATGGATAAAGAACATGGGAGGTATATGTATATAATGGAACATTACTCAGCCACCAAAAAAGAATGAAATCTTGTCATTCGCAACAACGTGGATGGAACTAGAGTGTATTATACTAAGCAAATAAGTATATGCTTAGAAAGACAAATACCATATGATTTTACTCATATGTGGAATTTAAGAAAGAAAACAGATGAACACAGGGGAAGTGAAGGAAAAATAAAATAAAAACAGAGAGGGAGGCAAACCATGAGAGACTTAACTATAGAGAACAAATGGAGGGTTGCTGAAGGGAGGTATATGGGGGGTTGGGTCGAATGGGTGAAGGGCATCAAGGAGGGCATTTGTGACGAGCGCTGGGTGTTGTATGTAAATGATAAATCACTACATTCTGCTTCTGAAACCAATAACGCAGGACATGTTAACTAACTTGAACTTAAATAAAATCTTGGAAGAAAAAACAGATGATGTCATTTTATCGACTTTTTAAATCATTTTTTACAACACACAATGATCTCTAATATTTATGAATTCACTTAGAACTCAGTTTCAGTGGAGTCAGTGTCAAGCACATAGCACGTGCTATGGTGGAAGCAAAATTATTTTAAGCACTCAGAGCCTGTCAAAAATTGATTATTCTTATTTATTTTGAATTTTGAAAAATGTTTTATCAATATCAAAATCTAACGATTTACCTTTCTAAACATTATTTACCTACAATGGAGAATTCAGTCTCTTAAAACACACTTCATCTCTGACCTTTTTTTTTTTTTTAACATTTATTTATTTTTGAGACAGAGAGAGACAGACAGAGCATGAACAAGGGAGGGGCAGAGAGAGAGGGAGACACAATCCAAAGCAGGCTCCAGGCTCCGAGCCATCAGCCCAGAGCCCAACGCGGGGCTCGAACTCACAGACTGCGAGATTGTGACCCGAGCCGAAGTCGGACGCTCAACTGACTGAGCCACCCAGGCGCCCCAGATCTCTGACTGTTTTTATTGCAGTTTCTTCTTCCCATACTCACATGCTGCAGATTGAGTCAAGTTGTGTGATGAAAATAGAAGACTGCATTTTTATCCAGATTGTTGAAAAATAACATATTCATCACATCACAGGTTTTTAGCAAGATGCTCTGAGCATCAGGCACATCAGCATGGGCCCCTCCTTTGAACGGGATGGGGGGGGTGGGAGTCATCTTACCCAAAACTGCAGTGAAATTCATGGGAAGAATGTATCACAAGCCCAAAGCTGGCCATCCATGCACATATATTTTGGTCTCTTTATTATACCTTTCACTTTTTTTATTCCCTCAATTGTCCCCATTTTGGTCCTGCTGGCCCCACTGTTAATAATGATAGCAGAGAGGGCAAACCTGAGAAGGTAGATGTAGTCATCTGATGTACAGACATAGTGTGAATGAAAAAACCCATCTGACCAAAACAAGGATTATTTTCTTGGTGAAGTGCTCTTTACAATGATTATGAATTAGATGAAATATTACCTAAAACTGGTGCCACTCTGTTACCTCTACTTTCTATATTCTCTAATATATTAAACTTCTACTTTAGTCCTCACAGTGAACTGACATCCAGTTAGTAAGTTAATAGGCTGCATTTTAAGAGTTTCTTAAACACTTGGATATATTTTGTGCATTAACAAAGCTTTTGTTCTTTAATGTTTCTTATTATTTCCATTGCAACATGCTTTTCTTACAAAATATAGCTCTTCTCTTTGCTTGGCATAAAATGCTCTAATTGTAGATGACACACTAATGATAATACGATTTTGAGTTTATATAAACTCAGTAGAAAATGTGGTTAAATACTTCTTGTATAAGAAACAACACCATCATAATTAATTTAACTCCCTTATTCAATATTCTTTTGAAACCAAAATACAAAGTAGTATTACTTGCTTTTTTCCTACTGAAGGCTTAGTAAGTAGATGGAGAAAATACTACCACTCCTTTCAAAATAACCAAATTGACACCTGGGAGAATCTTTGACAAACTGAAAATGTATTTGAACAGGAAGTTTAAACAGCAGCTGGCTTTTTGATAGTGGAGGAAACTGCATATGTGGGGGACATGGGGTATGTGGGAAATCTCAGTACCTGCCAATCAATTTTTCTGCGAACTGAAGACTGCTCTAAATAAAAGTCTAATTATCTTTTAACATGTGACCATGCTAAACAAAGTGACCACTGTTGTGGATTAGAAATAGACTAGAAATGTGCAGTATGGAGTGGAGGTTAGCACAATCAGCTCACTGGGCTCCACCTAAGGAATGGAGAGTGGTGGGCTAGGGACTCATGCTACAGGGAATATGATTGACAGTGTGCCACAGCGGCAGGGGACAAAACCAGCCTTGCTCTCTGACCCAGGAACAGAGGCCAAGGAAAGTCACAACCAGCAGCTGTTCACTGGCAGAGGGCAAAATGGAAAAGAACAAAGTTCATGGTGCCACTGTGAACTTGGCCAAACCCCAGCTGGCTCAAGGCCTGAAGATGCTTGATCCTGGGGAGTAGAGCCCCACCCTACAGGAGTTGGTTCTGAACTGAGGGCCATGGGGACTACCAAGAGGCAAACTCAGAGCCATCCTACAGGGACAGTGGACACAGAGAAAAAGAGAGAAATGTAGACAAGGGAAGTACCACTTAAGGGCAGCTCACCAGAGCTGCCTCCATCACTACCAGAGCTTCCATCACCATCACTAAGAATAATAACTTCAATATTTGCAAATGACATATCAGATAAAGGGTTAGTATCCAAAATATGCAAAGAACTTATCAAACTCAACACCCAAAAAACAATCAATGATTATTATTAAGACATTATTAAGACAATGATTAGAGGGAAATATATAATTTTAGATGTGTATGTAAGAAAAGAAAATAAATGTTTGAAATCAATGAAATAAGCTCCCAATCAAGAAGCTGTAGAAAGGAACTGCAAACTAAATCTTAAAAAGTATAAGGAAGGAAATAATAAAGAAAAACAGGAAAAAAAGCAGAAATGAATAAAATAGAAATCAGACTTACAATGGAAAAATCCAATGATGTTGAATTTGTACTTAAAAGTTAACTAAAGTTGATAAATTCAGAAATAAATCACAATATTTTTATGGCTCCTAAAGAAAATTAATGTGTAACTAAAAGCTTTCTACAAAGATATCTTCAAGTCCAAATGGCTTGTGAATGCTTTCAAATCTTTAAGGTAGAAGTGATATCAATTTTGCACAAACTCCTTCATAAGTAGAGGAGGTGGAAACGTTCACAACTTGTTTCATGAAGTTAGCATACTCATATACCAAAACCCGATAACGTTTGTTAAAAGAAAGGAAAATTACAGGCTAAGATCTGTAAGAAGCATAGATGAAGTAATCACAAAATATCTTATCCAGCTAAATCAGTGATATATATTAAAAGGTAATATGTTGTTACCAAATGGAGTTTGTTCTAGGATTGCAGGAATTTGAAAATCAATCAATGAATTTTGGTATGCTAACATTCGGGAAGAAATTTATAATGTCATGAAAATTGGTATAGAGAAATACTTTCATAAAGTTCAACACTAATGCATGAGAGAGAAAGAAGGAAACAAACAAGGAAACAAAGAAGCCTCTCAGCAAACTAGGAATAGACAGAAACATCCTTCAGCTAATATGCTTAATAATGAAATATTGACTATTCCCCCTATGAAGTTATAAGTAAAAGAAGATTACCAATAATCACCACTAATGTTTAATACAGTTCTGATAGTTTAACAGTGCAATAAGACAAGAAAAAGTAACAACATTTATAATTGAAACATAAGTAACAGTACTATATTATATACTTGATAGTTTCTAAAAAAAGTAGATCTTAAATGTTCTCACCACAAAAAAATAAATAGTAATTATGTGAAGTGGTGGAAGTGTTAACAGACACTTTGATGGTGATCATTTCACAGTATTTAAGTGTACCAATCAACTTGTACACCTTAAATTTACACAATGTTACATGTTACATCGTTACACAATGTTACATGTCAACTAAGAAAAAAAAAGTACAGCTCTCTGTGTGAGTAGATAATGTAATTATTAAGAAATCCAAAATAATGTACAAATTATACAAGTTAATAAGTGAATTTGTCAAGGTTGCTGGATACTGGGTCAATATAGAAAAACAACTGTGTTTGTAACAAGCAATTTGAAAATGAAGTTAAATGCCATTTGTAATATCATCAAGCCAAAAAAATCAATATACTTATAATAGTCCTAATCAAGTTAGACAAACCTCTAGACTGAAAACTGCACAATATTGCTGAAAGCACAGATCTAAATAAAAGGAGAGATATATTAAGTTTGAGGGTTAACCAGGAGCAATCCCATTTATACTCACATCAGACATTTTGTGTGTGTGTGTGTGTGTGTGTGTGGTAGTTGAGGAGCTGATTCTAAAATCGGTATGGAAGTACAAAGGACCTAAAGCCATCAGGACAATTTTCAAAAAGAATAATTGTGGAAGACCTACACTACCAGAAGTGAAGACTTACTACAAATTCCTACTAATTACAAGCCAAAAAGGAAAAAAAATGAGAAACAAAATAGAGAGTCCAGAAAGAGACTCAAAGATATTTCATCGTTTCATTTACAAAAAAAGGAACCATTACAATTCAGTAGGAGAAAGGATGGTTGGCTCAATAGGCAGTTGCTAGAGCAAAATGAACAGTGCTAGAAAAATGAGTTTTCCCCCCCATTTTACACCATATACAAATTAATGGTGGCACATGTACTTAAATGTGATAACTAAAACAATAGATCATCTGAAAGAAAACACAGAAAAAATATTTCATGAACTTTAAGTAGGAAAATATTTCTTAAACAGGAAATAAAAAAGATAAAAAAAGATATCTTACTTTAATGAAACTAAAAGCTTCTGTTTATCCAAAGGTCTCTGAAGAAGATACTAGCTATCTGTACCTATGTATAAAAAAAGAATCATATTTGGAAATATCACAAATGACTACGAATCAATAAAAAATGTAATGTATACACAATAAAAAATGAGCAAAAGACTTGAACAGTCATTTTACAAAAGAGGATTTCCAGGATAATATTCCACAAGGTGCTCAATATCATGTCATTAAGAAAATGCAAAATAAAACTACAATAACATATCACAGCCAGAATAGCCAAGGCAATCCTAAAAAAAGAACAAAGTTGGAAGACTTCACCAGATTTGAAGACTTACTCTAAAATGACACAATGATAAAATGACACAACAATGATAAAATGACACAATGACATAGCCACAGTATAGCTAAAGTGGAAAAAACTGATTATACCAAGTGTAGATAAAAATGTGAAGCAATGGTACTCATATACATTGTTTTGGGGAGTGTAAATTGGTACAAACGTTTTGAAAAACTGTGTTGCTAAAGATAGGATCACTCTATGAGCTAGTAACTCCATTCTTAGATTTTTACACAGAGAATTGTATATGTTCGCCAAAAGATTTGCACAAGAATATTTGTATCAGTTTTATTCATAAGGGTCCCAAATTGGAAATAATCTAAAGGTACATCAACAAGAGAAAGATAAATATTGTGTTTTCGTATAACGTAACACTACAAAATAATTTTTTAATGTAACTTTTAATGCGAACAACAATAAATGTGAATTTCACATACGAGTAAATAAAGGATGGTAAATCAAGACACAATTCTATTTATAGGAAATGAGCAAAAATAACTGATAACAGAAGTCATTGAACTGTCTGTTTAAGATCAGTGCACTTTGTTGACACCACTGAATTTATATATGTCAACAAAAAGTAATAAAGGGAGGGTGTTTATTAGACACCCTGTTCCAAGTTGGTGGAAGTTACTTTAATTACTTTAATGGAGTTATATCGAGAAAGAGAAAATAACAGCAAAAAGTCACAGTAACTTTCAGAAATATGTAGCTCCTTGAGCAAAGATGAATAGAAACAGTATTTTTGCTTCCTTGATAAATTGGCCTCATAAACCTTGGTAAATTTCCTATCATGTCTGTTTTCCCAAAGGTTATAAGCTAGATGTGGGACTTGAAGTTTCGGTTGAATCATTCTTTCATCTGGCATTCTTTTTAATCAAATCCTCTCAGTCAGCTTGCCAATGTTTGTGTAATTTGAGTTTATCCTAGTGTATGTCTCCATTTTGACCAATGAATCTCAAGTATAATTTCAGTGTTCTCAATGATTATTCTTCTGAGGCAGTTAAGAGTCACTCAGATGCCTCCAAAGTACTGAACACCCATGGGTAAAATCCACTAAGAAGTGCAGGGTAGAGGAAGGAATATGTGTGCTGTTAAGAGGAAGGTAAGTAGAATCTAGAGGCCTCGTAAATGTAAAGACATTGGGAACAGAGAGAGGAAGGATCGGAACCTCAAACGCACTACATGTAGTTCCTTGCGGTAAAGTGGCTTTTGCCACCTATAAGCTATGTGACCTCAGGACTTACCTTCTCTAAGTCTCAGTTTCCATCTCTGTACGTAGGGGATAACAGCACACACCTGGAAGCATAGTTGTGAAGAGTAATAGAGGTGGAAGGTGTTGAGCACAAAGGAAGCTTTCAATCAGTGTTAACAGGTGATCTGATAATTGGTTCAGCCAAAGGTGGAGAGAGTTTTTGGTTTTGAGTTGTGAGATACTGAAACAAGGTTGGTAATGGGAAGCGGCTGTGTTCCACAGGGTGAGGAACCCGGATCTACCACCTACTAGTGAGTTGAATAGCACAAAGGTTGCGCCATCTTCATATAGACTTGATTTCTAGTCTCTGTTGCCAGTAATGTTCCCTCACTTTTTTGTTTCCTACTAGAATTCCATGCTCCCAATACCAGGAGAGGTACCACATTTCTAATGGTCTTTTCCTTGGCCCAAAATACAAAAGGAAGCAGCCTGGATTCGGAGTAACAATGAAATATGCACGTGCCTTTCAACAGAGGTTGCTGCTAAAGGGCACAATTTAGAGCCCTATCCAGGTCTATCAGCAGAGCCTCTGTTCTTTATACCCCACCCCATTGCCTTCTAGAAGCTCTCGCTTCTGCTCCTTGCTCCATCACTTACTAGTTAATATGATCTGGGTAAATGATTTAAGTTCACTAAATTTTTAGATTCCTCATGTGAAACTGTGGCTGCATGAGAAAACTCAGCTCAAATCATCCCTCTACCACTTAACCCCATATAAGTCGTCGAGCAACCCACTTTATTTCTTCTGATGACTCACTTTCCCCTTCCATAAAGGAAAATATCAGTATCTTCCGGGTTTGTTCCAAGAAACCAATGAGTTAATGCATGCAAAGCATTTAGCAGGGCTCTTGAAACATTTCAAGTATGTAGTATACATTAACGGTTAATATTAGCTTGAGTAATGCACAGGTCAACAAAATTTCAGTAGATTAAAAACGGCTAGTCCCATTGGAGTCATTGTGAAATGATTTGACCATAGGCAATATTCAGAACTAAATGCTATTTGAGAAAACCATTAAGTTGTATTTCTAAAAGTGATTGATCCAATGGCTTAAGTGGAATTTTTGCTTTTCCCACAGAGCACGAATTGTCAAAATTGAAGTCAAACACAGGCCAAAAAGTAAACTGCTCACCTTCGTGATACATGAAACTGGGAAAAGAGCTTTAAGATAAACGCCAAATTGATTGAAAAACTAACTAGCTTAGTAACTAATATATAATATATATTATATGAATCATGCATTAGAAATTATATGTACATATGTATTATATATATGCATATATATGTATATATACGAGCATACACACACAGTACAATCATCTTCACTCATATAGGAGGAAAACCGTGTAATAGGGGATCCTCCCCCCCACCCCGGGTAATGTGACTTTGCATATGTTACTTAACTGAGCCTCATTTTCTCAGTATAAAATGTATATCTGAGTGGCTAGCTCATGGGGATTAAATGAGAACATACAATATGGAGTTCTAGTGCATAAAAGGCACTTTTAAAATCATTTTCCTTTCTTTTTTAACGTTTTATTTATTTTTGAGACAGAGAGAGACAGAGCATGAACGGGGGAGGGGCAGAGAGAGAGGGAGACACAGAATCGGAAGCAGGCTCCAGGCTCTGAGCCATCAGCCCAGAGCCCGACGCGGGGCTCGAACTCACGGAGTGCGAGATCGTGATCTGAAGTCGGCCGCTTAACCGACTGAGCCACCCAGGCGCCCCTCCTTTCTTTTTTAAATAAGTAGGTCTTATAATTACCATCAGAGATGGAACTAAGATTGGCCAAATTCCGCAGGAAAGGAGAGTTACAGGGTGCAGCTTCATCTAAACATTGTCTCTTCCCCCGAGTCCTCTTTTGGAGAGCTCCTCTTAGTTGGGGCGCAACCGTCCCCCAGCTCTCTGCTTATTTTTGTTCCTGAATTTTCATTGCATCTAGAGCACTAGCATTTGTGTGTGACTGGTGTTGTGAACAGGTCCTTTTGCATTTTTGTAAACGCTTTTATTCTTATGCTCACCTTTCATGTGTTTATCTAAATATTTCTTTTCAGCAATGTTTAAAGTTTACTTTTATTTATTTTGAGAGAGAAGATAGAAAGAAGTGCAGGAGGGGCAGAGAGAGGGAGGCAGAATCTCAAGTAGGTTCCGCCTTGATGCAGGGCTCCGTCTAATGAACCGTGAGATGGTGACTGGAGCTGAAGAGTCGGAAGCTTAACCGACTGAGCCACTCAGGCGCCCCTGCTTATCTACATATTTCTTGCGTACTTACCATGCACAGGCACCGTAGTATGTGACTCAACTCTTTTAGAATGGGTCTCTGGGTTACAGTTTGCAACACATTCACTTACTCAAACCCACATTCTCGCAGCACCAAGTCAGTATTTACTCAACCAAGACATAACATAAATAATTCTCAGTACGCTAATTACCTCTGGGAATGGCAATGCCAGTTTTTTGCTGTGAAGTGTTAAGCCCTTCCATGCAGAGGTGCTCCAATAGCCTTAGAGTAAGTTAGCTTTTTCTGGGCAGGCCTCAAACTTTCCCTTGAACCATGGCCAAGGAGATGATACCTCTGAGTCCTTTTATGGGCCAAGAATTCATCGTGTTTGTCCTTTTTCTCAAACAGCAATCACAGCACCATGTTTCCATTCATTATTCACAATCTACCCTTTGTCATCTTTATCTGGAGACCCAATTGTGTTCCTTTGTGTGATAGGTGAGTGAAGGTTCTCCTCTGCTCTCTTGTCTCCAACTCTGCCGTGTTCCCAGGTTCTTTTCTTTAATGTTAGGGTAAATATCTCTGGTTCATGGATCATGTTAACATTTTAAGCCTACTTGTTAATTTTGAGAGAGAGACACAGAGAGCATGAGTGGGTTAGTGGCAGAGAGAGAGTGGGATAGAATCCTAGGTAGGCTCTGCGCGGTCAATGCAGAGCTGGATGAGGGGCTCGAACTCATGAATCGTGAGGTCATGACCCGAGCCGAGATCAAGAGTTGACGCTTAACCAACCGAGCTACCCGGGTGCCCCAATTAATGGATCATGTCAGTATAGTCATTGTTCCTTACCCCTCTATTACTGCTTTGGTTTGGCTGCATATAGTAATTTGTGTTAGTCATCACTGATTAACAAGAAATTTTAGTTATAGTTTCATATATCTTGTCCTGTGTTCACGCATGGAGTGTCCCTTGAGCAGGGGGAGACAATGTCTTGGGTCACTTTCTCTTTTGTCTGCATTTGGCAATCAGAGCTAACCTTTCTCAAGCACTTACTCAGGTACCATTCAATCCTCACAACTACTCCATGAAATAGGCGTAATTATTTATGAAAATAGATACTATTATTCACAGTACTTATAAATTATTGTTTGTAGATCAAAAAATTGAGTCTTAAAGATGTTCAAAATAATTATTGAAATAGGTCAACCTCTTAAGTCTTCCCTGTACGCTTCTTTCTGGAATAAGAAAGGCCCTTTCCTCTTTAGCAGTGTGAATCAAAACCCAATACCGAAGAGATGAACATATTATCACTCTCAGCTCCAGACATTCCCATAAAGTCAACTACTCTAACAAAAGTGCTACTTCCTGGAAGTAAAAGTGCAAGTAAGGACTTTTGTTTGATGCAGCTAACAGCAAAAAAGCAGAAAGCGTGAGTCAAAAAGTAATGAGATGCATGGGCTAATCAGCAGAGGCCATTTCGAGAGCCAGAATTTGCCTTAGACCAGGACATGGGACAACATGGCATGTTCTGTTAAATTTTATTCCTGAAATGAGGGCATCAATAATACAAGAGGGGTATCTCAGAAATGATATGGTTCAAATTCCTTTCCTGACAAAAATAGCTATAGACCATCCTTCACAATGAGCATCTAGAGGCTACCAAAGTTAGGCTGCTCACTAATTTATAGGGCTATACCTTCCCTTGTTGGATAGCTGTGGTGTATTAGTTTTTATTGCCACATAACAAACTTAGTGGTTTAAAACAACACAAATCCATTATCTCGCAGTTTCCGTGGGTTAGGGGTCTGACTGTGGATCGTCTGCTCAGTGTCTCACAAAAAGATCAAGGTGTCCTCTGGGCTGTTTCCTTTCAGAGATCAAGGACCTCTTTCCAGATCACACGGTTATTGGCAGGATTCAGTTGTTTCTTCTAGCACCGAGAGAGAGAGACCACCACCCCCCCTTCTCTTGCTGGTTGTAAGCTAGAAGTTGCTCTCAGTTCTCAGTTCTTAGACACACTCAGAGCTCTTACCACACAGAGCTTTCCATCTTCAAAGATGCAATGGAAAAAGCTCCCTTGCATCAAGCCCCTATCATGCTCTGAATATCCATAACTCCAGAAAGAACACAAGCTCTTTTCTGTGCGCACCTGATCAGGTCAGGCCCACCTAGGCAATCTCCCTTTTGATTAACTCAGCTGAGTCTATGTTGATTACATCTGTAAAATCCATTTTGCCACACAACATAACATAGTCACAGGAGTCACAGCTCATCATATTTATGGGTCCCACCACACTCAACTGAAGGGAATTATACAAGGGGAAGAGTCAATGGAGAGGTATCATGTTAAGATTCTGCCACCAAAGATGGTTAGGAAATTGTCCTGTAATGAAAATAAATCAGGCTGGATTCTGCCAACTTATACTCTGTTCTCCACATCAGCCTCTCAACTATTGGAAGACAAGTGCCTTGATTATTCTTTGGGTAACTATTCCCAATACCTTTTAAACGATTCTATTTTTTTTTTTTTAATTTAAATCCAAGTTAGTTAACCTATAGTGTAACAATGGTTTCAGGAGTAGAATTTGGAGATTCATCACTTACATACACCCAGCACTCATCCCAACAAAAGTGCCATTCCTAATTCCCATCACCCATTTAGCCCATCTCCCCATCCAACACCCCTCCAGCAATCTGCAGTTTGTTCTCTGTATTTAAGAGTCTCTTATGGTTTGCCTCCCTCTCTGTTTTTATCTTATTTTTCCTTCTCTTCCCCTGTGCTCATCTGTTTTGTTTCTTAAATTCTACATATGAGTGGAATCATACTGTATTTATCTTTCTCTGACTGACTTATTTTGCTTAGCATAATACATTCTAGTTCCATCCACATTATTGCAGATGGCAAGATTTCATTCTTTTTGATCACCCAGTGATACTCCATTGTGTGTGCGTGTGCACGCGCACGCGCGTGTGTGTGTGTGTATACTACATCTTCTTTATCCATTCATCAGTTGATGGATATTTGTGCTCTTTCCATAATTTTAGCTATTTTTGTTAGTGCTGCTATAAACATTGGGGTGCATGTGCCCCTTAAAATCAGCCTTTTTGTATCCCTTGGATAAATACCTAGTAGTGCAATTGCTGCATTGTAGGGTAGCTCTATTTTAAATTTTTTGAGGAGCCTCCATACTGTTCTCCAGAGTGGCTACACCATTTTAAATGATTCTTGTTTGTGAAATCCAGATATCCCTCTAAATACACTATACTTCTTGTTTGAATCTTAGAATTAAATATAACTCCCTAGAAGTTTCCTAAATATTATAGATTATAATAGAACTGTTATTTCTTCTATTATGCTGAATGGGCTTCTAGTGAGACATCCAAGTACTAATTTTTTATAGCTATATCATAGTGGTAACTAAAAATTCAGCCATGACCAAATAAAGCACTTTAATTACTTTTTCACGCATAGCTACGAAGCCCAAGTCATTGATATCCCCACCTTGTAGTTTGAGAATAACTTTAAACACAAACTCAATACCGAGGCCTGTTACACCACATTGTCAATTTCTCTCTTACAATCAAGTCTAGAAAACTTTTTGAATCTTGGTTCTGTCGCCTATATTGTTACCTTTCCCTCATAGTGGGGCGTCAGTCACAGATTAGATAAGCTTGCCTTCATCCAAGCTGTTAACATAAATTTTGACAAAAGACCCGAAAGAGGCCAATAGGGCGTGATTTTTGATTTTCAATTTTAATCCTTTGAGTAGGGTTTGTGTGTGTGTGTGTGTGTGTGTGTGTGTCTTTAAATTAAAGATGAGGAGTACATGCTGTTGTTTAAAATAATTCAGGGGCACCTGGGTGGCTCAGTTGGTTAAATATCCAACTTTTGCTCAGGTCATGATCTCATGGTTCATGGGTTTGAGCCCTGCATTGAGCTCCATACTGGTGTGGAACCTGCTTGGGAATCTCTCTCTCCCTCTCACTCTGTCCCTCCCCCCACTCATGCTTTCTCCTTCTCTCAAAATAAATAAATAAACTTTAAAAATATATTAAAATAATTCAGACATTCCAAGAACCTGATTTTTCTTACTAATTCATCACATACTGTTTGGTTTCGTAATGGTAGCTCTCAAACAATTATCACTCCCCAAGTTTAATCAGACAAAGGAAGGATATTTCCAATACTAATTTCACTTACTATTTGCAAATTTCCCATAGTAAGTTCTGCCTCCTTGGATGTAAATGAACTCCTTATATTTTCACAGCACTTTCCACATTTCATATATGGGACTCGCAAAACTTTCAAATCAGAGGGGTTACGTGATACTGTTTTCAGGCAAACTAGCAAGGCCCCAAAAGGTGTCCACACTCGTGGTTACCAGCAGATCCTTGACTAAAGCCCAGATCTGTGGTCTTAGAGTCCAGGAATCCTTCACTGTTTCCCAGAAAACAAATTAATGAAGTGAAGAGCTCTCCTGTCAAAACTGTATCTTCCACACCAAGTAGCCCTTTCCTCCCCTGGAGCTGCTCCCAGTTGTAATGTTGACATTTAGTTGGCAGGCGTCAGTAAAGAGGGGGAGAGCACCAGTGGAAAGATTGGCTTTGCAACTCATGTGAACAAAGCATCTCTTGTGTCTCAGAGGCAGAATCAAGACCACCTTTAGAAAGCAAATGCAGCACGAATGGCCTAAGAGAACCCTGAATCAACGGCTGACATGCACACTGTGTGCCTCAATACATGCCTGGCTAAGGAGAGAGACCTATGCACCCCATGTGATTCAGAAAATTAAGGTACTAGGCTAAAGACTTTATAAATACATCACAGAGTTAGAGAAAAAATAAAGAGCGGCCAAAGATTTTCATGAACAGTCATCTACATGTTGGGAAAAAAAAACATCAAAACTGGCACAGAGCTGTTTAGTAGTGAATACAGGTAAGCAGGTTTTAGTTCTTTGAATCCCTTCAAGATTTGAAGCATTATACCATTGTCCAGATCAGTGTGGTATGATAATAGAAGTCGCTGATGTGAACCATGTTTGTAATTGAAATTTCCTAGTGGACGCATTAAAGAAGTAAAAAGCAGATTAAATCAATTTTTATAACATATGTTATGTAACCCAACATATCCAAACTATCATTTCAAAGTGTAACCGATATAAAAATTATTGAGCTATTTTACTCCTTTTTCTTTCACTATCTTCAAAATCTGGTGTGTATGTTACACATAGAGCACATTTCACTTTTGTCCCACTATTTTGCTAGCATTCAAGAACCATGTATGACCAGGGACTGCCTTCTTGAACAGTGTAGGTGTACGTGAAATCACTTATTTTTATTAGGTTAACAAAGAAGGGTGTGGAGAGAGGGTGGGTGTGGATTTCCCACAGATCTCATGGGGAACTGGAAGACCAAGCAGGAAACTGACACCCTTCTGCTATGTGACCCACATCTCATGGGCCCTTTCCGTCTCCAGTGTTCCATCTCTGTCTGGGCCCCCATTCTCCTCCTCTCCTTTCTCATTGCCTACCTGCAGACACTATTGCAGTGTGAATAGCATGGAGTGTGAAGGGGGAAGAAGGGGGCTCGATTTCCAGCCTGTCCCTTGTAGACTGAAGACCTTTTACAAGTTACTTAACCTCTTTGATCTCAGATTTCTTTCTATGAAATAGGATTAAGTCCTTCATCACTGAATTCTAAGCATCAATTAAAATAACAAATGTAAACTTGTCAATCCCAAACAGACCCTGCAGTTTCTAAGCTTTTAATGATTATTTTTCAAGATGGCTATATGTTTGGTAGAAGAGGCAGTAGGGAAAGAGAACTGGAGAAGTGAAAACTTTTTAAAATATATATATATACTTAATACCAGGCCACAATGTTCTCTTTTTTTAGTACTTAGTGCTTAAAACCTCTCTATACTTTTAGCATAACTTCAACCCAAAGCACACCGAGCTTCAGTAATACAGATATACCAAAAACATAAGAATTAACAAAAAACTTTCAGGTTTTGCTTGAGTTTGTCCAAGTAGATGGAGACCCAGATGATGAGGGGGAGACCCCTTCCTGAGCACGATGTGGGATATACACTGAATACTCCACAAAATGTCTAAGAAGGAAAGTTCATTCTGTCTGATGCATATGGGGTTGGCAAGAACTCCATCATCTAGAAGACAGTCTTCTCAGCCCGTTCCCCAACTATAAAATTGTGCCCTTGGATCTCAAGGAGCCTTACAATAATTAAATCTCTGCAGTTCCTAAAGCCAGTACCACTACAGTTGCACCTACCCATAGCCTCAGATACTTTGAGAAGTCCGTACTCCAAAAAAGGGAAGACTCACCAGTTCATTCTCCTCTCCTTGGTTGAGCAGAGCCCGGTGGTCCTTCTTACTCTTCTCCTCCATCTAAACCAGACTTGTTAGGGTCCCTCCTGACTAACTCTTTGGGGAAAAGTCAAAGCTGCTTGAGCCTTATGTGAACTCAGAGCAGTCACTACTTGTCACTGCTTTCTCAGGTGCTTTTAAAATCTCTTACCACAATCCTCACCTATTAGGCTAACAAAGAAAAGAGAGGAAATACTCTCCTCAGCCACAGGATTGGCCCATTCATCTATCCGCTTAGTGTGTTTCTTTTTTTCCCCCCCTCCCTGGTGTTTATTTGCTGATGTGAGATGTGATAGGCTCTAGACTTAAGTTGTTGAACCAGAAAGATTAATAATTTCGTGCACTGCCCATAAGTATCTCAGCCAATGAATGAGAATGGCCACTTCACTAAAACCCCAAGGCAAAAAGATTAACCAGTTAGAGATGAATAAAAACCCTGTGGAACTTTGGGATATGGATATGTTGGGGTGACAATGAGAATCTAAGGAAGGGGAGTTGGGTTCATGATGGAGAATGTAGCAATCATTTTGGAATCAGGAAAACTTGAACTCTAGTACCTGCTCTACTGATGAGCTTGAGCAGATCGCTTAAAATCTGAATTTTAGGTTTCTAATATATAAAGTGTCAAAAATAATTAAATAGTTGATATGACGATCTAAGATATTTGTAAAAAATCAACAATAGCACCTGTCACACTCAAAAAAAGATAATCATCGTCACCATTATTGTAACTCTAATGAAGAAAAAAGAAGTTTCTAATAATAATCTGATTCCTTTCACTTTCTTTTTTTAGTTTGTAAAAAGTTTTCAGATAAGCATATAATGCAGGAGGAGCTAGAAAGGCTGATTATTGGGGATATCATCTAAATTTCCACAATTGTATAATTACCACTGAACTTGATATTTTTATCAAAAAATAGGTGCACTGGGATCCACTCAAAGTTTAAGTTGTTCATAAGAAAGAATTTTATCTTTTTTTTTTCTTTTTATTGCATCTAATCCACTGAGCAAAATCCTTGCCACTTTGGCTATGGAAGAAAACTTACCAGGAGTGAAGACTGCAGAGGATGACACTTGACTCTCTCTTCTGCCTAAGAGAGTCATTGGTTGCCTTCAAGGGAACCAGTGCTGCCTTGAAGTTTAGGAGAATCCAACGTGCTCTCTGGCCCAGGAGAAAGTGGTTGATGGAAACAAATAATTACAGCTTTGCATGCCAGAGAGGCTGCTGAAGTGCCCACACTAAAGAGAAATATGTGATCACAAATGTGGCATTTTAAGTGTTACCAATCTGAGGTAGAGCTCAGATTTGGAGAAAGTTGTCCTGGGTTTTAGTAAAACGTAATCAAAGACTTGAGGAGCAGCTGTCACTTACTTCTTACCCATCCACTATTCACTCATATTTCTGCTAAAAGAATAGCTCCTTTGTCTGGGCAGTCTGACTTCAGCTGAAAGCACCAGGAGGAGTCACGATTTACTTAAGAGTGGGCATGTGACCCAGTTCTCAACAGTAACGTGCAAAAGAAAGACAACTAGGGACAGAGGTCTTCTGGAAAAGATGAACCTATTGATGAAAAAGAGAAAATAGCTTATTTTCTATCTTTTACTCCCTTCCTTTGAAAGCGATAGGTGAGGATGTGATGCTTGGAGTATGGCAGCCATCTTTCGATCATAAGGAGAATGAAAATCACCATGCTAATGATGGCAGAGCAAAGAATAGAAGAGCTTAGATCCTTATGATACCACTGAGCCATGGCACTAAGCCTGGGACTACTCGCTCCAGACACCTTATTCCAAACTTAATGAGGTGTTCTTAATAAAGCTGCTGCCGTTTGTGGTTTCTGCTACTTACAGCCCAAAGACACAAAAATGTAACACCCATCACAACTCTGTTCAACACCTACTCAGTAATTATATGTTAAACAACAGATACTCCAGGCATTCGTGCTAGGCCTTTGGGATTTAGTGGCAAATAGGAAATTCACTATCCTGAGGGAGTTTACGGTTGCTTGGGAGAAACAGACAAGTGAGCATCTGCCTAATTAGAAAGGATCTAGAACTCAGAGTGAATGGGATAACAGCTTCCTGAAGGAAGTGGCATCTGTGCCGACATCGCAAAGATGAGTGGAAGTTAACCAGGTGGAAGGAATGGGGGATAGAGCTGGGTGGTGAGCACATGTTAGGCCAGAGAACAGAAGGACAGAATGTGGGAAAAGATTCAAGAGAGGTGAGAAATATATCCTGTGTGGGGTATCAAGAGAAATCAATGACTTAAGAAGAGAGGCAGAGAAGGGATGCACAGAACAATGACGATGGAGATGTAAACAGGGGTGCACCTGGCTTGGAAGAGCTTATAAATCAAGTCAAACTGGTTGGTCCATTCTTTGAGTGGATTGCATGTGTGCCCGTGCATGTGTATGTGTACGTGTGTGGGTTCTTTTGCTTTGTTTTGTTTTGTTTTTGCTTAGTATGTGGCTAAAGAGTTCTCCTTACTAGCTAGACCTGAGACATTTCTACTAATGAACATTCTTTCAATTCAACATAAAGTCTTTGTTTTTCATGTTTACTTGCTTATTTTGAGAGAGAGAGAGAGAGAGGAAGAGAGTGCAGGGAGAGGTGGAGGGAGAGAGAGAGAGAAAATCTCAAGCAAACTCTGCACTGTCAGTGCAGAGCCCGTTGTGGGGCTCGAACTCATGAACGGTGAGATCATGACCTGAGCCAAAACCCAGTATTGGATGCTTAACCGACTGAGCCACCCAGGCTTCCCCAAAATAAAGTCTTCTAATAATTACAACTGTTCACAAATGGCCCGCAGTTCATGAGCTTCCGAGCCCTAGCGGTGTGCATGCTGACATTTGGCCTGCTCACCATACAGATAATTGAGTCACCAGGTCAAAGTTTGTATTAGATACTCTTGAGGTTTTGTAAGTACTGAGCTGTTGCTTCAGCCACCAGAGGACATGCTCTGCAGAGAAAATAATCACATCTGCCTTAAACACTAACTCCCAGAGGATCTGCAACTGACAAAGGTCAAAGGATCCACTGTCAGATGTCCATAAGCCAGATAAAGCCAGTCACACTCCTGTGGCTTAGCCAGCCCCTTGCAGGCCCACGTGTGGAAGAGTCGCCAGTTGTGTTTATGTGTGTAGCAGGGAAGTGGGGCAAGGGTGAAAGGATCTCTGGTGCGAGAAGGCACATCAGCATTAGTAGGAATGACTTCCTCCATGCTGCACAGCCATAGTGCTCAGGAGGTGATAACTTACATTGGGACATTGGGACGTTAGGACTCTCAGATCCTTTCTATCTGAAGGCAGCAGATTCTTGATCCCCTGTGGCTGGAAGCAAAACACAGTTCATCGTGTGAACCCCGAAGGAAAACTCTTTACTAATGACAAGAAGTTGTCACCACCATATGCCATAAGGTAAGGCTTCCAGAGACAGGAGAGGAGGGAGGAGCAGGATGAGGAAATGCAAAAGGAAAGGGAGGGAAAGGCTCACCTCACACGCAGTCCTGAAGAAATGATTCCCCTCAAAGGCCTAGTCTTAGACCTTACAAGGACTTACTGTTCAGAGTAAAGCCAGAGGAAGTATAGAACTAAGAGAGTATCTCATTTCCTCCCATAGTCCCTGACTCAGAACGCAATTTGGTTAACTGTTCAACTCTTGGTTTTGGCTCAGGTCATGGTCTGTTGGTTCATGAGTTCGATCCCTACATCAGGCTCTGTGCTGACAGCCTGCAGACTGGGATTCTCTTTTTTTTCCCCTCTCTCTCTCTGCCCCTTCCCACTCATTCTCTTCTCTCTCTCTCTCTCTCTCTCTCTCAAAATAAATAACCTTAAACAAACCCACAAAACTTAAATTTTAAAGATATTATTCAAAGTCAGCACTATATTTCAAGTATCAACTAAAATTTGCACTTATTATACAAAAATATTTCAGCTCACAACATGTACCTTGCTTTATTCTTTTTGAAGAGCCTTGGAAGAAAAAAACTAGATAACCAAGTTGAAGCCAGTGGATGGAAATCTGATCGAGCTAAGGAATTAGATTTTATGTGGTTGGCAAAAAAGCATCCCTTAGAGGTGTACAATGACTCACCGACCTGTTCAGCTCCATTCCATTCTGCCCACACAGGTGAAAAGCTGCCGTATGCAATGCACTGTTCTAGGCCCTAAAATGAGAATCTAGAGCTGAATGAGCCTCAAACCCTGCCCTTGAGCTCAGACTACTGGAGTCAAGTTCCAGAATCTAAATCTGTATTTTCTGCTTTCCTCCAGCTGCTCTTGTGACCCATGTCACAAAAGGGCTTTGACAAGTTCATCTTTCATCCACAAGCTCAGTTCCAACTAGTCATTGATATGTTAACCATTCACTGCTCAGCTAGATCCTTTGAGGTGTCTTCCTCCTGTAGAAACTGGATGATTCAGAATCTGTTGCCAGAAGTTATGTTTGATCGTCACTGATTGTTAGAATATCTGAACTTATAGTAGAAAACAAGGCAGCTCAAGGATTTCTGATTAGAGAATGTGAAGCAAGGGGGAAAAGGTATTCCACCTCCCCCACTTACAACTGACTTTGATTCATGAGGTTCTCATTTCTGCTTTTGTTCCAGGCCTGGCTGCCCATTCAGCTGCCCTCTGTAGGGGACAGAGACACAAGTTAGGTAGCTGGGCCAGCTCTTCCATGGCCCTCATGGGGGTCAAGTATGAGAGCCTGCATCAAACCTTAGGATCTTCTTGGTTTTGATTATAAAATTAGTTGGGACGCCTAGGTGGCTCAGTCGGTTGAGCGTGCGACTTTGGCTCAGGTCATGATCTCTCACTCTGTGAGTTCGAGCCCCACGTCAGGCTCTGTGCTGACAGCTCAGAGCCTGGAGCCTGCTTTGAATTCTGTGTCTCCCTCTGTCTCTTCCCCTCCCCCCACTCATGCTCTGTCTCTCTCTCTCTCTGTCAATAATAAACATTAAAAAGAGTTAAAAAATTAGCTTCAGATGCATTGCAGATACCATAATTTGGTGTGGAGCATTGAAAGTTATTTTTGCTCATGCACTTGCTTATGCTGTGATTTTAAAAGTATTGTATCTTCAGTAATTGAATAAGTATTAATTGACTTAATCTGTTATGGAGTCGATTATATTTTCCTAATGGTTTATACGTCCAGGTTTGGTAGCCCTCGTGGCCCGTGGGTTCACCAACTTTGCTCTGGGGTCCATTCCCATAGCATTTTATACATAAGTCAGTAACAAAACTCTTACCACATTCAAGGGAAAGGACCGTTCTTCAAATCCCAGCATTAAGTTCAGGGAGTGGCAGATATGGTAGGTGCTCAATAAATAATGTGTAAATGAATAAATCACTCTGTCCCTGCCTAGAGAATCTGCTTTACAATATTCCATGTTTCAGATTGGGCAGATGCGTACAGAGTTTTTCCTTTAGGATAGTCATTGGCAGAGTGGAAAACAGAACTAGAGCAGATACTATCTGTGGTCTGTTTAAATCCCTGTGGATGCCTTTGAAGCCTCAACAGGTGTTTGCATGTTCTTCTAATGACCTGCATTGGCCATTCTCTGCAGAGGATTGCCTTTGAGCCCTTTTGCCTGTCCCAGCAAAGACCCCAAAAGTGCCTGGAATTTACTCTCCCCACTCTCCCCAAGCAGTCCTGAGCCAATGATGAAGGCTGAGTCTGAGCCTTTTCTCCCTCGCCAAGAGTTAGGACACTGAGGTGAAGTGTGCACTCCCAAGCTCCCTGGCAGCATCAGGTTGAGGTTAACACTTTGCCAAAAATCACATTCTTACTTGTCTCTTCTTCCACTACTTTACCAGTTTCTCCTGGAACAGTTCCTTAATAAAATATTTGCACATAAATCCCTGTCCCGGTGTCTGTTTCTGGGAACCCAACTTCAGGAAAGAACTAAGGCTTCCTGGTATTTGTATCCCCTGAATCTACGTAGGTACCATCAGCCCATTTCTATTGGGGGGAAGGAAACCACCGGCTATATAAGCAGATTTCACCTTCCCATGCCCTCAATGGCTTTTACCCAGCAACCTCACCTCAAGGCCTCCAATTTCTTTTCTCCCTGCTGTAAAATTTTCCATAAAACGTGAGTTTAGTTTTACCATTTTTTCTGCCTAAGGTTTTAAAAACTTTCCAAGAGAAGTCGTAACTTATTTTATGCTGCTGGAAATGGATTGACTATTGTCAAGGACCTTAAGCTTGCCAAAACTTATGCCACATTGTCCAGGGTACTCTGTGTATTTAGTAGCTGCGTAAGAACAGAATGTCTGTGTAATTTGATATTTGGGAGGGCTTTCCTGATGACTGGTCACAAGAACAAATCTACATCGACTGCCACTTGCACGACTTGTCAGCTGAGCACAGTAAATGCCAGTGAGAATGATTGTCAAGTGTTAACTGTATTTGTCAGGTAAGTCACCAACTGGAATCTGACTAGTGGCCAAAAATGCCCCGGTACTGTCAGATCACTACCATGGTGAACACTAAACCCCCACTCCTGCCTCCCTCATGCTACTGACAATGCTGATGACCACTGAGACCAGTGATGGATGCTGAACAGAAGGGCAATAGCATTTCTGAAAATGATGTTGTCTCCACTCAAAGATCAGGGTTTCAATTATATTTGTCAATCCAGGAGGCTTCCTTGGGAAGAAAACAGCCTGGATGAGGCCAGATGATTACAAACATAGGGAATGGGGGAGCCTGGGTGGCTCAGTCGGTAAAGCGTCCCACTTCAGCTCAGGTCATGATCTCCCAGTTCGTGGATTCAAGCCCTGAGTCAGGCTCTGTGCTGACAGCTTAGAGCCTGGAGACTGCTTCAGATTCTGTGTCTCCCTCTCTCGCTGTCCCTCCCGCACTCCTGCTCTCTCTCTCTCTCTCTCAAAGATAAACAAACATTAAAAAATGAAAAAAATCAAGGGCACCTGGGTGGCTCAGTTGGCTGAATGTCCGATTTCTGCTCAGGTCATGATCTCGCAGTCTGTGAGTTCGAGCCCCATGTCGGACTCTGTGCTGACAGCTCAGAGCCTGGAGCCTGCTTCGGAGTCTGTGTCTCCCTCTCTCTCTGCCCCTCCCCCACTCATGCTGTGTGTGTGTGTGTCTCTCTCTGTCAAAAATAAATAAACATTAAAAAAATTAAAAAAGAAAAGAACAGAGGACTTAGAGTTTTAACAAAGAGCAGGGATAACTGGACTCACCTCAAGGGAGAGAAGTCGGTCAGTGGGGTTTCTTCCCACCAGGGTCTTTTATAACATGGAGTACAGAATGCAGGGTGATAAACACAGTATTTCCAAAGGAATTACACCAAAAAAAAAAAAAACAGTTCTCTCCCCACTGCTGGAGTTGTCAGGAAAAAAGTAGATTTATCTCTATGGGGACAAGGGCAAGATAGCACATTTAGGGACAATCTAAGTTATTCTTTTAGGATCACAGTTCCAACACCTGATTCATCATCAGAATCACCTGGAGAGCTTGCTAAAGATACATCTCCTCTGGACTCACCTCAGAGATTCTGAGTGAGTACGCGTGAGGTTGGGCCAAGGACTTTATTCCTAATAAGCAACTTGGGGATTTTCACGATGGCTCAACTTTGGGGACAAGGTTCCACAGGAAGCCTATAAATTGCTGGGAACTATTTCTTGGTTAGAGTGAGCTAACACATAATGGGATGGCCAAGAGGCCAACTAAACACTACCTATAAATATGCCCCAACTTGGACTCCCTTGCGCAGGTCTTTGCATCTCATTTCAAGATCCAGTAGACTTGAAGGACCAACTGTAAAAAGCCTTCACCATAGTCATATGCTGGGATGACAAGGCCACAAAACGAGGTCTAAAAATAAAGTTGACTCTTTTGAATTGCAAGTGACTGATTCTATAAACCAAGGCTGGAAGTAGGTCATTCTCTACCTCATTTTACATAACAATCAGGGGCACATGGGTAGCTCAGCTACCTGGGTAGCTTCTTACATCAAGCACCTTTAGTTCAGATCATGATCTCATGGGATCCAGCCCTGGAGTTGGCTCTGTACTGACAGTGTGGACCCAGCTCGGGATTCTCTCTCTCCCTCTCTCTTTCTCTCTGCCCCTCCCCTGCTCATGTTCTCTCTCTCCCTCTCAAAAATAAATAGACACCTAAAAAATAACAACAAATAAATAAATAAATAAATAAATAAGAATCAACAGACTACATAAAAAAGAATAATTTTAAATAGTCAATTATGGATAATTACGTTTTAATTAAACTAGAATTACACTCAAGTCCTAGAATTGTGTGTTCGTTAGTTCGTTCCTTCTTCATTTATGCATATTCTCTTATCCTCCTTTACTGATTCACACAACACACTGAAGAGCTATACTATGTGCCAGGCCAAGACTTAAGGACCCTCCTTAAAGTTTTAGAGATGAAGGAAAAGAAACTATTGCCACATTTAATTTTCTTTGACATCTGCAGTTATGAAGAAGGGCGAAAATAATATTCACGTGCCAATAGTCAAGATGTAGACACAGTGACTAATTTGCTCAAGTCGCAAATCAGGAAAGTCTGGATTAGAGTTCAGAAGGGTGTGACGCCTAAGCTCGTACTCTTAACTGACATATGCCATTGCCCAGAAGGAAATTTGAGGTTGATTTTCTCTATCCGAGTACTGTACCAAGTACGAGTACCAAGTACTGTGGTTACTGGTAATGTGGTCAGACATGGGGCTCTGAATAAGAGCCAATGACTTCAGCTGGCATGACTGCTGTGCTAACAAAGCCAGCTCTGCCCTCACCCCAGCCTCAGGTGCACGCCCAGACTCCTGCTGGCTGGAGCCATCCCACTCTTCTCTGGGACACTTGTGAACTTTCCCCACTGTGCTAGGCAGAGCTGTGGGTGGATACACAAAGATTTGGCCTTTCCCAACTACGACTCTTGGCATCCAGACCAAATCAGTGTCTGGGATCCATTTAGGGAGGATCCAGACCTACAAAATTAGCCTCAAATCAAACCGGTTTCCAATTAGTCATGGATGGTGGCTTGATTCTTAAGACTGTCAATTTCACCAAATTCTCAAGGCTAGCCTTGGGTTAGGTGAGGAAAGAATTGGCTCAGCTTTCAGACCACAGGATCCAGCCAGTTGTGCAGTCACCTCCTCTTGTGCTTTGTTCTGTCCATATGCAGGCCACGGACAGAGTGGCTTTAGGGCTCTGTGGAGCTTTCTCAGAGTGTATCCCTCCTACATGTTCCTGTATGGACTTCCACTAAATAGGCATTCACTTAGGGGGGAGGAATCTTTCCTATCTTTATAAGTTATGTTTTCTGCTTACATAAACCTGGAACAACCTGGATCCCAGATGGCCTACCACTCTGAAGTCCCTCCTGAGTCATTGAGAATTTCCACAGAAGCCCTCTGCAAGTGATGCTGCTTGTAGGGCTCCTACTCACAGCATGCTCTCCCCTCCTGCCACCGGGCTTGGCTCTAGGTACCACAAGTCACCACTCTGAGATGATCTCTGCTCCTGCCCGAGGCTTCTGTGGGCCTTGTCTGACCCTGAGATTGGTTGCCAGGGTCCCCAGACTTCTGTGACCGCATGGCCACTCTGTGTCACTTGTCCATTCTCCATCCCCTTCAGGCACTTTCTATCTCCTTTAGCCATTTGGAGACATGCTCAGACTGTCCATGTTACTTGTTACCTATGTGTCTGTGCATGATACGATCAGCCATTAGCAACACGCATCTGTGCTCCCACAGCCACGACACTGTCAGGATTCTCTCCACCCGCCTTTTATTGCACTGTGACACACAGAACACAGGACGGTTTAGCTCTTCCTCTCTTTCTCTCTCTCCCTCGCTGCCCTCCCTCTCTCTCCATCACAGCTTCCCAAGTCCTTGCAAAAGTTCTGAAAGTTAGGGTGAAGCCAGAGAACAGAGAGAATACACACCCAGTCGTACTCAAACTTCCCTTGTCCTCCAAAACCTTGTCCCTTGGTTTTTAAACAAAGTGCCCTGCCCCAGTTTTCCCTCCCCTTGGGTTGAGCATATCCCTGAGAGAGCTTTTGTCCCTGCACACACATTCACTCCTTGGGTCCCCTACACATTGAGAGTGTCTTTGCAACACATGCCTAACCCATCTAACTCCACAGCATACCTCCGCACTCTGCCATGTAAATGGGCAGCCGGACTGATGAAGCTTCCATGTTGGAATCACTATACTTTGCACTTTGTGTTTTTATTCATAGTCCTATTGTTTTAGTTCAGCTTCTTTGTACTGCATGGTAAGCAGATGTTCACAGACAAAGGAGGAAAAATAAATCAACAAAATGTCCTAGTGATTATATTTTTTATTCAATCATGCCACAGCTGCTTGCCGAGCCCCAACCACTGCCCTGTGCTGGGTGCCGAGTGGGCAGATGAGAAGTATCAGGCTTGGTCCCTACCCTCAGAGAATGTGCACTCTAGTTAAAGTGGAGTTGGGTGGGAGGTGGAGGAATTCAAAATGGCACAGGACCATAATGCATGATCAAAAGAGGTGCCTGCCACACAAAGGAAGTATTTGTGGAGTGCGAGCAGTGTGTAGACAGAAGATATCTCCCTTCTGGCTTGCAGATCAGGTGGCATTCTAACTGGGTCTTGAGAATGGGTGGGATTTGGGTGTATGGGGATGAGAGTAAGAATTATCAATGCCCCCAAAGAGAAAGCAGCATGAGCAAATGTATCGGGTTGGGAAAGTAAGTCCCTGTATGCCTGGAGTGAGTGAGTTACCGAGTGCTGGCAATAATGAGCTACTGACTGGCGTAAGGGAGGTTAGCCTAAAGCCAAGACAGAGTCCATATGACTCGAAAATGCTGGACAAAGTGGAGACCGAGCAAAATTCAAGCAAAGATATAGGTTTCTGCTTCTGGAGACCGAAATCACAAACCAGAGCTATATCTGCTCCCACAAAATAGGCTGTAGGGCTCTGGTTATTGGATTTTACTCCTCAGCGATGGGAGTTGACCTTTCTGTGACTGATGATCAAATTCAAGAGAACTAAAATCTCTTTTTGGAAGCAATTACACTTGTCACGGCAGTCCACTGGATGGTTACCTTGCTTTGATTGCCTTCTTGTTCTTCAATGCTACAAACATTTCATCCAGGAGAAACATGGGAGAGTGACAGAGCAGAGAACTCATTGGCAGAAGTCCTGCATCTGAACGCAGCTCCAGCTCCTACATGCCCTTGTACAAGTTACTGAGACTTTTGGAGGGTCTGGTACCTCATCAAAAGAAGGAGGATAGTAATTCTTGCCCTGCCTTCCTCTTTAGATTGTCATGAGGCTTAAACAAGAGAATGAGTGCAAAAGTTTTTGTAGACGGTAGTGCCCTGTTACCAAGTGGGGAATAATGGTGTCTACAGCATTAGGAAATGTCTAAAACTTTGTAAAGATGTGATTTTGATTCCACATTCCTGGAGTATTAGCCACAGTGAAATACCCCACTGCAGAAAGGGAAAAAGGTTGATTTTATAACACCAGAATTACAGATTATGCTTGCCTCTTTTGCACAGAATGACTTATTACAGCATAAACTAAATACAGGACTCTGAATAAATACTTGCTTTTCTAGTCATTGCATCTGCAAGTGTGCACACGAACCCTTCTATGAGCTCAGAGGGTACAGATGGCAGAGACATATTTCCATTCGCAGATCATTACATGTTTCGTGAGAAGAACCCAGAGCCAGAGTTCCTCTCTGTGGGTCAGAGCTGCGTACCTTGGAGCGAACATACAGGGGACCTTTTAAATGATGTGGATCAGATGACTGTGTTCTTTTCTCCTCCAAGTCCTGGTCAGACAAGCGTATCAGGCGCAGGTACTCTGACCTCAGGTTTGGCACATTCTCCCACATTTTCTTTACTGATTTTTTTCAAGCAGCTCTTTCTATGAAAACACACACATCAGAAGTATGTCCCAGCTGTCAGTTTGGTGGTCAGGACCCATCAGTGGGCACCTGTTTTCTAGAATCTTATCCCCAACCAAAGCCACCTTCCAAGGTACAGAGCAGTCAAGCCCATTTGACTGTGGGACCTCACAAGGCTATAAATCTGTCCTCCCCAGCCCGTCTCCCCACAATAGGCAGCCTGATATTCTATGTGGGCAGTGACAGTAAATGGTTCACATCACAGCATAAGATTGAGACATGTGCATATCAAGTCTGAAAAGGATCTGGTAGGTAATTGAATTCCATCGGATAGTCGACTTCCACCTCTAATTGGTCTCTGAATATCCATCCCCTTGTACTGCCAATGTCATGGCGCACACACCTCATGGGTCACCAGCTTCCACTGCTTTTTGAGCTGTTGGGGCAGTGGTCTTCGTGTCAGCCTGAAGCCATTCCCACTGTGCCCTTTACACACTGAGCGTGCCACCAGGCACAGGTGGGAGCCTTCTCTCCCACAGGAACCCTTCAAGTATTTGAAAACAACTCTCACATCCCTTGACAATACCCCCCAACCCCATTTTTTCAAGTAAAGCATTTTCTCACTACCTCTCAGTTACAGTTAACTTCAAGTACAGTCTTCAGAATAAGTCTCTTTTGACAAAGATTTTAGGGTTGTTTGGCTGGTGAGGAAATGGAGTCTTCCCTCTCTGTTTTCCTGCCGGTCTTGTTGAATCACTGAGGATGGAACTTAGGACCAAGGTAAGAGCAACTCAGAGTCTCAGAAAGACAGACAGACACTCATGGGTTTTAGTTTTGTTTTGTTTTTAACCTGCCTCTAGCCCAAGCTTGGCAGGATGCCTGGCATTCATTTGAACATTAGGCCCTGGTATTAGCAAAAGGTTGCTTCCTTCCACCTGGCGAATAAGAAACCTATTCTTTGTTTTACTGTGAGATCACCCCAAACACCCAGCCCTGCTGGAGCTTTGTAATTAGGAGGTATTTGGAAACAACAGAAGGTTTGCTCAGGAGATCTGTGTCTGAGGCCTGGGTCTGCTCTCCTTACTCTGAATCTCAGTTTCCTCACGTGTAAAAGTGGATGATAAGCCCTTCCTTGCCTGAGTCTGAGTGAATCGTGCAATGCAAATGAGACAAGAGAGGTGACAGCACCTGGTAAGGGGATCTTCTAGGTGGGAATGCCCTTGCCCAGGACTAGGTTGTAGACCATCTCCAGCCTGCCATGTTGAAAAATGAGAAAACTACGAGTTTTAGAAAAAGACATTCAGAGCTACCATATCTCTGCTGTGGCTAACTTTGTAAAAGGAAACATTTCTTTCTGTACCAAGGAAGACAATGATTCTGCAGCCTATTTACATGATTCTTCACACCCTATTTTAAAACCAGAAGCAACAAGATACTTTCATGGCTGAGAAACACTGTGTTTCCAGAATTATCTGCAGCCACAGAGCCTCCAGCCATGCTCCGGAATTCAGCCAGGGAAGGGAATGCTTGCAGAGGCTATTGATAAGGAGAAAAGCCAGCTTGGGACACTCCCCCATCCAGAACCTTCACCTAGGATTTGAGGTTTGTAATGAAAATTTTGCTTTTGCTTTAAAATACTATCTGTGGATGTTTTCCTAAAACTCATAGTTGTTTGCTGAGCTAACAGAAATCTGGATGTTTTCTATGCTAAATGAATCCGAGATAACAAAATTGTAATAGTGATAAAATAAGGGCAATTTCTCTTTCCTGAAAATTGAAGCCTTTTCAAATTTAAGAAATGTGTAGATTGCATAAGCACTTACATCAATTGATAACATATAATGTTGTGGTACAAGACTAATTTTTCTCAAAAATAATTTCCATTTTGTACTCAGCCCCACAAATTATGTAGTTGGTCCAGCTCGGGTTCCTGGGAGAGAAACTAAAGTAGCATGTATCAAAGAGCATCAAAAATTAAGAATTTCGAGATGGCAGCAGCAAAGCATTAAACCAAATGTGGGGCCCTTCTAAGCATGGGGCCCCAGGTGACTGCACAGGTCATGTGCCCATGAAACCAGCCCTAAACACAGGAGACTGTACTTCCCAGCTCCTTTGCCAAACCCTTGATTAATGAGATATGAGTAGTGGAAGAGAGGCGTTCCACTTTTTGGGTGAGGCAGTGAAAAGCCTTTGTGCCTTCTCCAGTCTCTTCCTTTCCCATCATAGTGAACATGGAGTACTTGTTTTCAGCCGGTGGAGCCGACAGATTGAAGCAGTCACCACTGAGGAGAGCTAGTCTACAGAGTCACCTGGACCACGAAAGAAGCTCTTGTGTGTTAAGCCACTGAGACAAGGGACTTGTTTGTTACTGAAGCATGAGCTTAGCCCATCCTTCCAAATATGTAGGGGAAGGCCAGAAGCAGAAGAAAATGTCTCAACTCTGAAAGTACTATGCAGGAAAGGAAACCAGACAGTGAAGACTGGTATAATGGCTCTCATGCACTTGTTTTTCCATCAATAAAATAAGAATTCAAAGGTGATCCTTCACATGTTACAATTCTATGGCTACACATAGTGCTACTTTCAATTCATTTAAAAAATGTTACCTAAGAAAAGAGAGTATATATTCTCCTTGTCCTTTAGCCTCCCAGTCTCTGGGCT
Organism: Panthera pardus; assembly: GCF_024362965.1. Classification (NCBI taxonomy): domain Eukaryota; kingdom Metazoa; phylum Chordata; class Mammalia; order Carnivora; family Felidae; genus Panthera; species Panthera pardus. Next base: position 248,024 of record NW_026526753.1, on the reverse strand, counting down.
GATTGCCATCGTTAGCTCACTCTTGATTCACCAACACCATCAATACTTTCAGAATCAAGAGGAAGGCACTCTTCTGGGGGCAGTGTTCTGCTCTGTAGAAAGTATTTTATCAGGTAAACTTGAATTTGCGACCGTGATTGGATAGGTTTTTTTATTCCAAAAACTCCAGATGATTTTGTAAGAGTCCCATTGTTTGAAAATTACTGAAACTGGTCCCTTTTGTCATTGTTTCTATGCTTTATCACCTTAGAGATCACTTTGGCTTCAGAGTTGTTCCTCATTGCTCTCAAACACCGGATTGCTGTAAGACACCCCGCTGCCACACTCTGGCATGTCAGAGGAGGATGTTTGGTTTAGCGGGGGCCAGCTGGGATCATCTGCCAAGGCCCTCTGCCATATCCGATACTGGCTTTTTGATTGATAGCCAAAACACCTTTTGAATGTTGTCTACAGGGCTTGGTTTTCAATAATGGCCTCTTGCAAAATAAGAGAGTTATTCTTTACAACCAGAGGTTGGCTATGGTCCTCCATAGACCATACAGAGGAGCTACCACATTAGCTGCTTAGATCCAGCTTGACAAAAAACTTGAGGCCTGTACGAACAAATCCAATGTGGTTTCATGAGATAGGTCTCAGCCTCTCAAGCTTTTCCACTCAAGGAGCTCTTCTGGGAAAAGAGAGAGTTCCCAGTTTTAAGAATCTGGAAAAATAGCTTGAAGTAGTCTGCCTCGAGGGTGAAATTCCTTTTGAATCTCATATATAAATTAAATTTAAAATCATTCAAATTCTGCAGTCCACTCCCTACCACACCCCATGGAATTACCCTATAGAAAGATGTGGCTTTGGTGTGCCCTGCCATATGACTGCATAGTCCCGAATACAGGTCAATAAATTGGAATGTGGGCCACAGTCTTACACCTGGAGAGATCTGGATTCAAGTTCCATCTCTGACATCTATGGACAAATCAGTTATCTTATCTGAGCTTCAGTGATTAGAAATAATAATTCCTTCTCTGTGTAACTCTCCTTACAATGTAGGGCAGGGCATGGTATAGATGCCTCCCTTTACCACCTTTATGAATTATTTACTTAACAAATAGCTATGGGGGCATCTGGGTGGCTTAGTCAGTTAAGCCTCCTACTTTGGCTCAGGTCATGATCTCGTGGTTTATGGGTTTGAGCTCTGTGCTGACAGCTCGAAGCCTGGAGCTCGCTTCAGATTCTGTGTCTCTGTCTCTCTCTACCCCTCCTCCCTCATGCTCTGTCTCCCCCTCCTTCAAAAATAAATAAACATCAAAAAAAATTTAATAAATAAATAAGACAATAAGCTATGTACTGTGGCCCTATTCACTGTGGCCTCTTTCATCTACAAGTATTTCACTACAATGCAGATAACAGAAGATATGTCTCTTTGGAAACATTTTGGACTGCCATTTTATTTCATGAGTTAGACTGAACCTCAAACAGATCTCAAGTTATAATACAGAGTGTATAAGAGGTTATTGTGTTATTTTTTTCATTTTTATCGTAAGTCATAAAAGTTAACCATCTTAGAAGTTATCTTGAGAAAAACAAAAAATATGAGAAGCTTGCTGTTCCACAGAATGAGAACTCATTTTGGTGTCTATCATTGGTATCTTTGCTAGACTGGAAGAATCAATTTTATGGGATTCTACAAGGACCTTTGCCAGGGTAGTAGTTTTCTTAAATTCCACCCATCTTTGATATTGGAGTCCCATTGCCAATGGAAATAATAGAGAACAGCTAATCTGAATCTTTCTGTCTCAAAAAATGGATCATCTGTTAGCAGGCTGTTAAAGACCCACCCAGCCATCTCAAGAGCATCTTGTAAACTTCAGGGCTCACCTAGCCAGACTTGTTATTCTACCTTTTCATTTTGTACTCAGCCCCACTTATTATTACTTTCCCACAGCAAGTTGCTTTTTTGTTTTTTGTTTCATCCTTCTTAATTAAAAAGAGAACAGTAGTTCTCCATCGAGCTGGAATAGGGCAGGATCATAGTTATCCAATTACTGGTCTTAAAGTCTAACTTACCTCTAGGATATCTTATCAGGTTTTAAACAAAAAAACAAAAAAGCAAAATGAAACAAAACCAAACACACATACAGACACACACAGAGAGACTTTAGTGCTATAAGACATGCCTTGAGTGTTATCACAATTCTAGAAGTATAAAGGCCTGTCTCACTTTGCTGGTCTGGATTGGGAAACTGAAAGACCGAGAAGTAACCTGTTCTGTCACTCTACATTATAAATTAAATGTAGAACTAGAAACAAAAGGAAACCCTTGAAGAAATATGATTTCTAAAAAAAAAAAAAACAAAACAAAAAACGTAAAACAAACAAAAACTTCACCACACAAGCTCTTCAGATTGGCTACTAAAATAATTCACACATACATATATACACACAAATATATACACAAACACATAAGTAATAAAAACGAGAAGGATTAAAGCTATCCAGATTAGCTCCTATGACTTTCAGTTGAAGGTTAGATCATGAGAAAGCAAGGTGAGGATAAGATCCCATCAAAACTGCTCTAAGATTAGGGATAGTCTTAGTCCTCTCAGCAGACCAGGAAATATTTGGAACTGTGCAACAGGAGGCCAGCCATCCCCCATGCCTGTCCCTTGAAACCTCTCTGGACCATCTTTGTCACAGGCTGACCACCAATCTTTAGTATCTCCTGTCAGATATACCTAGAGTTATGTGAGGAAAACATCTTGCTGCATCCGTGATAGCCTGCGGTCTTTACCTACTCTGCTCACCTCATAGGGCATGAAATCTTAGTGTTTGTAATTCTCCATTACATCTTCCTTCAACCACAGACTCAAATGGCTTTGGTTTGTTCCTGAATGCCTACTGACAGCAGAAGGTAACTTCAAATAAGTGAAGACTGCCATGCAGGAGCCTGGGGGTGAGAGCTAGGACCCCACAGCATCATTTCTCAGTGTGAAAGCTGCTGGAAACCCCCACTGAACATCTACGCCGGTCTCCATTTCTCAGTGGACTCGAGAAACAAAGGAGAAACTTAATCTTTCATGAGTGTCAAATTATCCTCTCCACCTGCTGGAGGCGAGCAGCATCACTTCTTAACATTTAATAATTGAAAAAAGCTTTACGCAGCTTCTATTAGAATAAAGCAAGGTTTTAGACACTGTAGATACTGAGATGAGTTCTTGCCAGCGCCATTTACACAATCTACACACAAATAACTGTAGCACTGGTCCTCTTGCTTGCTGTACACTGTGAGCAGCACCCCTCCATCATCAGGATCTGCCTCGTATTGCACCCTAGGTCATGGCACAGGGTCAACAAATGTTTGTGGAGTGAATGAACAAATGAAAGCCTGCATGACTGATAGATACAAACTAAGAAATGCTAAGTATCACAAGAGATAACATAATGATAATAGTTTATATTTATCAAACATTTACTACATGCTTTTCTGTGTTCACCTTTCATGCTCACAGTAACCCTGTAAGGTTAGGTACCCTTATTATCACGGCGTTTCAGATGAGAAAACGGAGACATAGAGAAGTGGAGTTGCAAGTGCTGCCCAGAGTCAGGCGGCAAGAAAGGATTCCAACCCAGGTGAACTACTTCCGGCTTATGCTTTCTTTTATCTGCAAACATGGTGACATTCGAATGGCTTCCTGCTAGAGGATTATGGGAGACTTTGTTGCTCGATTACTTATAGCACAATCCTCCCAACTTTTTCCTGCCCACCTAAGAGGAAAAAACTCACACACAATGTCAGCAAATCTGTCTAATGTTTGGCATAGATCCACTTTCCCAGAATCCTTTTCTCCTCAGGATGACAATAAGACACAGTTCTGACCAATGAGGCATAAGAGGAAGTCTGCAGGGTGGCTCTAGAAAATGACTTTGTTTCCTTATAAAAGGTTCATACTTAAGGGAAGAAAAGCTTGCTGGTGCCTCTCCTTCCATTTTTTTTTTCCTGCATCAAAACACAGGTAATGCTCAGCGATGCGGAAGCTATCTGGACACCATAAGCAATACACGCAAATATGAAAGGCCCGTATCTAAAGATGGGGAGGCAGAAGAGAGAAAGATTGATGATCCCCAATGACACCACTGAGTTGCTGAACCAACTCTATGGCCACTTACCTCGAATCTTCCGGTTAAGTGAGACAATAAATATCTTGACTGTTTAAACCACTGTTACTTGACTCACCCATCCAGGCTTTGGGAAAGATTCATGAAGACGATACTACTACTGCTGTGCCATAGAGGATGGAATAGCATTCCCATAAGGAGATATTGGGGGAAGCTATACCAGGCAGAGGAAATAATGTGATCACTGACAGGGACAAGGTACGAACATAAGATTATCCTTTAAAGGGCAAGGTTCATCCTTCTGCAGCTGGGTATGAGGACACTCATGCGACCCTCTCATTAATTTGGTGGCTTTGGAGACCATACAGGTTAGCACGGTACTTCACAGTGTGGTCCCTCCACCAGCAGTATCAGAATCACCTGACAAACACTTGTGCTTATTCTAGACCTTTGAATCGGAAATGCTAGGGGAAGGGCTGGGCAACCTGGGTTTTAATAAACCCTCCAGGTGACTCTGATGCCCACTCAAGTTTGAGAAGTCCTGGATATGCACACAGAGAGAGGCTCTAGTACCTTAATTCTATGTTCTTTTCTGCCACTGTCTCCTGTGTGGTTTTTACCCTACCTGTTAAGGAAGGTGCTGCAGAGAAGTCAGGTTCCAGGGATTCCCCCCTCACTGGCATAAGGCTGTGTTTGCCACTGGAAACATTGCCACCCAGACTGGGAACGGATGGAATCTGATGCTCACCCCCCCTTTGACACAGATGTCTTTTCTAACGGTGACCCCTGTTCTCCAGGAGGCTTTGAAGAATGAAGATTTGGTCTAAATAACAGCGCTGAAGGAGGAGAGTGAACCACATAGCCAAAGAAAGGAGACCACAAACTCATTTCACTGAGGAAATGGAGTAAATTGGAGATGAAGAATCAAATCTAAGAAAAGCTCACTATGAATCCTATTTCCCATGTGTAAAGTAAAAGACATTGTTAAGTGAAAGAATCCAGACATAAAAGGCCACATATTCTATGATTCCCTTTATGTGAAATGTCCTGATAGGTAAATGCGTGGAGACTGAAAGTAAATTACTGGTTGCCAAGGGGTGAAGAAGGGGGAAGGGGGAATGAGGAACGACTGCTAATGGGTACAGGATTTCTTCTGGGGTGATGAGAATGTTCTGGAATTAGTGGTGATGGTTGCACAACTCAGTGAGCTGCACACTTTTTAAGAAGGCGAATTTTGTAGTATGTGAATCATACGTAATTTCAAAAAAACAAATTCAGTTCTCTACTTGTGGATTTTAGAAACGAACAGGTCCTTACACATCATAATCCCATTCTCTCCAGGTCCACCATGTCGATGAGAAAATTAACACCTTGTTTGGAGCTCACTAGAGGAAAGCACCATTGCTCATGTCACCAGGGCAGGGAGCCTCTTGGACTGCTGACTCTTATCCTCTAAGGCTGTTCCTTTTTTCAGACTCCCAAAGAATGCCCCGTCCATCCCTACCCACAGTGATCAGAAGCCGGAGGGCACTTACCTCCACCACAAGGGACACAATGAAGTTGGAGCTGAGCATAATTGTGATGTAAACCCTCCACAGAAGAGGAGTGCAGAGAAGCTGGTGGGAGATGGAGAATCACTGTTAGTTTGAAGACAAAAAAATGTCAGAAAGCTGTTCACATGTTCACAGTGTACATTTTCATAGGTTATAAATCATGTGTGTAATAGACATGCTTACATGTAGACATTACATGTGTGAATATTAGAGGCACACACTTAATAACGGAAACTATGATTGCTGCTTTTATTCTTTTATCTTTCTTTCTTCTCCTTTTTATTTTTTGGTGCCCCTGTAATTTCTCAATTTCCCCAAATCAATTCGATCAAAATTTGACAAATTTGATAAGTGTTTTTGTTTGCTTGCGTTGCTCGCTTTTATGAGGGAATACAGGAATGTGGCTCTATTCCCAGGAGGCTCTGATGGTACACAAGTCGAATGTGACAGGGGCAGTGTTGCCCTTGTCTCTCTGGTGCCACATCTCCCCTCAGCTGAGCCCTGCTTTGCAGCCCCGAGCCACGGCTTTACCCTCAGGGCTGTGTGCACGGCTGCACAGATGGTGCCATGACAAGGGTACTCACCAGTGGGGCAAGTGGAGCTGAATGGGAATGGATGTCTGTCTCTGCCTGCATATTCACATTTTCTAGAATGTACCCACAATTTTATGTAATAAGAAGAAAAATAATTATTTTTAGGGTGAGCAATAATTCTCTGCAGACTCCTTGGCAGTCATGTTGGCAATGACCCCACACAGGTCCCCCCAAAACTAAATAGCTCCCTATTTTGTTGTACCAGAGGAATCAACCTCTCTGTAAGACTCTTTCATCTTAAAGAGTGTGACTAAACCCAACATATCTTAACCCTAACTTCTGCAGGATTAAGAAGTTTTAACTCAGAAGTCTAGCAGCCAAAGACTATCTCCATGACTGCTTACTCGAATTCGTGAACATATTTAACAATAGTGGCAATTACGCTGTTAACCACAGTGATACAATTATCACAAGGAAAACCGAATGTAGACATGAGTTTGTATGTCACGTGTCAAGAAGGGTTTGTGAAGGTTTTGCTGGTTTGCAATGAACTGTGAGCTTCCAGTGCTCATCTCCATTTAGGAACCTGATCTACAAGGATCAGTCATTTACTGCCCTTATGTGCCATGGGTTATGTTAGGCACTGGTAATATGAAACTGAATAAGATAGGACCTTGGCCTTCATGACACGTGTCTTTGAGTTGGAGAGGTGGGCAGGCAGGCTCACGTAGCACTAAGTAAAAAAAGTCCATTCCCTTTTACCATCTCTTCTGTATTCTATTTATTGGTCTAAAGGACATTTGGTAATAATAAACTTCTAATTCAAAAGTATAGGTTAAAGGAATTGAAATACACATTTCCCCTAGCTTGTATATGTAAAAATTGTCTCATAGATTTTGACATTTGCCTCAAAATTACACACTCTAAGAGAGTTCATGAGGTAAGTTATGGCTCTTTGCAAACAAGTTTTGCAGACATTAAGTATGAACATACAAACACGTCTTTATAGAGATTTTTTTTAAAGATGTAAGTACAGATTTGAGAATTAACAGAAAAAGTGTTATAGGCAAACTGTTTTCAACAGCTTCAAAACAGAAGTGCTTAGGGGAAAAAATTTTCTTACGCTTGAAACAGTGTATGTATATAGATTTTTCCATTCTTACAGGGATCTTTTAAAAGAAAAATGGCCAATGCTTCTGAAATATTTGAAATCAAGACTAGACAGAATCTTATTTCCTGGCTGGCTTAAATTAAAAAAAAAATACAAATAAATGTAGTATTCTTTTTTAACTCTACTATTCCAAAAGGATAATCAGTGTCACGAGTCCATGTCAATTGCCACCGTGACCTGCTTCTTGCAGTCAGGGTATTATATAACAGTAAACCATCATCATAGCCCAGAGATAAGACTTACATCCAAACGCCTATATAATTCTGGAATATCAGCAAATAGAATGAATAGACACACACCCAGCTGTATGACCAGCACAAGGACAAATATATCTGAGGAAATAAGAACACAAGCTATCATTTAGAGAAATTGGAGTATATACGGAGTTTCACATCTATTGACAGACATAGTCTAGATGAACACTGATTAAGCTTACTTGATTCCTACATCCAAACACAGCATAATAAATGGAAAGTACTCATTTCTATGCAATGGGTCTCACCTCCACAATTTCTATGCATGTCCTTGAAGCAGATGGAAATTTTCACATGCATGTTGTAAGTTTCAATTAATAAAAGTGGGAAATACAGAGAGAGCAATTTTGACCTAATATATTTTCAAAAAATGCCTTGAAGACAGTTAAGTACCCAAGTCTTTTTAATGCAAATCCCCTGCTTCAAATTCTATTCTGGAAAAAAAAGAGGGCTGTAAATAAACAAATATTTAAATTGCAGTAATGTAGAGGTAAGCATTTGACTGCTTTCTCATCCCAAGAAGGAGAAAGGCAAAATAATTTTCTCTAAATAAACTAATTCTTATGAGGACATTGATCCTTCAACTTATGCTTCTAAATTTTCCCAATTAGGGGTGCCTGGGTGGCTCAGTTGTTAAAGCATCCAACTCTTGATTTCGCCTCAGATCACCATTTCATAGTTCATGGGTTCGAGCCCCACATCAGGCTCTGCACTGACAGCATGGAGCCTGCTTGGGATTCTCTCTCTTGCTCTCTCTCTCTGCTCCTCCAGTGCTCATGCTCTCTCTCCCTCTCTCTCTCTTGAAATAAATAAGTAAAGGTAAAAATAATTAACTAAATATTTAATTAATTAAATGTTCCCAATTTGAGAGGTAGGGATGTATACAAATGAATGTTCCACAGGGTAACCAGGTCACCCACTTCTCCTAACACACACCGCACTCCAGTCCAGAATGTAAGGAGGTAGCATGTACTTTGGCCAAGAGCCTCCACAATTACTATAGCCAGGTTCCTTCAGGCTGGACCCCCTCCCAGGCTGCCAACCACACAATGCCATCTTAACCATTGTCTTCACGGCAGGAGACATGTTCCAACTGAGTGTTGTGACACTTCTCTCTCTCCACCTCCTCCCAGATGAATTCCGACAAGTACTGACACGTGAGGAAATAAATGACTCGTCCCAATTTACAGTGGTGCCATGAAAGGACACCTGGAGACAAACTTCCGGTGAAGGAAAGAGGTAGAGGAAGAAGCCCTAGAATTTAATGCAGCTTTGAGGAAAGGAGCTAAGAATGAGGCTGCCAAATGTGTTTATAGAGCCCTGGAGTATAAAGTCAAGGGCTCCAGATAAGCATCAACTCCGCTGCTGCTCCCCGAGTGACCTGGGCATGTCTGTTCCTTCTGATGACCCCTCACCTCTGATCTGGTACAACGCTACTCACAATTTTTATATATGGGCTGCCTAAATGGTTTTCCTTTAGAGAAAATAAGAGCCACGATGATACAGTTGATTGTTCCCAAGAACCATATGGTAGTGTTTTCGAAGCTTGTGAAGGCACCATTACTTCCGATTTTTTCTGGAGCAGTGGGAGAAATGGTTAACTTTGAGATGCTTTCATTTTGCACTGTGCAGGCACTAAAAAGGAAACAAAAAAGGTAATGAACGAAGATGACAGGTCTTTATGGAGCACTGGTATCTACAGGATTCCATGCCCTCAGTGCTTTTGTAATTACCTACACTTTGGGAAAGAATATACTGAAAAATAAGGGGAAAGAAACCAACACAGATAGATCTATATTTTGGATAGATGAATAGATAAAAGATAGATATATGATAGGTAGGTAGATAGATAGACAAGTTATTTATTCAATAATTTGGGTACCCTTCATGTGTAGTAAGGTTATGTGGGAAAAAGATGAGTAAGCCATGAGTTTTTCCTCTTGTGGCTTAAGATCTCTGAATATTGATAAATAGGGTGACCATATAATTTATCATCCAACAGGAGCATATTTGAATGTGAAAGGAAAAGACTAGTATCACCAGCAAAACCGGTAGTTGCCAGAGGAGACATGCGTGGAAGGGGTGGGAAAAATAGATAAAGGGGATTCAGAGGTCCAAACTTCCAGTTATAAAATGAATGTTATGAGGATGCAAATTACAGCATAGGAGCTGTAATCAAAAATAGCATATTAATATATGGTGACAGATGGGCACCACATATCATGGTAAGCAAGGAATGATGTATAGAATGGTCGAATTGATAACTTGTTATTAATGTAACATTGTATGCCAAATATACTTCAAGGATTAATTAATTTAAAAAATTTCACTGGGATATCAGGCTCAAACTGGGGATGTCTGGGCAAATTATAATGCATGGTCACCCTAGGTGTAAAAGAAGGTCATGGATCATTATCACACAAGACAGGCAAAAGTAAGTGCCAATGGATAATATCCTCAAACTGTGCTACAGAGGAGAGAAGATCACTGGAAAATTCCCCAAGGGACTTGAAAGAAAGCCAACGCCTCCAGAAGAATGAAGAACCCTTTACTTCTTGTCATAAGGGCCAGACCATGTTTGATGGAAATTAGGATGTGAGAAGCTGGAATCAGAGCTGTGATAGTACCTGTGCATCTCCATGGAATACCAAGGCTGCCTCTGAACCAGAATGAAGCCCGCAATGTGCATGGCTAAGCTGAGAAGAAGGTTGAGAATCACAGAGAGCAGCAGAGGTGGGGAGATCAGCCGTCCTGCAGGCCTGAAGGGCACCAGCTTGGGGTAGGCACCATTCAAATTCACTACAAAATAAATTCAAGTGTTATGTTTGTGAGAGAAGGAAAATACTGTATTCTTCATCAGAAGAACGGTGTAACTTCTTAGGCCCACACAGCCAAGGAAACTGACAAACTGGAGTACATCAGGGTTTTGAGGGAACAAAATACAATGAATGGCTTCAAACTCAAGTCATAGGAGCAATTCTTCAGGGAGAAGACAAAAACAATCATGAAATGCTTTCAGTTTTGGCTATTTTTTTTAATATATGAAATTTATTGTCAAATTGGTTTCCATACAACACCCAGTGCTCATCCCAAAAGATGCACTCTTAAATGCCCATCACCTCCCCTCCCCTCCCTCCCACCCCCCATCAACCTTCAGTTTGTTCTCAGTTTTTAAGAGTCTCTTATACTTTGGCTCTCTCCCACTCTAACCTCTTTTTTTTTTTCCTTCCCCTCCCCCATGGGTTTCTGTTAAGTTTCTCAGGATCCACATGAGAGTGAAAGCATATGGTATCTGTCTTTCTCTGTATGGCTTATTTCACTTAGCATCACACTCTCCAGTTCCATCCACGTTGCGACAAAGGGCCATGTTTCATTCTTTCTCATTGCCACGGCACTCTCAACAATAGCCAAATTGTGGGAAAAGCCTAAATGTCCATCAACTGATGAATGGATAAAGAAATTGTGGTTCAGTTTTGCCTATTAAATAGGCAAAGCCCATCAAATTATAGGTGAGGGCATGATGATAATGTACACTCTTATACACTGCTTCTGGAAACGTACACTGACACAAACCTTCTGCAGGGCAATTTGGCAATAAATATGAAAACACCGGAACATGTTCATAACATTTGACATGGTTATTCCATTTCTGGAAATTTGTCTTAAGCTAAAAATATCAGAGATGTAGAAAGATGTTCTTTAGTGCATCACTTACAGTAAACTATGTACATCTACATAATGAAACAACAGGCAGTCACTAAGAAGCAATGCTTTAAAATATTCAGTGACAATGGGACACCTGGGTGACTCAGTTGGTTAAGCATCTGACTCTTGATTTCGGGTCAGGTCATGATCTCGTGGTTCGTGAGTTCGAGCCCCGCCTTGGTCTCTGCACTGACAGCGTGGAGCTTGCTTGGGATTTGTTCTCTCTCTGTCCCTCCCCTGCTCACTCTCTCATTCTCAGATAAATAAACTTAAGTAAAATAAATTAAATAAACTTAAAAAAATATTCAATGACAAAATGAGAAGTGACATCGGAAAAAATGGCAGAGCAGACAGCCCTAAGGTCCCATCCTTCCACAGAAACATTGAAAAACAAGCAGAAACTATCAAAACTAACTTTTTCAGAACTATGAACAACAAAGGTTTACAGAAGTCAAACAAATGCTGAATCAAGAAAAAGGCAACTTAAAAATGGTAGGAAAGCTTTGTGACATCTGTACTTGCCATTGCCCTACCCCACCTCAGCTCAGTGGCAATTTCAAAGTCAGTCATTGGCCCTCCCAGTGGACGACTCTGGTCTCTGGTCACAGGAAGAGCAAACTGCATCCATTGGGTATGTCCATTCTAACCTGTCTGGGGGTACCTGAAGGACTGGTGCAAGGCGCTCATCTCTGTTTCACCTAATGCAAGACTGAACTCAGGGCAGCAGCATCCACTGCTTGAAAACAACTGTAAGGCTCACCAACTACCCACAGTCACCTGGGGCAAAAGATGGCAGTTGAGACATAAAATAATAGCTACGATAAAGAAAAGCTAAAGAACGTTTCTTTGGAAAATTACGGCTTTCAAAAACATATGTGTATTTTGGGGACTATAGAAAACCATGCACACACCTAAGGCAAGTTACCCACTCAGAAAAGACTGGAACAGCCCCTCAGTTTTGAGCTCTGGATGATCTCTGCACTCAGCACAAGCCTGGCTGAGTGTTGAAGGGCCCCAGCACAGAACAAATCTGCAAAGACTGGGAGAGGTTGTTCTTTGTTCATGGTTTTGCACTCATGGAAGTCAAGAAAATCTCTGTCAAAAACACTAGCTAAACAAAAGCTAAAGGAACAGAGATTTCATTGACCATACATGGCAACTGATACAGTCTTTGCAAAAAATAGTTTAGGAAAGTCACCAAACAAATGGACTATGACAGCCTTCAAAAACTAGCAGAACAAAAGCCATCAAGTCCCAGGGAAGGGGGATTTCCAGAGTTATCTGGATTTCCAGAGTTACGACATTATAATATTCAGCAGAACAAAATAAGTTGACAGAAATAACCTCTGAGGACACCCAGACATTGGACTTACTAGACAAAGACTTTGATTATTTTTCTCCAAATCCCAGCTTTTTTAAAAATTTATTTTTTAAATTTACATCCAAGTTAGTTAGCATATAGTGCAACAATGATTTCAGGAGTAGATTCCTCAATGCCCCTTACCCATTTAGCCCATCCCCCCTCCCATAACCCCTCCTGTAACCCTCTGCTCTCCATATTTAAGAGTCTCTTATGTTTTGTCCCCCTCCCTGTTTTTATATTACTTTTGCTACCCTTCCCTTATGTCCATCTGTTTTGTATCTTAGAGTCCTCATATGAGTGAAGTCATATGATATGTTAGACAAAGACTTTAAAACAACTGTTTCAGGGGCGCCTGGTGGCTCAGTCAGTAAAGCATCCGACTTCAGCTCAGGTCATGATCTCGTGGTTTGTGAGTTCGAGCCCCACGTCGGGCTCTGTGTTGACAGCTCAGAGCCTGGAGCCTGTTTCGGATTCTGTGTCTCCCCCTCTCTCTGCCCCTCCCATGCTCATGCTCTGTTTCTGTCTCTCAATAATAAATAAATTTTAAAAAAATTTTATAAAACAACTCTCTTTTTTTTAATGTTTCTATTTATTTTTGAGACAGAGAGAGTCAGAGCATGAGCAGGGGAGGGGCAGAGAGAGGGGGAGACACAGAATCCGAAGTGGGCTCCAGGTTCTGAGCTGTCAGCACAGAGCCCGACACGGGGCTCGAACCCACGAACCATGAGATCGTGACCTGAGCCGAAGTCGGACGCTCGACTGACTGAGCCACCCAGGCACCCCGAAAACAACTCTTTCAAATATGCTCAAAGAAATTAGGAAACAATGTATGAACAAAATGAAAATGTCAATAAAAAGACAGAAAATATGAAAAGGAGCCAAAAGAAATTCTTTCTAAAGAATCTTTTTTATAATTTCTACCTCTTCATTGACATTCTTTCTTTTGTCCAGTAAAAGTAACTATTTGAGTGGCGCCTGGGTAGTTCAGTTGGTTAAGCATCTGACTTTGGCTCAGATCATGATCTCACAGTCTGTGAGTTCAACATCTGTGCTGACAGCTCAGAGCCTGGAACCTGCTTCAGATTCTGTGTCTCCCTCTCTCTGGCCCTCCTTCACTTGTGCTTTGTTTCTCTTTCTCCCTCTCTCTCTCTCAAAAATAAATAAAAATAAAAAATAAAAACATTTTAAAAAAGTAACTATTTGAGCAAATATAAAAGGCTGTAGGGGCACCTTACGACTGGGTGGCTCAGTCGGTTAAGCATCCAACTTGGGCACAGGTCATGATCTTGCAGTTCATGGTTTCAAGCCCCACATTGGGCTCTGCACTGACAGAACAACGGAGAGCTATTACTTAATGAGTACAGAGTTTCTGTTTGGGGAAATGTAAAAATTTTGGAAGTAAAGAGTGGCAATGATTGCACAAAACTGTGAATGTAATTAATGCCCCTGAACTATATGTTTAAAAGTGGTCAAAATGGCACATTTTATGTTATGTATATTTTACCACAATAAAAAATAATTAAAATATTTAACGACATGAAAATTTATGACAAAGTTAAATGAAGAAAATGTACGCACAACTATATAGAGAACATAATTCAAATTTCTTCATTTATATACATACAGAATGCTTTAATTCATTAGTTCTGAATGGTAGAATAAAGATGGATTTTTTCCTTTGTTATATCTTGCAATGTTTTCCATCTTTGTTTTATAATGAATATATATTAGTAACCATAAGAACAAAAAATAATCAAGTTATTTATCAAAATATAGAGGAAAACCTGGAGATGCTTGTTACTAAACAGAGAACAATTAGAGCTGAAATGAGGGCTGTTTTGAAAAATGTGGAAGAAAGACTGATCTAGGGAGAAAACATAGATGGCTCTTTGCCACCCTAAATCGCAGAGCTGGGATGGGTGCAAGTTACATAGAGATAGGCTTGGCTTCATAAGAAGAATTCTGTTAACAGTATGGACTGGCCAAGGGTGTTCTTTCCAGAGATTTGAGCCCCTTGGATACACCTGACACTGTCAGAATTACAGGGAACACAGCAGTAGTCAAGATAGACAAGGTGCTGTTCTCACAATGCACACACTCTGGGACAGGGGAGGCAGGAAGACGCAAATAAAAACACAGATAAAAGCATAACTTCAGATTGTGAAGGGCACCCCCCCCCCCACACAAATAGAGCAAAATTGTGCTTTCTGCCTCCACTGCCACCATGGTGCCCATGAAAAAGTTTCTGGTGAAAGGGGGCAAAAAAAAAAAAAAAAAAAAAAAAAAAAAAAAAAAGAAAAGAAAAAGGAAGAAGAAGCAGCAAGTTATGAAGTTTGCCCTTGACTACACCCACCCTGTAGAAGAGGGAATCATGGAGGCTGCCAATTTTGAGCAGTTTGTTCAAGAGAGAATCAAAATGAATGGAAAATCTGGGAATCTCAGTTGGAGGGGCTCTAACCACTGAAAGGAACAAAAACAAGATTACAGTAACTTCTGAGGTGCTTTTTTCCAAATGGTGTTCGAAATAACTCATCAAAAAAATATTTGAAGGGGGCACCTGAGTGGCTCAGTTGGTTAAGCATCCAGCTTAGGCTCAGGCCATGATCTCATGGTTCCTGGGTTTGAGCCCCACATGGGGTTCTGCACTGACGGTGTGGAGCCTGCTTGGGATTGTTTCTCTCTCCCTCTCTCTCCGCCTCTTCCCCACTTGTGCATGCTCTCTCTCTCTCTCCCCCCCCCTCAAAATAAAGAAATAAACCTAAAAAATATATCTGAAGAATAATCCCTGTGATTCATTGCGAGTAGTTGCTAACAGCAAAGAGAGTTACAAACTGTGTTACTTCCGGATTAACCAGGATGAGAAAGAGGAGGAAGAGGCGGATTAAAACTCATTTATCTGGTCCGGATGATGGCGGCGTAGGAGGACGCGGGGCTCACAGCGCGTCCTGCCGATCACTTAGATTCCACCTACACCTGCCTAAAGAACCCAGAAAACCGCCAGAGGATTAGCAGAAGGGAGTCTCCGGAGTCAAGCGCAGACTAGAGGCCCACGGAAGAGGGTAGGAAGGGCGGCGAGGCGGTGCGCTCTCCACGGACTGGCGGGAGGGAGCCGGGGCGGAGGGGCGGCTCGCCGGCCAAGCAGAGCCCCCGAGTCTGGCTGGCAAAAGCGGAGGGGCCGGACAGACTGTGTTCCGACAGCAAGCGCGACTTAGCGTCTGGGAGGTCATAAGTTAACAGCTCTGCTCAGAAAGCGGGAAGGCTGGAGGACAAAGGGAGGGAGAGCTGCTGAGCCCCCGGACGGCAGAGCTCAGCTTGGCGGGGAACAAAGGCGCCAGCACCATCTCCCCCGCCCATCCCCCAGCCAAAATCCCAAAGGGAACCAGTTCCTGCCAGGGAACTTGCTGGCTCCGCGCAAACACCCAACTCTGTGCTTCTGCGGAGCCAAACCTCCGGCAGCGGATCTGACTCCCTCCCTCTGCCACAGGGCTCCTCCTGAAGTGGATCACCTAAGGAGAAACGAGCTAAGCCTGCCCCTCCAGCCCCCGTGCACCTTGCCCACCCACCCCAGCTAATACGCCAGATCCCCAGCAACACAAGCCTGGCAGTGTGCAAGTAGCCCAGACGGGACACGCCACCCCACAGTGAATCCCGCCCCTAGGAGAGGGGAAGAGAAGGCACACACCAGTCTGACTGTGGCCCCAGCAGTGGGCTGGGGGCAGACATCGGGTCGGACTGCGGCCCCGCCCACTAACTCCAGTTATACACCACAGCACAGGGGAAGTGCACTGCAGGTCCTCACCACGCCAGGGACTCTCCAAAATGACCAAACGGAAGAATTCCCCTCAGAAGAATCTCCAGGAAATAACAACAGCTAATGAACTGATCAAAAAGGATTTAAATAATATAACAGAAAGTGAATTTAGAATAATAGTCATAAAATTAATCGCTGGGCTTGAAAACAGTATACAGGACAGCAGAGAATCTCTTGCCACAAAGATCGAGGGACTAAGGAACAGTCACGAGGAGTTGAAAAACGCTTTAAACGAATTGCAAAACAAAATGGAATCCACGATGGCTCGGCTTGAAGAGGCAGAGGAGAGAATAGGTGAACTAGAAGATAAAGTTATGGAGAAAGAGGAAGCTGAAAGAAAGAGAGATAAAAAAATCCAGGAGTATGAGGGGAAAATTAGAGAACTAAGTGATACACTAAAAAAAAATAATATACGCATAATTGGTATCCCAGAGGAGGAAGAGAGAGGGAAGGGTGCTGAAGGGGTACTTGAACAAATTATAGCTGAGAACTTCCCTGAACTGGGGAAGGAAAAAGGCATTGAAATCCAAGAGGCACAGAGAACTCCCTTCAGACGTAACTTGAATCGATCTTCTGCACGACATATCATAGTGAAACTGGCAAAATACAAGGATAAAGAGAAAATTCTGAAAGCAGCAAGGGATAAACGTGCCCTCACATATAAAGGGAGACCTATAAGACTCGTGACTGATCTCTCCTTTGAAACTTGGCAGGCCAGAAAGGCTTGGCACGATATCTACAGTGTGCTAAACAGAAAAAATATGCAGCCGAGAATCCTTTATCCAGCAAGTCTGTCATTTAGAATAGAAGGAGAGATAAAGGTCTTCCCAAACAAAAACTGAAGGAATTTGTCACCACGAAACCAGCCCTACAAGAGATCCTAAGGGGGATCCTGTGAGACAAAGTACCAGAGACATCACTACAAGCATAAAGCATACAGACATCACAATGACTCTAAACCCGTATCTTTCTATAATAACACTGAATGTAAATGGATTAAATGCGCCAACCAAAAGACATAGGGTATCAGAATGGATAAAAAAACAAGAACCATCTATTTGCTGTCTACAAGAGACTCATTTTAGATCTGAGGACAGCTTTAGATTGAGAGTGAGGGGATGGAGAACTATTTATCATGCTACTGGAAGCCAAAAGAAAGCTGGAGTAGCCATACTTATATCAGACAAACTAGACTTTAAATTAAAGGCTGTAACAAGAGATGAAGAAGGGCATTATGTAATAATCACAGGGTCTATCCACCAGGAAGAGCTAACTATTATAAATGTCTATGCGCCAAATACCCGAGCCCCCAGATATATAAAACAATTACTCATAAACATAAGCAACCTTATTGATAAGAATGTGGTCATTGCAGGGGACTTTAACACCCCACTTACAGAAATGGATAGATCATCTAGACACACAGTCAATAAAGAAACAAGGGCCCTGAATGATACATTGGATCAGATGGACTTGACAGATATATTTAGAACTCTGCATCCCAAAGCAACAGAATATACTTTCTTCTCGAGTGCACATGGAACATTCTCCAAGATAGATCATATACTGGGTCACAAAACAGCCCTTCATAAGTTTACAAGAATTGAAATTATACCATGCATACTTTCAGACCACAATGCTATGAAGCTTGAAATCAACCACAGGAAAAAGTCTGGAAAACCTCCAAAAGCATGGAGGTTAAAGAACACCCTACTAACGAATGAATGGGTCAACCAGGCAATTAGAGAAGAAATTAAAACATATATGGAAACAAATGAAAATGAAAATACAACAATCCAAACGCTTTGGGATGCAGCGAAGGCAGTCCTGAGAGGAAAATACATTGCAATCCAGGCCTATCTCAAGAAACAAGAAAAATCCCAAATACAAAATCTAACAGCACACCTAAAGGAAATAGAAGCAGAACAGCAAAGGCAGCCTAAACCCAGCAGAAGAAGAGAAATCATAAAGATCAGAGCAGAAATAAACAATATAGAATCTAAAAAAACTGTAGAGCAGATCAACGAAACCAAGAGTTGGTTTTTTGAAAAAATAAACAAAATTGACAAACCTCTAGCCAGGCTTCTCAAAAAGAAAAGGGAGATGACCCAAATAGATAAAATCATGAATGAAAATGGAATGATTACAACCAATCCCTCAGAGATACAAACAATTATCAGGGAATACTATGAAAAATTATATGCCAGCAAATTGGACAACCTGGAAGAAATGGACAAATTCCTAAACACCCACACTCTTCCAAAACTCAATCAGGAGGAAATAGAAAGCTTGAACAGACCCATAACCAGCGAAGAAATTGAATCGGTTATCAAAAATCTCCCAACAAATAAGAGTCCAGGACCAGATGGCTTCCCAGGGGAGTTCTACCAGACGTTTAAAGCAGAGATAATACCTATCCTTCTCAAGCTATTCCAAGAAATAGAAAGGGAAGGAAAACTTCCAGACTCATTCTATGAAGCCAGTATTACTTTGATTCCTAAACCAGACAGAGACCCAGTAAAAAAAGAGAACTACAGGCCAATATCCCTGATGAATATGGATGCAAAAATTCTTAATAAGATACTAGCAAATCGAATTCAACAGCATATAAAAAGAATTATTCACCATGATCAAGTGGGATTCATTCCTGGGATGCAGGGCTGGTTCAACATTCGCAAATCGATCAACGTGATACATCACATTAACAAAAAAAAAGAGAAGAACCATATGATCCTGTCAATCGATGCAGAAAAGGCCTTTGACAAAATCCAGCACCCTTTCTTAATAAAAACCCTTGAGAAAGTCGGGATAGAAGGAACATACTTAAAGATCATAAAGGCCATTTATGAAAAGCCCACAGCTAACATCATCCTCAACGGGGAAAAACTGAGAGCTTTTTCCCTGAGATCAGGAACACGACAGGGATGCCCACTGTCACCACTGCTGTTTAATATAGTGATGGAAGTTCTAGCATCAGCAATCAGACAACAAAAGGAAATCAAAGGCATCAAAATTGGCAAAGATGAAGACAAGCTTTCGCTTTTTGCAGATGACATGATATTATACATGGAAAATCCGATAGACTCCACCAAAAGTCTGCTAGAACTGATACATGAATTCAGCAAAGTTGCAGGATACAAAATCAATGTGCAGAAATCAGTTGCATTCTTATACACTAACAATGAAGCAACAGAAAGAGAAATGAAGAAACTGATCCCATTCACAATTGCACCAAAAAGCATAAAATACCTAGGAATAAATCTAACCAAAGATGTAAAAGATCTGTATGCTGAAAACTATAGAAAGCTTATGCAGGTAATTGAAGAAGATATAAAGAAATGGAAAGACATTCCCTGCTCATGGATTGGAAGAATAAATATTGTCAAAATGTCAATACTACCCAAAGCTATCTACACATTCAATGCAATCCCAATCAAAATTGCACCAGCAATCTTCTCGAAACTAGAACAAGCAATCCTAAAATTCATATGGAACCACAAAAGGCCCCGAATAGCCAAAGTAATTTTGAAGAAGAAGACCAAAGCAGGAGGCATCACAATCCCAGACTTTAACCTCTACTACAAAGCTGTCATCATCAAGACAGCATGGTATTGGCATAAAAACAGACACATAGACCAATGGAATAGAATAGAAACCCCAGAACTAGACCCACAAACGTATGGCCAACTCATCTTTGACAAAGCAGGAAAGAACATCCAATGGAAAAAAGACAGTCTCTTTAACAAATGGTGCTGGGAGAACTGGACAGCAACATGCAGAAGGTTGAAACTAGACCACTTTCTCACACCATTCACAAAAATAAACTCAAAATGGATAAAGGACCTGAATGTGAGACAGGAAACCATCAAAACCTTAGAGGAGAAAGCAGGAAAAGACCTCTCTGACCTCAGCCGTAGCAATCTCTTACTCGGCACATCCCCAAAGGCAAGGGAATTAAAAGCAAAAGTGAATTACTGGCACCTTATGAAGATAAAAAGCTTCTGCACAGCAAAGGAAACAACCAACAAAACTAAAAGGCAACCAACGGAATGGGAAAAGATATTTGCAAATGACACATCGGACAAAGGGCTAGTA
This sequence comes from Panthera pardus, assembly GCF_024362965.1. Lineage (NCBI taxonomy): Eukaryota > Metazoa > Chordata > Mammalia > Carnivora > Felidae > Panthera > Panthera pardus. The sequence goes on along the minus strand of NW_026526753.1, from coordinate 227,435 downwards.
TCCAAAATCTATAAAGAGCTCATCAAACTCCACACCCGAAAAACAAATAACCCAGTGAAGAAATGGGCAGAAAACATGAATAGACACTTCTCTAAAGAAGACATCCGGATGGCCAACAGGCACATGAAAAGATGTTCAACGTCGCTCCTTATCAGGGAAAAACAAATCAAAACCACACTCAGATACCACCTCACGCCAGAGTGGCCAAAATGAAGAAATCAGGAGACTATAGATGCTGGAGAGGATGTGGAGAAACAGGAACCCTCTTGCACTGTTGGTGGGAATGCAAATTGGTGCAGCCGCTCTGGAAAGCAGTGTGGAGGTTCCTCAGAAAATTAAAAATAGACCTACCCTATGACCCAGCAATAGCACTGTTAGGAATTTATCCAAGGGATACAGGAGTACTGATGCATAGGGGCACCTGTACCCCAATGTTTATAGCGGCACTCTCAACAATAGCCAAATTATGGAAAGAGCCTAAATGTCCATCAACTGATGAATGGATAAAGAAATTGTGGTTTATATACACAATGGAATACTACGTGGCAATGAGAAAAAATGAAATATGGCCTTTTGTAGCAACGTGGATGGAACTGGAGAGTGTGATGCTAAGTGAAATAAGCCATACAGAGAAAGACAGATACCATATGGTTTCACTCTTATGTGGATCCTGAGAAACTTAACAGAAACCCATGGGGGAGGGGAAGGGAAAAAAAAAAAAAACAGGTTAGAGTGGGAGAGAGCCAAAGCATTAGAGACTGTTAAAAACTGAGAACAAACTGAGGGTTGATGGGGGGGGGATGGAGGGCAGGGTGGGTGATGGGTATTGAGGAGGGCACCTTTTGGGATGAGCACTGGGTGTTGTATGGAAACCAATTTGACAATAAAAAAAAAAAAACAACAACAACAACAAAAAAAAACAATATTATTTGGAACTTAAAGGATATAATTTAAACAAAATTTAAATATTTGAACTTAAAATCCAGTCATAAAAGACATTTGATTTCATTGTTCTTTGTTACTCTTTGTAATAGCAAAATATTAGAGACAACCAAAATATCCATCAGTAGGACAGTAGTTAAAAAATATGGTGTTTTCATATACTGATATGATGCAGCTATTTAAAATAATTAGGTAAATCTGTACATCTGTTATAAAAAGATCTCCAAGATAAACTTTTCAACAGTGTGCATAGCATACTATCCTGCGTATAAAAATAAAACTTTGTGTTTGTATGTGCAAAAAATAAATAAATAAATAAATAAATAAATAAAACTCATTTATCTGGAACATTTTGTATGAATTCTTGAATAAACCTTGGGAACTAAAAAAAAAAAAAAAAAAGCACAATTGTGTGATAGAGAAAAATTGGCTTGGTGACTACTTAAAGTGAACTTCCTGAGGTGGTGACATTTGAGCTAAGATCTGAATAAGAAAAAACCAAAGCCATATAAAGATGGAAAGGGAGAGTGTTTTAGGCAAAGCAAAGAGCAAAAACAAAGGTACTGTGGTGATCACAAGCTTGACAACGCTCAAGTGACAAGAAGACCCTGGTGCCTGGGATAAGAATGTAACAATGTGGTTGTAAGTGAAGCAGAAGCAGGCAGGGGCTAGAGCATTTTAAGCAAGTAGGTGGCAATAAAATTTACTTTTCAAAATTAACACTCTTACTGCTCTTTGAAAGGTAAATGGGGAGGAGGGGAAGCAAGATGAGTTGTGAGGCTGTTGTGGGAATCCGCAAGGGAGGTGACACGGCTCTGTGTCAGGGGGTACAGAGCTTCGGAAAGCAGAGCCAACAGGAGCTCCATCCAAAGGGATGTGAAGGATAAAGAAAAGAGAAACCAAGGATGGCTCCAGGTCTTTGAACAACCAGGTTGTTTTACCAGAATGCAAGGAAAGGGAATTTTTTTCCCTTTCACTGATGTGTTCTAAGTGCCTATTATGGTAAGTAGTACAAATTAGGCACTCAATAAGTAGCTAATAATTTTGTTGAATACCAGATCTGGTAGAAGATAAGAAAATATATTTATATGCTGATCCAGCAGACCAGAGAAAAGTTGATGACTGTGAAGAAGGAGATTATAACAGAAACAAAATCCCCAAGAAGGTAGGAAGAGGTAGGATTAAACGTATAAGTGGAGCTGTTGGCATTTATATGTAACAGAGAGGAAAGCAGAGAATATGGTGGATGGTGGGGAGTGGATGGGTTGGGGTGAAAGCCTACAGCAGGGAAATTGGGAAGACAATTCATGTTAATCAAGAGGTGGAAATGGGAGTGGCCTAATGGCAAGATTATCTTTAATCTTCATTCAAAATCCCCAAAGGCTAGGATTTAAAGATCTAAAACAGGGGCACTGGGATGACTCAGTCGATTAAGTGTCCAACTCTAGATTTCAACTCAGGTCATGATCTCACAGTTCATGAGATTGAGCCCTGTCAGCATTGACAGCATGGAGCCTGCTTGGGATCCTCTCTGTCCCTCTCTGTTCCTTCCCTACTTGCTCTCTCTCTCTCTCTCAAAGCAAATAAATAAACTAAAAAAAAAAAAAAAAAAAAAAAGATCTAAAGCATAAAAGCTATCCAGCCTCTATAAACTGGGCATATATTAACTATAATTACACCTGAAAGCATACTGAAGACAGCATTCCTGATTTTCAAAGTGCACTTGAGAAACTGAACAAGAAGACCATGGGAGAAGGGAAGGGGGAAACGATAGTTACAAACAGAGAGGAAGGGAGGCAAACCACAAGAGACTCTTAAATACAGAGAACAAACTGAGGGTAGTGGGGGGAAGGAGTGGTGGACAGAGGGGAAAATGGGTGATGGGCATTGAGGAGGGTACTTGCTAGGATGAGCACTGGGTGTTGTATGTAAGCAATGAACCACAGGAATCTACCCCAAAACCAAGAGCACATTGCACACACTGTATGTTAGCCAAATTGACAATAAATTATATTTAAAAAAAATGAAAAGCAATAAATTATCCCAAAATATAAACAAACAATCAAATAAATAGATAAATAAGTTTAATGACCATTATGGAAGCCCCGTATTTTGTGGAAAACAGAAAAATAACTAGCCAGCTTTTCCATGGCTAATACTTTTATTTCAATCCAAGACTCACAAATGGGGCTCTTATTTCCTTTTTCCCTCTCTGAATGGACCTTTGGGCGTAAGTCCCATATCCCTGAGGCTGCAACTGGTGTCCCTCCTAGTGGACCAGCCCTTCTGGAAGAGCCAAGAAAGTTTCAAAAATGTCTTACTTGTTACACCAATAAGAGTTGTGATGGCCAGATCCTGGAACAGAAACTGGTAATTTGAAAGGCTGTTTGTCTCCTGAAAAGAAAAAGGAAAGCAGGTCAAAAATGTTGTGACCCTCTGGATGAAGTCTGACATCAGTTGCATTCATTTTTGTTCCTGCAACATGGGATTTTACAAGAAGAAGGTGTGGCCAGGGTCCTGTTTGTGTTGGTAGAAGTACCAAAGATAAGGCTGTGAAACCCCCTCCAACCAGGAGGCCACCTTTGTGTGCTTTCTAGGCTGGGTCCTTTGTACATCAACATCCTCCTGTTGAGGGAGATGTCTTACTCTACTAGATCCATCTCTGATCTCTTTTCTACCTGCTAGCAGAAAGTCAGGGTTTGGTCTGGAACAACAGGACAGTGAGTTCCCAGTAGTAACAAGAGACAAATGTGTGGTGATCTTACCCAAATTTTACCAGTGGAAAAAGAATAATTGAACCCACTATTTGCAGTCTTGGGTGTTATTAGCAAGTCCTGATAAGGCATCCTTGATATTCTTGGGGAAAAAAAGGTTAAGATCTTACTGATTTCAAGTAACTTGCTTCCTTGCCCCCCTTTTAGTGGAAAGGAGATCAAGATGACCCAAGTTCAACTCTAGTTTGTAGCATGAGTTGTTGGGATTCCAAAATAGGACCAAATTTCTGTGCACAGCCTCTCCTTCTCCATCTCATTCATTGTGAGCGGGAAAAGACATAAGCAATCTGAAAATAACAAAACTGAAACCTTCAGCCCAGAAGCAAGAGGGCAGGACATAGAGATGAATCTAACGAATCATCAGTAGGCTGCTTATACTCGCTCATGAGAGTCGATTGCAAAGTTTTCAGGGATTATTTTTTTGAACTGGCTGTTAAACACAGCCATTATAGAACCTGAAATTATACAAATCTACCATTAAATACATTATGCTAAAACAAAGCTAATAAATACCCCCAATCCAGCACTTCCTAATCCTTTTCCTACATTGTGCTGTTATCTATGTTCTTTAAGATATTTACAAGTCTTCTAACTCTGGGGTGCAAGTACTACATAATGACATGCCATGTGCACATCTCTTCCCAACTCCATGCTCAGTGACGTCAGGCAGGCAGCTCGAAACCAGCCATGGTGGGCATATTTACACCACGGAAATCAGCAAACATGAATAACCAGGGCTTGCTGTCCCAGGGAGAGCGGCTCTGAAACATTTACCAGCTCCCCAGTCCTAGATCATCTCGCTACTGAATGGTACGCTCGGGTAGAGTCACACTGGAACAGAGAAGATGGAGACCTCGTCCAAGCAGCCAGAAGCAACCGCGAGAAAGTGCTATGCCTTGATCTTCAGCTACTACTACACACAAAATGTCTCTGTCAGAGAGTCAGAGAATTGACACCTTCAGCTTCTCCTGTGTGCATCTATTTCTGATTTACTTTCACCATAAAGGTAGTTTCAGAGGGGCCCTTGGTCCTCCAAGCTCCCCCACGTGCACTCTTCCTCAAGAGGCATGCAGGTTGGGAGGATGCAACTCCTTGTTTCAGTTCTAACCAGGAGCTCGGGTCACCAGTCATACCCAGTAGAGCAGCAGAACACCAACATACTGGATCATGCTGTACAGAGCCATGTACTTGAACATGCAAAATGAGGTAACGAGAGCGGCACGTCCTTCCCTGTGTAAGCAAAGAAAGGACAGAGTAAGGAGATGGAAAGAAAGGTCAGTGCCTCTGCTGTTCAGCTGAGCTTAGGAGAAACACTCCAAAGCCTGATTATTCAACAGTTTGTCTGACAGACTGGATAGCCTCGAGCCAGAGCGAGCTGCCTGTCAGTATGCTAAACGACTAGACTTTCAGGAAAGACCAATTCCCGGCCCAGCCCCCCAGCCTTGGTCCAGTTCGAGAGCCCAGAGTGCATGGTAGCCTCGTGCTCTCTTTGGGCATCATGTCAGAGCGGAGTCAGAGGACCTGGGGATGCGTCCTAGAGCTCGTACCTACTCACAAGTGTAATTTGGAAGGTCATTTCCTTCTGTCAGTCACAGTTTCTTCATCTGTAAACTAAGGAATTTAAATAAGATTGCAGGCTTGGGGGCTATTTTCATGAAGGTGTTTCATTTCATTCAAATCATTTGGCCATCCCCGCTTTTTCTAAAACTGCACTGAAACAGTGTCTATGCTCAAATACATCATATATCGAATTTAAATAGACTGAAAACAACGAACGTGTTTGTTTCCGTTACTGTTGGTGGACTTTGAGTAAATGGTATATATTTAAAGCATAAAATAGATTATTTATGAGATGCCACTTTTATCACTTTCATTGGAAAGAAACGAGTTTAAATTTGCTTCTGGTCATAATGTTTTCCTGGGATTCCAAAGCCTGATTTCAGAGTGGGCTTTTCCCTGTACTGGGGCTCAGCTGCTGTCATTTGCTCTACCAGAAGGTAGTTTCTCGTCATCTCTCACCTCCTTAGAAAGGGTTTTCGCATGCCACACACCTGCAGCAGCCAATTCCACCCCCCCCAGCCGCCTTCTTACTTTTCCCATTACCCTGATTTATCTGTGTATGTGTTTATTGCCTGACTTCTCCACCAGAATAAAGCTTTATGAGGTCAAGGAATGTGTGATTTACTTGCTTCTGGGTCTCCAGGGTCTCCACCAGTTCCTGGCACTAAGTGCCTGCTCTATAAATATTTGTCAAATACACACATAAATTTTTAAAAATTTGGGAGGAGCCAGCAAAATCATCATTTTAATATGGTGGGAATAGTATGACATTTGTAGAGAAAACATTTAAATACCATCAGTTCTAACATAATTTCTAATCCTATATGGCTGTGTGAGCTTGGGAACCTCAGTTAAGTTCTCTAAACCTCCATTTCTTTATTTGTAAAAGGAAATAGTGACCACTCCGACATCTCCAGGCTGTTTGGAAGTATAAGATAATGGGTATTAAAGCACTTCACAAGCTGTAAATACATGCTAGTTATAATCACCCAAAGCAGCCACAGTGCTAACCATTTCTATCATCCCAATAAAATACAGCAGAAGTACATCTTCTGGGAGGTACAGATAAAGCACCAAGGGAGATTTTAGTAGAAGCAGCAAAGATGAGTTAATATTTTGAAAACTGGGGATGGGAAGGATATTCCAAAGAAGCATAAAGAGGCAAGAGGAAAAGAGGGCAATCGGGGAAAGGAAAGTTTGTCTCTACCCCCCATTATAAAGCACCTATGGAGATATATGTAAAAATAACAATAATAAGATCAACACTTTCAAAGCAGTTACAAGTTCCAGATTCCAGGGGTGCCTGGGTGACTCAGTGGGTTAAGCATCTGACTCTTGATTTAAGCTCAGGTCATGATCTCACAGTTTGTGAGTTCAAGCCATGAGTCAGGCTCCGTTTTGCTCATGGAGGCTGCTTGGGATTCTCTCTCTCCCCCTCTCTCTGCCCCTCTCCTACTTCTGCCCCCTCCCCTGCTCATGCTCTCTCTCTCTCTCTCTCTCTCTCTCAAAATAAATAAACAAACTTTAAAATTAAAAAAAAAGTTCCAGATTCCAATTTTCTAAAGATAACCTATTGAGTGGTTTTCATTATGCCACTACTCTCCCACAGTTATTATTTTTTTTTAATTTTTTTTACATTTATTTATTTTTGGTAGACAGAGAGAGACAGAACACAAGTGAGAGAGGGGCAGAGAGAGAGGGAGACACAGAATGCGAAGCAGGCTCCAGGTTCTGAGCTGTCAGCCCAGAGCCCGATGCGGGGCTCGAACTCATAGATCGCGAGATCATGACCTGAGCCCAAGTCAGACGCCCAACTGACTGAGCCACCCAGGCGCCCCTCCCACAGTTATTTTTAACTGCTGGTAAGTCCACTCAGGAGTAGAATGGCTGACTGCATTGTCCTGCAAAGCACCCACCCCACCCAGGGACACAAAATTTCCGTTGTTTCCCTGGCCGAACAATGGGATCTGAACTTAAAAGTCAAGAGAGATTAAAACAGTGCTGGTGGAAAGCATCTACTTACTTGATAAGGTGAGGTACACACTCAATGTTTGGAGTTTTAGAAGTGAAAGGTGAGGCCACAGATGCCTCCTGTTCTGATAAAGAGATGCCCACGTGAGCCATTTTCAAAGCCTGAAAGCAAAGAGTCAGCTTACTCTGCTTGCACACTCACAGATGTCTCCCCTGAGGCCACACGGGAAAAGCTTGTCAAGCTAGCTACAGGATGGCCCGTGGACCCAAGCACGAGCCAGGAGGGGACCAGAATTTGTTCTGCCTATTGCATAACAAAGAGACGACACTGGGACATCTGGCCAAAGAAGTCAGTATACTGATCACTGAGTCATTGGGCGGCCTTGGTCAAAACCCTCCCAAACCCTCCACGTCAGTTCTTCCATCAAGAAGAATGGAGATAAGTGTATCCCAGGGATATTATGTCTAAAGGACTCCAGGCAAGTGCAATTAAGTGTAAGTCCTGGTGTGTCCTGGTGTGATTATGGCCCCACACACCGGCAGCTACTTACCCCGCAGTCATTGGCTCCATCACCGCACATACCTACAAAGTAACTAAAAGGGAGCCATGTCAATTGTAGGGGAAATCAAAGCAATTTTAACTGCTCATTTCTCTAATTAAAAAAAATAATAAAATGAACTTCGTTACTTAGGGGACACTCTGATTCTTTATTTTAAGGGAGTTTTCTGAAGGGTCCAGTTTGACTAAAAGTAAAGTGTGACTCTACAGCTCCCCGATGGATTAGGAAACCCCGCACACCATCCTGACTCCAAGCATTTCAGGGAGACTCTGTACTTCACTGCTTAGAAAGCAGCTTTGTTGGCTGTAAAATGGGACGTTCACAATTATATGACATAACACCATGGCACAGTGGAGAGGGCACCAGATTTGAAGCCAGATCTAGATCTTTGACCTGATCACTTGACCATTTTGGCCATTATTTTTCTCTCCTACAAAGTGTTATGAGTATTCAGTGAGATGCTGTAGGGAAAAGTGTCTTCTGATTTCTAAAACAATAAACGAAAATTACTTGGTGCTGTAAATAGTAACAGGGCAGGAAATTTGCCATTTTAGCAGTCACTCAACTAACAAATGCCCAGACTTTGAAGAAAGAAAATATATTCCTGCGTCAGGATCGCTCTTTGAGGGTGAGTGCATCCTGCTGGCTTTAATTCTTGACAAAGATTATGGATAGTGTGCTTTTTAAGGTAGGAGTGCTCTGACAGTATTTATAGGATTTGCTGTACTTGCCTTCCACACTGTCCTATGAAGGCAACTAGTTTACTATCTAGGTTTTCAACCAAGTTAAGAAGACAGGACTTTCTGAATCAAGAAGCTTGCCTAGTGACTAAATCAGGGGGGATGAAGTGGGAGTGAAAAAGATTAGGAGTCATGTCTATATGGTCCAGCACCAGAAATGAAGAAAACTTACAGGACTCCATGGGTTCTGTTAACAGGAAATAAAGGGTCTCAAATGATGGGCACGTTATTTGAACTGCCTATTCTCTAATGCAGATCCTTTGTGTTAAAAGAGAAGTATTATTCTGATTCAGGACAGAGAAGATACTTTGCCATATAAATATTTCAGTATTTTTAAGGTTATGTGAATCCCTTGCCATACGAATCTCCTTATGTCACAGCTGTGATGATAATGTATAATGTCTAAATTGTCATTGTACCTTCAGGAGCTGAACTCAAACTATCCTTCCAGGTTCATTTCTCACCACACACTTTCACGTCCCATATGTTCTAGTCCAGTGGTTCTCAACTCTGGGTGCAAAATTGACCCATTTGAGGAGCGTTGAAAAAACACTGATGTCCAAGCCCCACATGAACAACTGAATTAGAATATCTGGACAGTGGGGTCCTGGGACTGTTATTTTTTCAAAGCTCCCAGGGTGACTGTCATAGGCAGTTAGGTTCAGAACCACTGCCTTAGGGGACTTCTTGTACCTCTTACACTCTCCCTGACTGTCATGCTCCAGGCACTTCATACCACCTGAATTGGTAAAGAACCTACTCCAGTTTCTGAAATTCTTCCACCAGACTGGATTTCTGCCCAGGAGACATTCTTGCAAAGATTGTTCCATTTATCAGTATCTGTAAGGAACCCAAGAGAAACTTTATATCACGTCAGTTGGTCATACATGAGATAATTGATAATACTTAGAAGGCTGACTGGAAAATAACATCCATGAATGGCAAAACACAATTTGTTTCCAAGAAGTCTTTTTTATTTTTTATTATTTTTAAGACATTGAGACCTTGGTCATCAAGTAAGCGACCAAGGAGACCAAAAATCAGTCAAGATGACTGCTTAATAAAAATATTGGATGAAAATGATGACCTTCAGATATTTAGCTGAACTGCCATCAAGAAAGTGGTCAAAAATTCCTGAGCTTAATGGAATCTTGAACCAGTAGAGTATGAGAAATTGCAAGATATCGAGAGGTCAGCATCCTAGGGAAAGGAAAGGAGGCAACAGCTTCTCAGAAAATTGTTCAGAACGAGCAGGAAAAACAGCCTCATGATGAAATAGTGACAATTAGTGGTCTTTGATTTAACCATGCCATCTGGGCTTGACCAATTGTGGAGCTCAGCTGATATCCCAAGTCTAATTTTGGCTATGGAACATTGGTGGTTTGGAGATATAATAAATGTATACCAGCTCCATCCACCTGAGCTTTATTCTACAGAGTCTGAATTCTTCTGTTAGATCTCTGTGCTCCTTGCTGTTCTTGAAAGTAACTCAGCTTAGTCTTTAATCTTTTTGTCTTAAACAGTGCCTAAGATGATAAGCAATTGAATACAAATAATTTATCTTTGGATTACACTAGACACAATCTTTCTCTAGTTTGTCCACCTGTTATGTATATAACTTACCTGCCCCTGCTATGGGTTTATTCTTCATCAGAAAATTGTTATCTTTGACCCTTTCTTGTGTAGACTCTCTATCAAAAACCTAACAGAATTCCTTTCTTGGGCTGCTTTCCTCTATAATTGATGGATTTCCCCTTCACCGTTAGACCCCTCACCATGGCAGTATGAAGACAGCCACCCAAAAGCAATCCTTATGACTTGAGAAGCTCCTAATACTTTATTTCTCTAGATGGTGAGAAATGGGCTAATCAAATTTACTAATTTTAAACCTATCTAGAAATGAGACAACAAAATGTTTTTGCCCCTTTATGACACATTCAATAGGTATTTCTTACCTACTTAAAAGTTTGAAATTACTTAAGAACATGCTCTGTAAGTGACTTCATTGGCATCTTTACTGGGAGACTGATAACCCTCTTAGAACTTACCTTTGGGAGTAGGCTACTGAAATGTTGACTTATAACCTGAAAGGATTTTCCACTTAAGGCAAAATGGTAACTTCCCTCTCTGCCATGATCAGAGACTTCTTCCTTGATATTAATGTAATTATCCTGCAAAAGCAAAACACAAGTTATTTTAGACACTTGATAGAGTGGTAAAGGACCACAAGTATATCAGAGAGAGGCAGTGACGACTGGCCTCTCTCTTTAAGAGAGACTGGGGGTCTCTCTTTAAGAGTCACACTCCAGCACCAATTCCTCAGAGAAACACTTTGTCTTTGCTGGATCAATCTTTGCACATCACAGCCTCTAGTGAATAGGAGAATAACACTCATGTCCTGTTCTCATCCTGATTTGATCTTGGTGAGTCCCAGAGAAGAGCACATTTCACAAAATTCAAGCGTAAAATACAAAGCACTACAGCTTAACAAATCTCTCCCTGAAGTGAGAAATTACCATTTTTTTTTTCTTACAGAATTAATATTGTTCCACAAGGACACAATAGAGATAGGATACTGAATGATTGGGAATACATGGATAAAACTTTCTTTTCCCAGCCCAAAGACATAGTCTAATTTTCCAATGTGCACAGCAGTTTCTCTCCCAGGGACTAAATCTCCTTAGGACCCAGTGGGATGGTTAGCAAGCAAAAGGAGGATGAGAAATTAGATTCACAGTCCCCCTTACTACATTTTTTCTCCTATAGGGCCAACATTATTACACTTAAAATAATGGATCCTTTCCAGGACCCACAACGACACTATACATTAAAGCTCAGTAGGAACAGTATGAGAAATGGATGAGTTCTTCGAACTGCATAGGTGTTAGACATTTGGGGAAATTTGTTGACCCTAGGTCACCTCTACATCTCTGCCAGTCAAAGTTGCTCAGAAGTCAACACTATGAGCCAAGTTAGAGAAGTCTGTTTTTAGGTGTACCTGATTGCTGTGTGCAATGGACTTCTCTTCTACTAATTTCCAAGATATAGATGCTGATGAGGACCCAGTGATTTCATTCGCTTCAATCAGAATGACTTGTTGGCTTTCAGAAACCATTCCAGACTTTCTGGCCACTGTTATTGCGGTCTGAAGATTGTCACCTATAAGAAAGGAAGGGTATAGCAAGGTGAGGTTGAAAAGATAGAACCAATTCATGCAGGGCCTGGAAAACTAGGGTAAGGAGTCCAGAATTTATTTTAGGTGTGAAAAGAAATAATTTCTAAGTCTCTCTCATGCTGATTCTCCATGAATCCATGATCCCTTTCGTGATTCTTATTGCTTTTTATCTGGTTACTTCATAACCCACCAGTTTTTCCAGAGAGTGGAAAGAAAAAACAAAAAGGCAAAATTCAAATCTATTTCCATCATTTTTCAGCTTGGTAAACATTTACCAAAACCCTACTGATTTAATATAGTACCAGGTGTTTCCACTTTCAGCCAAATTGGAATAAGACCACTAAAATCTATCTCTCCCACTGATTACAATGGGAAACTATGGGAAAAATACAAAAAGCAACTATCTGAGGACTTTGAAAAGTAAACAAAAGCAGGTAGAATGTGGAAGGGAGTCAAATTTGGAGAAATAATCTACAAGGTGGTGATATTCTTGGTTTTATTTTTTTCTCTCACATGTGTGACCTGAGTGTGAACCCCAGTCCCAGTGCTGTGAAGGATGCTAAATACAACTCCAAAAGAAACTTAGTCTTTCTGACCAGAGAAACTAGAAAAAGAAAAAGCTTAAAGGCTGAAGAACTATGGGGCAGACCCTGGAAAGGAGACAGCTAGACAACCAGACTAACTTACTGGGTGAACTCAACCCAGAGCTGTGCATGTGCAGAATAAACCCAGGGAAGGAGAGTAGAAGCCTCAAGAATTGAACTATGATAGGAATCACCTCCCATGTCCTATAGTTTTGCTTGCTCAAACAAACAAAAATCACCCTCACCATTCTCCAGGGGATTTTAACAAGATCCGAAATCTCACACTATAATATTTTAAATGTTCAAGAAAGTCAACCTATAAAACACCTGGAAAATGTGGTCAATTCTCAAGAAAAGAAAAGACAATCAACCATTGCTTGTACCAGGATGACCCAGATGCTAGAATTTACCAATGTTCTTAAAGCAGCTGTTATAAGCTTCCTCCATGAGGTAAAGGTTACCACTCTTAAAATAAATGACAAGATAGAAGTTCTTAAGAGAAAAAAATATATATACTCTATAAATAACCAAATGACTGCTTTAGAATTGAACAATATAACTGAAATAAAAAATTCCCTGGATGCTCTCAAAAGCCAAATAGAGGTGACAGGAGAGGGAGGCAGTGAATTTGAAGATAGGTAAGTAGAAATTATACAATCTGAAAAACGGAGAGAAAATTAAAAAAACAAAAGAACAGAGACTGGAGAATGACAACAGTCATGTCATTAGAGTCCAGGAAGGAAAGGAGAAAGGAATCAAAACAGGAAAAAATATTTTGAAGAAATAAAGCAGGTAAGTTCCCAGATACGGTAAAAGATTTAAATTCATAGATTTAAGAAGCCCAGCGAATCCCAGTAAGATAAACTCAATGAGATCCATACCCAGAAACATTACAATCAAACTTCTAAAAACAAAGATAGAAAATACCTTAGAAACGGCAAGAGAAAATAATACATTATATATTAGGGAATGATTACTCAAATTATTACAGATTTGTCATCAAAAAACATGGAGGCAAAATGACAGTGAAATATCTTTGAAGTGCCGAAGAAAGAACTGTGAAGCTTTGAAAGTACCCTTCAGAAAGGAAAGAGAGATAAGACATTCTTAGAGGAAGGGAAACTAAGATAATTTGTTGCTAGCAGACATACTCGGAAATGCTAACAGTTCTTTAGGCTGAAAGGAAAGGACACCAGAGGGAAACTTCTAACATTAGGAATAAAAACATAGCAACAGAAATAATGAAGATCTGGGTAAATATAAAAGTCTATTTTTCTTCCATTTGTGTGTAACTCGTGCCTATTGAAAGTGAAAACCTTAACATGGCATGGTGGGGTTTTCATTGTCATATACGCGACAACCATAACATAAAGGAGAGAAGGCAAAGGACGTTCATGGTTGTAAGCCTTCTTGAAAGGGTAGGTACAGATGTGATTGCTAGAGCAACCACTGAACAATAAATAACATCTGACTGCCTATCCCTAACATGGCTTTCTTCAGGTCTCTACCAAAGTACGTATGAGGAAGCCCAGAAGAGCTAACGGTGGGCAGGAGTTTCTCTACCCTGAGGCCAGAGCCCTGAGAGCGAAGAAGTGTCCACAATGCCTCAGCAGGTCACCAATAGTTGGGCTGCTTTGCAGCACAGGACACTTTTGCCATCCACTACCTGAGAAGTTCCACGCCTGAGCCTCAGTCATCTGACAGAGAATATAACAACCTACTTTAGAAGTCTCAGAAGCTAGAGAGGAAAATATCAGGCAGAACAACCAGAACAACACATGACAGACAAAATAGAGCAGTTGTTGGAGATAGATAAAACCTGCAGTAACTCCGGGAGCCTTGCGGGGCTCAATCTGTTAAGCGTCCGACTTCATCTCAGGTCATGATCTCACCACGGTTTGTGGGTTCAAGCCCTACCTCAGGCTCTGTGCTGATAGCTCAGAGCCTGGAGCCTGCTTCAGATTCTGTGTTTCCCTCTCTCTCTGCCCCTCCCACGCCTGCTCGCACGCTCTCTTTCTCTCTCTTTCAAAAATTAAAGAAAAAAAACATTTCTACACATTAAAGAAAAAAAACTTTGCATTATCTCATTAAAAATAATAAGTGCACTTAAGAAAACTCAAATGTAGCCCTTCTCCTCTAACGCCCCCCCACCCTTAAAAAAGGTTTTCTAGAGCTATTCCCACCCCAAAACGTGATTTCAGATCTCAACAGTAAGAGGTAATTTGAAGGAGATAATGGTCATTTTTGGAACCTGAGTTTATGGTTTGGAAAAACTGGATGCAAAAAAAATCTTAAAACATGGAGGCAAATTATAAAAATGTGAGAATAACAAGAAAAAAGATAAGAGACTGAGAACATAAATCCAGAAAGCCTATCATGTGAATAACAGAAATTCCAGAAGGGAAAAAAGAAGAGACAGAGCAAAGGCCATAATTAAATGAACAATAGAAGAACTTTCCCTGACAGGAAGAAGATAGATTAAAAGTGTTTACTTTTAATTAGTTAATGAAATCAATGGGACAAAAAGACAAACATATAGACATATTCTGGCAGTATTTGTAAACTCCGAAGTTGAAGAAAAGGACAATATACAGAAGAGAATAAATTACCTACAGTGGACTGGCATTGGACTTGTAATAACACCTAGAGATCATTAAGGAAAAAACAGGACTATAACCCCCAAATCCTACACCCAGACAAGACGGCATTCACCTGTCAGAGCCAAGAAAGATACTCCAGGGTATGTAAGAAATTAGAGACCATAACATCCTTCTATCCTATCCAAGGACAAGCCTTGAGAAGAAAAATTTAACCCAGCAAGCAAAGAAACAGAACAGAAATTCCAATATGAGTGAAGAAGTGAAGAAGCGGGGTACAGAGTGATGCGTCCTTATTTCTACCTAAATCTCAATACTAAGGATAGATTATGGAAATGTGTAAAATAAGTGCTAAATAAAGATTTTTGAAACAGACGGGTCATGATGTAAGGGCAATTCTAAGTAGCAAATTAGCTCAGCAATACCTACAAGTTGGATTGAGGGACTAAAAAGGAAGAAGGTAAAAGGGACCCCTAAGTCTCTTGTATTGTGGGGGTAGAATGGGAGGTGGGAGGTACAGAGGAGAAAGTAGAAGTATCCTAGAGCTTCCCACAGTGAAGCTGGATTCAGGGGAAATGGGCTGGGGAATAAGGGCTCTGGTGGGGAAATAGTGTACCTTGGCGACACAACTATCAGAGTTCAATGCACCTGACTGGAAAGCAGGGAAAGAAAGGCACACACTTAAATTTGAACACATGAAGAAATGATCTATTCTCCACTAAGAAGCATTCATTAAGAAATTTCACACACTTTTCTTGCATGATCCTTTCTCACCACTCCCTTGATTTGGGGTTTGAGAGAAGCACAGGGGACAGTTTTTTGTTTTGTTTTTTTGTTTGTTTTGTTTTTGTTTTTGTTTTTGTTTTTGTTTTTGTTTTTACCACCAGAATAATAAATGGGCCTTCAGGGTAGTTTACACACCATGCTGACTAAGCAT
This sequence comes from Panthera pardus, assembly GCF_024362965.1. Lineage (NCBI taxonomy): Eukaryota > Metazoa > Chordata > Mammalia > Carnivora > Felidae > Panthera > Panthera pardus. The sequence goes on along the minus strand of NW_026526753.1, from coordinate 211,595 downwards.
TTCTCTTCCTACTAACATTTAACAAAAATTGTCATCTGTGCCTGACCCACGTCTTCTTGTCAGTCAGGGGTTATTTCAAATGGCCTTTCTCAGAGAGGACACCACATATAAAGTAGCCAGTTAAGACATCACCCTGTTTTGTTTTATGTACCTCATAACTCTTATTGCCAGCTGCTTGTTTGATCAACTGATTGATTTCCTATCTCATCCCACCTGGATGGAAACTTGGTGAGAGCAGTAATTTTGCCTTTTCTGTTGCAGATCTCCAACACCTAGAATGGTGTCCCACCCACAGTAGGTAGTCAACAGTCTTTGTGAAATGAATGGATCTTGTCTATTTCCACATCAAATTCTTTCTGTTTCCATGTACAACTTTGTTATATACCTGTGATCATTACAGTCCTTATCCGGGCAGAGATGAGCTCTTCCAGAACTGGTTTTGTTTCTTCTTTCAACCGATTCTCCAAGATGAGCAATCCCAGAAATATCAGGTCTGCTTCTACTTTGTCCCTGGAAACATATATATAATTGAACAGAAATAACACAATATGGGGGCGCCCGGGTGGCTCAGTCAAACATCCGACTCTTGACTTTGGCTCAAGTCATTATCTCATGGTTCATGAGATTGAGCCCCACGTTGGGCTCCACACTGATGGCATGGAACCTGCTTGGGATTCTGTCTCTCCCTTTCTGTCACCCTCTCCTCTGCTGGTTCTCTCTTTCTCTCAAAATAAATAAATTTAAAAAAAAGAAATAGCACAATGTGGTCTTTCTTAGGGGAAGCAAAACCAAAGCAAAGGCAAATATGATCCTATCAGAAGTGGTTCCCATTCACCCACTTAAGCACCATTCCTTAAACACTGAATATGTGCCAGTAAATATGCAGAAAGAAGACAGGAAGGGACATGAAGGATACTGAGATATTTGCTCTGACTGAATCAATTGGAAGAGAGAGTATTTACTAAACAAAAGATTTGCTTTAACCTTCCTAGAGAATGAACTAAATGACCCCAAGTCTTCTTTCTGCTGTGGCTAGTCTGGTTTCCAACACCTCACCTGTTAGCAACCCCCAGAGAGGTATTCTAGAATGGAAACATGAAAAGTAAGTGAGACTCAAGAACAATAAAATAAAATGCTAGTCTCTCCTGAATCCAAGCCTATAAGCAATATTATTTTAGCCCCAGGAGTTCTCAGACTCAAAAAATAGCCCCTCTTTTATTTTTATTTATGTATTTATTTAGTTAGTTAGTTTATTTATTTTGAGAGAGACAGCACAAGTGGGGCGGTAGGGGGTGGGGGAGAGGAGAGAGAGAGGACCCCAGCAGGCTCCGTGCTGCCAATGCAGAGCCTGATGTAGGACTCAAACTCACGAACTTTGAGATCATGATCGGAGCCAAAACCAAGAGTCAGATGCTTAACCAACTGAGCCACCCAGGCATCCCAAAAGAGCCCCTATTTTAAAGCCAAGCTCCTCCCTCTCTTCCTCCCTCAGTGGAGAGCATTGTTCTTCTGCATATAGTATGAATGTTTCTGGAAAGAAGAGGGGCTTCTGAGGCTCCCGTCCACCTCAGTAAAATTTCCAAGACATTCCATAGGATTAAGTGCAGGGAAGTATATCTGGGGTTGGAGCTCCAAAAATTCTGCCATGATTCACTTATCTGAGACCCAGACACCTCTAGCAGACACAAGAGCAACATACCAGCATTGCCTAATTCTGTCTGAAATATGGGTGAAAGCAGCACCCAGCAGGACCCACCTTGCCCTACTTGCCACGGGCATCTCACAGCTGGGTCTCCTGTCAGCCAGCGGCATCAACTAGAGTTAGTCATGCTTCTAGGACCCTGCTAACACCTCCACCAGAGTGGTCAGAAGTGGGCACAGTTTGCGCTACTCGCTCCAGGCATTCCCCAGTCTTCTGAACCTGGCATTGAAATCTTTCCATAATCTGGTTCCAAACTATCTCTCCAGCTTTACCTATCACTAAATTCTTCACCTACCCTAACCTCCTGACAAGGTGGACCAGCCAACATGGCTATGTTCTGTACTCAACCATCTCTAAATATTTGCTCTGAACTGCCATGAGACATTCTTTCTTACTTTACGGAAAAGGTTGTAAGTTCACCATGATCTGCCATTGAAGAAACCCTGCCTGTTTTTATTCCGAGGCCCAATTCACAGGCCCGTCCCCATAAAAACCTTCCCATGGGGGTAAATATAATTGCTCCCTCAGGATCTTACCTCTAGCTCAGTGTAGCACACATTTTATTTGTTTATATACCTCTTGCCATTCTTTGTTATCTGATCTGTCTCAACAACCTGAGGGCAAGCCTGCCTAGTTCAGAGACAGGCTCAACAACATGTGCACGGCGCCCAACAGAGGAAGTGCTCAGCCAGGGTTCCCTTAGTCGAAATGCTTTGATGCCTGATGTGACCTTTTTTTTTCTTTGACAAGCAGCCGAGGAAAATGTATTTTCTCTTTCAGAAATTCTGCTGCCAGAAGAGTTTTTATGGAAAGCAAAGCCAGTCAGTCTGTCAAGTGAATGACCATTTACTGAATACCTAAATGAGGGCAAGGAACAGGGCTGAGGAGAAGGGGGAGAGAATGTACAGAAACTATAGTAGCCCCTAATTCTGGGGATTTCACATTTAACCAGGAGGAGAAGGGGGACTTGATTGCCTCGTTTGTATGGAAGGCTGGGAAAAGTACCAAGAGGTACAAATAATGGTCCTATGGAGTCAGATAGGAAGGTGTAATCATTTCTGGGTACAGTGATAGGAGAAACTTTCCTGGAACAGGGGATATTTGAGCTACTCTTTGAAGGATAACTTAGTTGATGACTGAATGAGGTCCTCCAAACTTTCTAGTGGCCCTCGTATCCAAACCTCAGGCTTTGGCTATTTTCAGAGATATGACATAAGCCAACCACAAGGCACCAGGTTGGGTCAAGGAAATGGCCACAGAGTCAGCCATCTGATGTAGTCTGCAGCCTATCCCGGCACTCATGTTTCTGGTTCCCCCGGCACATGGCCTTCATAGGGTTCCATGCACAGTAATCAGGATATTAACTAGTTCTTAACCCAGATCTGCCACTACCTTTGCTGTGTGACCATGGGCAAATCACTTTCTCTGTCTGCTGATCTACTTCTTCTTTTGTAAAAGAAGGTAGTAAAACTAATGCATCTCCAAGATCTCTTCTAGCCCTAACACTACATGATTCTTCTTTTCATGAGTTTCAATATAAATCAAGAAGTAGAGAAGAAGTGGTCTCTTGAGGGATCTGAAGCTCTGCAACCTGGAATAGTGAGCTACCTTTTCCTGCTTCCTGAACAGACAGTATATCTCCTCCTGACGCATCTAAAAATAATCAAGAATGGGGAATGTGATGCAAAGGGGATATTGTCATCCATGAGATTACATTTCCTGTCCTTGGAATCCAGGCTGTTTTTAAAGGTTGAAATATGCAAAAAGTGGGCTGAGAACCCTCAAAGAAATTATGGTATCAGGGTTGGAAGCACTCTGCGCGCGTGCATGCACACACACACACGCACACCCTAGAAAAAATTTTCTGCTCTAATTAGGGATTAGCAAAGCTTAGGTAAATTAACTAAGCTAGGAGTAGATGTATGGTGATGTGGTTTTAGCACAGGAGGGGCAAATTGACAACCTAAGATTAGATCCTATTGGATCCTATAAGGGTTTAGATCTTGCCAGACTTTGAAACGTTGGAATTTCAATGCTGTTAGCCCAGGCATGTACTCTCCTGTGTGCCACAGCCCTCACAATTCCCTATTGGTTATCCGTCTTCACCATTAGTGCTTTGTTATATGCACCAGCTCAAAAATCATGAGTTTGAAACTGGTAGATATGCAACTATTTATTATAATCATCAGAAATAGGGGCGCCTGGGTGGCGCAGTCGGTTAAGCGTCCGACTTCAGCCAGGTCACGATCTCGCGGTCCGTGAGTTCGAGCCCCGCGTCAGGCTCTGGGCTGATGGCTCGGAGCCTGGAGCCTGTTTCCGATTCTGTGTCTCCCTCTCTCTCTGCCCCTCCCCCGTTCATGCTCTGTCTCTCTCTGTCCCAAAAATAAATAAAAAACGTTGAAAAAAAAATATAATCATCAGAAATAGCAGAATAGCCAGAATCTTAATATATATCTGCCAATGGGTTCTCAAGAAACAAAGTTCCATTCCCAATTCTGCCACAACCTGACCCCAGGTTGGTTTGTTTGTTTCCTTCAAATGTGAGATCCAGTCTCAAAGTTCACACTCTTAGCTCTCTGACTTGAGTAACTTTAATGGCCCGAGTCAATTAAATTACAACAAATACCCAGAGTTGTAATAGCCCGAGTTTTAAGGATCAATCTAAGCGGGCCTCAGGACTCCAATACTCAGTAATCTTTGATGAGCCATTTCCCCCTCTGGACCCCACTATCCATTCACAAAGTGACAGAGTTGGACCCTGTTGGTGGTTTTCAGCAGGAGAGGCGCTGCCTCTAGAAGGCATTTTGGAAACCTTGTAGGCATCCAAGCAAGATTTCCTGCAATGACCAATGCACCATGAAGAATTCCCCTGCATCTCACATGCCTCTTGAATATTTTACAGGTCATCCATTCATGGACATTAAAAAATCATTTATACTTTCAGTACTGGGTTATACTGTTTATAATGTACTATTATTATACTATATGGTATCTGTGTTATTATAGCATATCTAATACTACGAATATTATATTAAACAAATATAAATTGTTATACTTCCCCCATGCTGTGTTTTACATATAAACACAAAGTATTTTTTAAACACTTTTGATATTCTATTGAATTTTTCAGAAATGTAACTGCCATGTAAAGTGAGAAGAGATTATACTGTTTGATTCAGTTTTACCAAGTGTTTGTAACCATTTCAGAGTCACCTCCCTGACAGCAAGCAAGACTGCTGGCAGTATTTGCAACTCCAATATGTAAATGCACCTGTATCAGTCTGCACAGTGATTCTGCACACAGGGGCAAGCAACATATCGCTTCATTTAGATTTAGTGGAGTCAGCTGAGCATTCACCGAAATATTACTTTTTGTCATGAATTGCATGTTTGCTTCTATGTTTACTATATAACAGGGCATGGTCTTTACTTCTATTTTTTTTAATTTTTATTTATTTATTTTTTTTACATTTTTATTTATTTTTGAGAGACAGAGAGAGACAGAGTATGAGTCGGGGAGGGCCAGAAAGAGAGGGAGACACAGAATCCGAAGCAGGCCCCAGGCTCCGAGCTGTCAGCACAGAGCCCGACGCGGGGCTTGAACCCACGAACCGTGAGATCATGACCTGAGCCGAAGTTGGACACCCAACCGAGCCACTCAGACGCCCCAGTTCTTATAGAAAATACGTGCTGATCAAATTACATACAAATTTTATTTTAAAGGAAGTGGTACAAAATATAATGACAATAGGAGTGTTGAATCTGATAGGATTGAGCACAAGTATGTTAGACCTCCCAAATTCAAGATCCAAAATAACAAAATAAGTCCTGATTATCTCCACAGCAGTGTTACCCCCAGAAGCTGACAGAGTACTGGACATGGCAGTGAAGGTGAAATAAACAAGGTAGCCTATAAATGGTGGAAAATACAACAACAAATTTGAGCGCATAAATACTGGAGTCCATTTTAGTTTTTAGGCACCTCTTTTACATCTCAAAACTACCTCCTGAATGGCTCTTCTGATTCTGTGTAAGTCTAAGCTCTGTTCATTTGTTTCATTAAGTTGCAAATTTATCAATTGTTTTTCAGACAGATGTCATGTTTTCTAGCAACTAATTCACTAACTCTAACAAAAAATGAGCTACTTGTATTTGTTTCAAAACGGGGTCGTCACCACAATTTCAAACTCTCTGAAACGTTGGTTATTTTCCTATGTCTGTTTTTACAAAGCTGTACATTGATGTCATATTTTATAGTTTATACAGTTTTTTCTCAGAAATTCTCCCAGGGTTCACATCAGCTTTGTGGCTGAGGCAGGACAAGGATGACTCTATCCCTGTTTACCAAGTTCAGAGACATTTTATGCACACCAATCCAGCAAGCTGTATTGTTCAGTCCACTGCCCAGTCCACTGCCCAGCAAACCATTCTGCTTTATCAAATCCTCCCTACTTACCTGGTGAAGGCAGTGGTGTGATGATCCGTTTCTAGCTTCTTGTAGGCCAGTGCTATGACCCGGAAGCCCTGTGTCGTGTAAATCTGAAGTTCACTAACAAAACTAGTTGGTACTGTTCAGAAAATAAGGCAAGATTAGTATGCAACATTTATTCCCCTGGTACCGGTGGAAAAATTCTTTATAAACAGATCCAACTCTTTCCCAAGAAAACACACCTCGTAAAAGATACACAAATAAGTCAGTGAGAACCCTAGATATAATTATACTGTCAGGGTTGGGATCCAGTGAAGCTGAAATGAGAAAAAAGCAGGACAAAAAAAGAAAAAAGAAAAAAAGATGGGAATCGTGTGTAATTCTTTTTTCTCCAGTTTGACCAACAAGCATTCATTGAGAGTCTGCTTACCATGTATGTGTCAGATATTGGCTCTACAGAGACTGAACGGCAGACCCTGCTTTAAAGATCTCTGTCGGGTTAGTAACAACCAGTGGAATGAGATCATTGCCAGTGTAATGAGATCTAAGCAATTGCAGTGTGCTATGGAAACATTTCGAGGTGCTTGTATCATCCTGGCGGGAAGTGGGTAGACGAAGGAAGAGGAAAGGCATTTTGGCCAAGGGAGCATCATATGCTCAGACATAGAGACACAAGACAGCAAGACTTGAGTAGTGAGTTCAGCTCGGGGGAAGCATGAGGAGAGAGGATAGGAGTGGCAAGGCATATCTGGAAAGTGTGGTAGGATCCAGATCATGAAGGACTTATGTGTGATCCTAAAGGAGTCTGAGACTATCCTGGAACCTATGGGAAGTGACCGAAAGAATAGCAGCAAGAAAGTGACAACAGGGTTATACTATGTGGTGGAAAAACCAATCTGGCCACAGTATGAAGGGTGAATCGGAGTAGGGGAACCTGGGACCAGGATTTACCAAACATTGAAGTGATCCAGGGGAAAGGTGATGAGGGTCTGGGTGGATGGAATGAGAGGGCCATGGATCAGCAATTGATAAAATAGAGGCTCTGAAAGAGAGGGAGGAATCAGGGCCGAGTCCTAAATTGGGAGTAGCGGCAGAAATTCGTAATACCATTCACCAAGATGGAAAATACAGGAAGTGAGAAAGAGAAGTATTGAGTTTGGGATGCCAGTTGGGTTACCGAATTAGCAATGGCCAGTAGGTAATTAAATTTATAGATCATGTGCTGATGGGACACATTTGGGCTGGAAATAACAGATCCGTCTGTTGAATCACAAGTCTGTTCGCTTACCTGTCTCAGGTTGGCAAAAGCTGGCCACCCTTTCTGGTGCACCTTTCATGAATGCCAGCCGGTCACCCCCCATCTCTTGGACAATGACTGTCATCCTCTGCAGTGCTGATGAGAATGGGAACAGATGCAGGATTGCAATTCCTTCCACTGGGACCTGGTTGAGGGAGGGGGAATGGAGAGGGACATACCAACATAGCTTCTAGCTAGTCAAGAGTTCACTACTCCCTCAATTCTTATTTTAGCAAATACGGGAAGCAAGGTCTTAGCAATTTTCACCTATGGAATTCAAAGAAGACACGTCTGTCTTCAAAATTTTCCCTTCAAAAATTTCCCTTTGAGTCTGGGCATTTGGGGGTGGATAGCAGGCAAGGCTTACCTGGCTGGCTGTTTTGCAGGGCTTAACTACCATGGCATGTGCTGGCACTCCCTTGATGTGGAAATCGTCCCCAGAAACAGCCATCTCCTGTTTCACAAATGAGATATTTCTTTGTAGAGATTTAGTTCTTATTCGTCCACTGATACCACGCTCAAACCCCCTCTTTGAGAAAATCCTCAGGCCACCTTGATGTATTCTCAGTGTCACCTCCCTCAGTCAGATGGAGGTGAACCAGACTTATTTTGCCATGGGGCGCGGGGGGGGGGGGGGGGGAGGGGGGAAGTGCATTGGAAATGCCACAGAACTTGCAAGGCAGACACCTCTGAATTATTCATGCAATTTATCCTGCTTTCTCTGTTGGAATGTGCTGCATAAAGGTTCATTCTCCGCTTCTGAAAAGCTTAACTTGAAAATAGTGAGCATGAAGAGGCAGGCTTGTGTGAGGCAAGCACCATACTGTCTTTGTTTTCCCAGAGTTCGACACTGTTCCCACCCTTCCTTCTCTGTCTAATTTGAATCGATAGTCCTCAGGGCCAGGCAGGGCAGGGACTGTGATGTACGTGGCTAGTGTTCAGTAAACGCTCAGTAATTGGTGTAATAATAACTCTAAATTATAGTCAAAGGAACCTTTTACCCAAAGATGTCAAAATGCTTTGTAATCATATCATCCAGCAGCTGAAACAATCTCAGAAAGGAAATTGTAATTCCTACTTAAAGATACAGAAAAACAGTAACCCAGAAGAAATGGGGGGACTGGCAGAGTGATATCAGACTGCTACAGAGCCATATCCCACTAGCGCTGGAGGGGACCCTAGAGACTGTCTCCTTTAGCAGGGTAGCACGCGGGAATCACTGAGGCCTAGAACTGCACAGGGCTTCCGGGAGTAGGAGTGGGCTTGTGGCGAGCGTTTCCTGTATTACACAGGGTCTATCTTCTATGTCAACCACAGCAACTCCAACTGTTGGTTTTTTAATAGAATGTTTCTGAATAGGTTTCCTTTGGAGAAAAGATTCCAGCTCTGTTATTTCATTTTGTTTGTTTGTTTTATATGAACACTGCTGATCTAATGCAAGCCCTTTTGTTTTAAGGTCATGGGAGCCAACACTTGAACAAGAGGGATGCCTTCACAGGGTCAAGCAGTCAGAGCAGAGCCAAAACTGGAACCGGGAAACCAGAGACCTGGTCCTGAACTATACGTTTTGCTCTTAAATCTACTTCAAAATCTCAACAAAAGCTCTTTCACGGTTTCCCTTTTTATTTCTTCCAGTCTTAGAAACAAAGTCAATATTCATTTAATAGGAATAAAACTTTTGGTAACAATGAATTATCCTAAGCAGTGGAGACAGTGCTGTTTCCTAATCCCCATGTTCTAGAAAACTTTACAACCAGACATTGCTCAAAAGTTGGAAAATAATTATACAGCAATTATGTTGTCTCAAGAGTTGGAAGATATAGAATAATTGTATGAATATGGTTAACCTACAATGTCCCAGGCATACTATCAGGGATTTTTTTTTTAAATGCATCATTCCATTTATCCTCATAATAACTCCACAATGGAGATACTATTATTAGTTAAATTGTACAGATGAGGAAAACAGACTTAGATTAGTTTGTCCATCACTACTGCATGTACCTCTATATTGAAAGTATTGAATATGATAAAATCTGTGTTGCTCTGGCATTGAAGAAGCTTCTTAGGTCATCTGCAGAGCAGGATCTTACCCAGGTGGTGGCTTCAAACATCTTGAGATCCAGAGGATCTCCCTGGATGGTCCCATCAAGAAGAATCAGAGAGTGGCAGCTGGCCATGGCCGCACACAGCGGGCCCCATGGCAAAGACCTGCCAGACACAAAGCTGTGGACTTCTTGGAACCTGAAGGAGAAAAGGGAAGGGCCTTCAGTCTATCCATCCATGCTAAAATGGAGCTTGTGGAAGTAAATATCTGTTGAAAAATTACTGCAGCATGCATGGTTACACTGGCATGCATCTTCTAATGCCCCCAAATTAATCATGCTTTATTTAGCCGTTATTCTTCTATAAATTCAGCAAGCGTGAGAAAGGTCTTTGAGGTTTGTCTCAAACTCTTTCTTTTCCTTGCTCTTTCTCTGGCACTGATTTAATCCCAGAGGTATAGAAAAAACTAGAAGTATCACCCTTAGTTTGAAACACATCCACTACCACCCCAACTACCAGACAGCTTCATTTCCAATGTGGTGAGAAGCACAGGCTAGCTCATTGTATGGCTGTGTGTGTATATGTGCATCTTCACTCAACCCTTCGGGGCAGGCATACATTTTTCCATCTTTCTCTCCAACATATCTGACGTTTGGCCCACAGCAGATACTCAACAAATGTATGAATGAATAAATGAATGAGTTAATTACTGGAAAACCAAAAGACTTTAATGATAAAGAACTTTAAAAAAAAAGCATTTTTGAAAAGGACATTTTGTCCCCCTCTTCCGTCCTGACATCTAGCGTCCATCATCACCATCATTTTTTTATAGAAACTAGCCTCGTCTAAAACCTACTGAGGTACAACTCCAATTGTCACATGCAGGGTTCTTTCACTAAGTCAGAGATGAAGTCATCAAGTGTGGCCTCAGGTTTACTAGATGCATGTCCTTTGAAGCCTTGCTGTCATGTCTTACACGTGGAGCACCGTAGGTGGTCCACAAAGCAGCCCATCCTACGTGGGGGACCTCAGAGGGGCAGGTGCTTCCAAGGGGCCAGAGTCTACATGCTCTTGTTTCAGATTTGTGGACCAGCTCAGCTGTGGCCCTATTATCTCTTCTTCCTCTGGGGCTACATAGGACCTCTAGCTGTGCCTCCAATGTGCAGTTTCCAGACCTCTCTACCACCCTAATTACTCATTACTGGAAAAGTTTTTATGTGTCACATTTTGTCTTAAAACATGCTCTCCAGGATCAGATTATTATTTCCCATGATATGGACACTGAATTTCTTTAAATATGGCCTTAGTTTGCTCTAGCCTTTTATTCCCGAAAGCCTCCCCATCACAGAGCTAACTCATAATCCAGGCGTATTTCTTCCTGGCTTCCTCATTCAAGTTTCCCTACAAGTTCAAAAACCTCTTGGCTGATTACTGACCCTGTTGATTATATTTATTATTATGTATCAGTAGTTCAAGTTGTCTTAGTGGTTTCCAACATGTCCCCCAGTATTTTAGTACACATTAAGCAATCACCAGCAGCGTGATTAACACAGATGCTTAAGCTCACACTGAAAAGCAAACACAGATTAAGGGAAAAAAATCTTATTTTTAAGTTGGCACACATATTGCCATTGCTACGTAATTCTGAATATATAATTCTGAGTTCCTGGGGACTGGGCCAAACTCTTGTTTTTATAACAAATAAATAGAACTCTCTCTCATCCTTGTCCTTGTATTTTTATTTGAATGTTTATGATTGATCCTGCTCAAGTAGCCCAGGTGGCCTTCTAATGGTTCTTGAAGTATCTGGCACATTGGGCAGGAATTTTTGGAAAAGAATTATTAAAGATGAGCTTACCTTTTACAAGAAGATATTTAATAGCCTGTAAGTCAAATGCTGACTTCTACCTAGTATTGAGTAGGTTTTCTCTGATGTTATTAATTAAATTTGGCAATCTTTCTTTTCAAATTTTAAATTTTCCTTTTAGGAAGCAAGAGTAGCAGGCTTAATTAATCAATCAATAACTTAAACATTGTATCAATGTTTTAATTTCAATTTGACAGGTTACATTTATTTATTTATTTATTTATTTTTTAACATTTATTCATTTTTGAAAGGCAGAGAGAGACAGAGCGCGGACAGGGGAGGGGCAGAGAGAGAGGGAGACACAGAAACAGAAGCAGGCTCCAGGCTCCGAGCTGTCAGCACAGAGCCCGACGTGGGGCTCGAACTCACGGACCGCGAGATCACGACCTGAGCTGAAGTCGGCCGCTTAACCGACTTAGCCACCCAGGCGCCCCTGACAGGTTACTTTTAGAAAAGAAAGTTTTGTGAATAAGAGGATGCCTGAATTCAATAAGTGGAAAAGCATTCAAAAGATGGAACATTAAAAAAAAAAAAGGTGGAACATAGTAAGTTCATTTTAATTAAACATTTGCTGGGCACCTGTTATGTGTGCCCATGTGCCTGGTATAGTGCTACAGCACTAGGAACACAAATATAAATAAAAGACCAACTACTCTCAGGATGCTTACGTATTTGAACAAATACATACATTTTTTGTGGAAGCTGAAGCGGAAACATAAAAATGAACAGGAAGACCAGGTCTATATCTAAATCTATGTTTGAGACAAAATGAAAAGAACTTGAGAACGTTTAATATTTATAAGAGGTTTCTCCTGTGGACCAAAGTGGCTAGAAGCACTGAGATCTATTTGTTAACCCAGGAAATAGACTTGCTTATAAATAATATTTTCATATGAGAATGTATTACACACATGTAATTAAAATATTTTGTGGATAAATTATAGGTCACCTGCATATAAGAAGAACCACAATGTACCTTTTATGCATTAGATGCTTTTGTGATGGAGGATGTGAGGATACGGGGGAAATACTTTCATTTAAAAAAAAATGTAAAAGTCAGATGGTTCGTGTTCTGTTCGCAAGTGGAGGTAGTGACCAGAAAAAGCGGGGGGGGGGGGGGGGGGTGCAATGTCAGACATGCCCACAAGAGGGCCACACAAGAGAGCCATGCAAATCATACCACCCCGAGCTGAAAATTGCCAAAAAAACGAGTCTTTTCTGGCCAGAAAGGAGGAGTTGCCCTGCACCCAAAAGGTGGAGTTTCCAGAACTGCAATACCAAAGAAAATGAGTGCATTAGCTACGGGTTCATGGCTGCTGCTCTTCCTGAAACTCACTGTGCACAAGTCAGTGCAGTGTTCTCCTTCCAGGCAAACTGAAAGGCTTCAGTTTGTAGAAGGAATGTTACCTCCCTGAGGGACCGTGTCCTGGTATTCTCCAAATCAGGTACACTGGGTCAACTTCAGGCCCCTCACTAATATGCTGACAGCAAATTACAGTTTTAAGATTTTTTTGCAGGGTGCCTGGGTGGCTTAGTTGGTTAAGCATCTGACTTTGGCTCAGGTCATGATCTGGGCTCTGTGCTGACAGCTCAGAGCCTGGAGCCTTCTTTGGATTCTGTGTCTCCCTCTCGCTCTCTGCCCCTCCCCTGCTCTCTCTCTCTCTCTCTCTCTCCCTCTCGCTTGCTCAAAAATAAACATTAAAAAAATTTAAAAATGGTTTTACAAATCACATCTTAGCAAAGACGCGAAACCCCTCTGTCTCCTAGGTTTGCGAGTGGAATGGGGCAGGGGATAGGGTGTAGGGAGCTATGCATGTTTCAGTAAGACTTGGAAGTGCTCCAAAGAGACATTACATGAAGGCACTCTGGCAACCACTGCTCTGAAGCCAAAATGTCTTCATTATTAATTTTCAGGAGAAAATGCAGAGTATTTTCTCTGGGAAAAGAGAAACTCCAGTGCATTCAGTCCCAGGTACTCACCCACTCCTATCGCAGGGTACGGCTCCCCAGAGATCCAAACCATCCCTTGTTAAGGTGCCTGTCTAAACAGAAACGAGGGCTCGGTTTACTCTGAAGCGACAGCCCATAAGGTATGTTTTAACAGGGAAATATATGTCACAAACACGTTACTGAAATCAGCACCTCAAGGAAGGACACAGTCAGGTGGGAATCCTGGGGTCCTCGGCAGAAGCTTGGACGGCTCCTACCAGTTGTACCAAGCTGGCAATAAAGGAAGAAAACGGTATCTGTCTTACAGACTTCAGAGGCTGGTTGTGAGGATCTAATGGGAAAGTCTTGGTAAGCCTGTAAGAGCTATAAAGTGGGTGAGTCCCAGGTTTTACAGCAGAGGATAAAAGTATGTCATCAGAAATAAGTAATGGGAGTAGACTTTTTCCCTGCTCTAAACAGGTGGTTTGCTCTTTGACACCTGTTAGGTAAAAGAGGGTGCTTTTTGGTATTTCTCTCCGTACAGGATAATGATGAAGAGCTTGGACTCATTTAAAACACTAGCTGTATGACCTGGGAGAGTTATTTAATCCCTCTGAAACTTGGAGCCCTTACCTGTACAATGTGCTTATAATCGGATGAGGTTATTGTGAACGTCAAATTAGATGATACAAATAAAGTGCTTGATTTAATGTCTGACACAGAGTAAGAGCAAATTATGATAATTACCCCTAATTATTACTTATTTTATGCAAATTCATGTCATAATGATTTGTCCCACCCCTGCTTCTTTTGCCAAGTGCAGGGATGAGATGACCCCACAAATAGAACATTCTTCTTTGTTATGCTAATTGGATCACAAAATAATTCAGAAATGCTGGCAAGAGCCATGTTAGCCTTCTGATCGTGGTAGGTCTCTCTGATAGTCCAGTAACCATGTAATATAGCTCTGATCCTATTACTTTTCTATCATCAAGAACCTCAATGTCCTGTTTAATGGACACAGGGTTTCCATTTGGGAAGATAGAACAATTCTCAAGATGGATGGCGGTGATGATTGCGCAACAATGTAAGTGCACTTAAAGCCACTTAAAGATGGTTAAAACGGTAAATTTTATGGAATGTTCATTTTGCCACAACAAAAGTAAGAAAAAGGAGAACGACAATTAAAAAAGCAAAAACAGAACCAAAAACCACTCTCAAAGGTACCGCACTGCCTGAAAGGTATGTACAAATGTCTTACCCAGATAGCAAAGGTGTACAAACCTCTCCCATTACTGACGTCTTGCTCTGGTCAAAACCACCGGCTCTATTGCGTTCCTAAATCCACTCATTTGCCCATATTCACCTGCCTATTATACCCTTGTGTTGTATTAATTTTCTATATATTATGATGATTTGACATCTTAAAAAACCTTTCTAAGGAAAGACTCCATCTCCTGGGCTAGCCAATTCTTAGAGATAGTAAGGGACTCCGCGTGCCTTTGACATGCAAACTAATCATCTACCTGGCCCCTACTCCTCAGGAGGCAATAGTCTGCTGCCTTCATCATCCTGGGGCCAAGGGCCAGAGACCACCCTGCAGCCCAAAGCTCACCCAAATCGTTCAAACTAGCCAGTCATAAGCTGTTTACCCTGCCCTGACCTGCCTTCCCCGTAGAGACCCCAGTAAAGGCCTTGGTCTAGGCATTTCCTCAGATCCCTTATCCAAACTTGCCATTCCTCCCATGGCCCACAGGACTGTGCCTCTCCTTACCAGGAGAACTGTAATGTTAAACTTCTTTCAAAGGCATTGACCTCTCTCTGCAGTCATCAATCCCCTTTATAAATGAAGACCTGGACACAAGACAGCCCATCATCCCTGCCTTACGCTCTCACAGCCCCTACCCTCACTCAGTATAGGCAGACACCAGACCAAAAGAATATATGCAGGAGGAGGTAGAATAAGAGGCTGGTTGGGAATAACTGGCATATAGTCAAGAATAATTTTAAGCAATATACTACAGATGGGAAAATACAGTAAGGATTTGATTGGAGCTTTCCTATAGCCAAGTGCAACTGCCCAAGTAAAATACAGTTAAATAAATCCTTCCCTTTTTAATTCATTCATTATTTATTATGATTAATTATTATTTATTCATAATTATGCATTATTCATTATTATTCATCATTATCATTATTAATTATTTATTTATTCATTATTAAACCAATAAATATTTATTGGGCACTGACTATACGCTAGGCAATATCCTTGACCATGGTAGTGGTCAAACAGGGACCATAGTGAAGGGTTTAAGTTTTGTTCCTTGTATGTGGTTTTGTCTGGGGAGGGACAGAATGCTACCTTAATTAACTGAGCTGGAAGGACTTTCAAAGACCTGCTTATTCAGTACCTACTCTCCCTCTTCTAAACCCTAGAATCTGGAAGCTCAAGAGACGTGCCTTTCCTAGATTACGCATCCAACCAGAGATAAAAGGAAGGCAGATAACACATCCTGTGTTTCCTGCCCCAGAAAAGTGTGAAGCGCCTCTACCCGATGACAACGATGATAAAAATGGCAATGATAATGAGGGTGAAACACACATACCTTGTCAAAGCAGACAAGGTTTAATTGTCCACATACATTGATCCTCTGGGGGCTGATGCAAAAGATGCCTCTCTTCTTCAGCCTCTTCTGGGCATAGATAATGCCTGTGGTCAGAGCAGCAGGTAGAGCAGGAGGGACCGCAATTGTGATGACATCAAGGGCTTTCTTCACCACCTCCTCTGGAGGCTCCTGGGACATAAAGTCACTCTTCAGCTATTACAGGTAAATCAGTCCTGAACAGCGTGGTGCATATGACTTTTTTCCTCCTTTTTGTTTACTTCCTTAGGTCAGATTCCCAGAAATGATATGAGTGGGTCACAAAGTATGCACGGTTTATGGCTCTCATAGATTTTCCAAAGTGCAATGAAACAGTTTGTAATGAGTCATTGCTGCTACCAGCAGAGAACAATGTACAAATTTGCCATGGCCTCACCAACATGGGATATCCAGGTTTTATTTTCAGCTCCTTATTTAGTAATGCCAAAATACTATGTTACTGGGATAAACATATTCTCAGATCGAAAATGAAAAAATGGTGTAAGAAGTGTACAAGATGAGAGGCACTGTTGGTAGCTCAGGAAACAGCGTTTTGCCCCTCTAGTTCTGATTGTTATAATATTACTTGGGGATCAATCTCTCATATTGGCGAACTGTGAGTACATGTGCAGGTATCAGTGTTTGGCTTTGTTTCCCAGGTTTATAAACCATAGCTGAGATTAAGGTTAACGTGCAGAGTATAAATTATACCTCCATGAGTGTTACGTGTGCATGTAGTAAAAGAACAAAAGCAACTTACCCCGTTGAGCACATAGACGCACAAAGTATAGATCATCCCAATGGTTGCTGTCCCTACAAGGCACAGGAGGAACCTGATGGCATCCCTGTAAAGCTTAAAATTCATTGGCTTCGGGTACAGAATGGATCTCACGAGGTCGCCTTTTGCAGTGTTGAATCCTGAAGTAACAAACACACAATCCACATTCTTAGGATGACAAATCTTACTACTAGCACGCTTCTAAGCCTCAACATGGCCTTTGTTTTTCTCTAGAGATATTTCAACAGTGCTTAAACCCAAACACAATTAAAGGATAATTGGGAAGACACCTGAGTGCCAGAATGGAAATATCTTACTTTTTCAGAGCCTATTCCCTTCTGATCTTTCTTCTCTCTACTTTCAAAATCAATGTGACCCAGAGATAGGAAACCACCACACTGGGATCAGAACACAGCCTTGCCCAATATAACTTCATTTTAAGGAAACGACTCACACACACACATACACACACACACACACACACGTTACTTGAAATTAAACCATAGGACCCAGTAAATACTGATGGACTTAATTTCTAATACTTTTCAGTGTCAAGTTTTCAATTTCTTTTTAAAAATTTTTTTAATGTTTATTTATTTTTGAGACAGAGGGAGACAGAGCACGAGTGGGGAAGGGGCAGAGAGAGAGGGAGACACAGAATCCGAAACAGGCTCCAGGCTCCGAGCTGTCAGCACAGAGCTCAATGCAGGGCTTGAACCCACGAACCGTGAGATCATGACCTGAGCTGAAGTTGGACGCTTAACCGACTGAGCCACCCAGGCGCCTAAGTTTTCAATTTCTAACCCTGGCTAGAAAAACTTGGGATTTGGGGCTAAAAGATCTAAGTTCTAGACCCAGGTCTTTCAGTGACTAGCTATGTGATTTTTTTTTTTTTTTAAGTTTGTTCAGATTGTGCTGACCTCAGCCTATTTATGTACGAAGTGGGAACAAGCATCTTTGCTGTGCAGGTTTGATATATAGAGATAGTTTCTAAACTACAAAACATGTTAATAGTAATTATTGTCATAGGTATTTTGTTGACTAAAAGGCATGTGCCATAGTGCAATTCACACTTGAAATATGGAACTTTAATAGGTTTGGTTCGTTATCGAAAGACTATTGCTTACCTAATAGATTTCAGGCACTAGACACACTGAGCAAAAATATTTCATTAAAGTAACATACCAAAGAAGGGATGCTCACTCACCAGTCTGCAGCACCACCGCCCTCACGGTCCCGGAGCACGCTCCCTTAGCTTGGATAACCTCTGTCCCACAGAAAAGGACATGCCTTTTATAGTCGGCTTCACTCTGCGTTTTCCAGGGCATGGAGCTCTCCATCTTGGGCAATGGAGTTTTAGTGACTGGAATACTTTCTCCTATAGAAAACAAACATCTCATTTAAATCACGTATGCACTCACTAGGCATGCGGTGGACGTTTGTTATAAGCCTGCAGGGGGTGGCAGGGACAACCCTAGGTATTAGGGATACAAGGAGATTGTTTTTTAGGAGACTTTTAGTCCCAATAAATAAGAATAATGTATTATAAATACTATAAGTATTGTAACATCCAACAAGGACATTAAAGAAGGCTAGAAATAGCTGTGTAGGGAATAGCAAGTTGTGAGGTCCAGAATGTGGGGCATGGGGAGTGAGGGGCCATGAGACCTGTGCAGGAAACCAAAGCAGGGAAGCCCTAGGTGCACATATTTAAGTGTTTACATGGTTTTTGTAGGCATTAGTGGCAGAAGGGAGTGGGGAGATATTTAAGTGTTTTTTTCAGGAGAGTAATATCATATTCATGTACGAGAGAGAGTACTCTATCTGCAGTACAGGGAATGGATTGAAGTCTGGTGAGGTTGGAAGCTGGACATCCAGATGGAGAGAACAAAGTCTGACTTATGGCAGCAGGCAGTGAGAGTAAAAGGAAGTCCAGGAGCTGAGAAATAAGAAGGTAAGAAGTTACAAAACTTGGGGAGAGTTTTATATTGGGAGGTCATAGGAACAGAGAAATTCAAAATGGCTTCTTGGTTTCCAACTTGGGGAAATGAGCAGAGGGTGGCATTAGTCATCAACAGAGGGATTATAGGAGGAAGGAAGAGTTGCTTTATGTTCACCATGAGTTGGAGATGTCTTGTGGGATGGCTATGTTGAGACGTCTTGCATTTATTTATTTGAGTCTGGAGTTCAAGGGAGAAGCCTAGACCAGAGACATTTAGTCAAAGTTCACCACCTTACAGGCTATGATTAAAGTCACAGGAGAGAGAAGATTACTGAGGGACCAAGAGTGAGGATAGAAGAGGATAGGACTAGGACATAGCTCTGAGCACTACCAACAATCAGGAGCAGCATGGGCAGGGCGCTATCTTGGACAGTTAGGGAGAAGAGAGTTTTCCAAAAGGAAAGATGGTCAGAATCATCAAAGGCAGCAGAGAGGTCAACAAGAAGAGAAATCTAAAGAATCCATTGGGTTTGGCAATTGGGACATGGGTGACTGCTGCCAGTGACATGGAAGGAGCAGATGGCAGTGGGCTGAAGTGCTAATACAGGGTGGTGAATGACGTTGAGGAAGTAATTAGGGTCTGATCTGTGGAATAAACCTTGTAAAGCCTTCCACTGGCCTTTGAAAAGTGGGCAGTACAAAGTCAGAGATATGTCCCACTGTAGTAGGGCCACTTTTTGCCAGAAGAAAGGTACTTAGCATTGCAGAGGTCCCAGCACTAAAGGAATTTTACAAATCTACGGATTCCTTATATGAAGAAACATGGCCTGCCACGCATTAAAAAAATTGGGGTGGGGGGAGACCATACGCCTGGGTGGCTCAGTCGGTTGAGTGTCTGACTTTGGCTCGGTCATGATCTCACAGTTCGTGAGTTCGGGCCCCATGTTGGGCTCTGTGCTGACAGCTCAGAGACTGGAGACTGTTTCCGACTCTGTGTCTCCCTCTCTCTCTGCTCCTCCCCTGTTCATGCTCTGTTTCTCTCTGTCTCCAAAAATAAATAAACATTAAAAAAACCTTTTTTAATAAAAAAATAAAAAAACATTTTTTGGTAAAGTTACATAGAAGAAAGATACATGTTCTTGTCTCCATTTCATGCCTTCCTGGTCTGTCCTAGAGAAATGGATTCAATTTTGGCTTCAGTGGGAACCACAGTATGTCAATGTGTCTTCTCAGCCCCCTAGTCCATCTGTGAAAAAAACTTTATGATTCTTCTTTATCTTACAGAAATGTTGGCACAACATCTCCTCAAATGTGCACTCGTGAGAACTTGAAGCACTGTGATCTCAAGGTCTCTTCTCTCTGGACCTCAGCTTCCATATCCATGAGATGCAGTGACCTCTAAGGTCCCTCCCTGCTCTAGCAGCATACTACTTAAAAATGAAATTCAATTAGTCCTAAAGTCCCAGTGTGTTTTCAGGCAGCAGATGTGTGACAAATCCTTTGTCGTGAACCTTTTCACATATTCAAGCCAAGGCAGGGAAGAGCTTGGACTTGACCTTCTGGGTTTCAGGATGTCATCAATAGCTTTCATATCTTCCAAGTTTATCAAAAGATACAATTTATGTGAAAATACGGAACATAAAAGTCACAGATGATTTGAAATGTCTAATGATCTCTACAGTCTTTTAAGGTAAAGCGACAGGGTTGCAATAACCTTTGTTCAAGAAGAAAATGCTAAGCACTCAGAAAATTACAACTGTATCAAACATAGGACACAGAAAGCAGCTTTAATTTGAACTCTCCCATCCAGAGCAGGACAGTCAAGTAAGAATTGTGGGAGTGTAATATCCCACAGCAAGCCCCAGCTTTGCCACTGTTGTTCTGATAGAGAAGGAACCTGGGAGAGCTTGCCAAGGCTGTAAGTCGTGAGACAGAACCGTACCTGTCAGCATGCCTTCATCTACCACACAGCTGCCATCAATCAGGATGGCATCGCATGGCATTTGCACTTTGTTCCCCGTCAAAATTAATAGATCTCCGGGTACCAGGAAGCGTGATTCCAGCTCTTGGATTCCAGCTGAAAGTGTGAGATGGCAGAGTCAAGTCAGATTTTTTTCTCACAACAACTAGTCCAACATCTAGCTTAATTGGAAATCAATGAAAAAGCAACGTGGATGGAACTGGAGGGTATTATGCTCAGTGAAATAAGTCAGGCAGAGAAAGACAGATATCATGTTTTCACTCATAGGTGGAATATGAGAAACTTAACAGAAGACCGTGGGGGAAAGGAAGGGGAAAAATAGTTTCAAACAGCGAGAGAGGCAAACCATAAGAGACTCTTAAATACAGAGAACAAACTGAGGGTTGATGAGGGGGTAGGGGAGAGGGGAAAATGGGTGATAAGCATTGAGAAGGGCATTTGTTGGAATGGGCTGGGTGTTGTATGTAAGCAATGAATCGTGGGAATCTACTTCTGAAGCCAAGAGCACACTATATACACTGTATGTTAGCTAACTTGAGAATACATTATATTTTTAAAAAAGGAAACTATTCCTCAATGTTGATTCAAAATCTGAGAACAATAAGAGAAAAAAGTAATAAATTGCATAAAATGAAAACAGAGAAAAAACCTAAAGACAAGTTTAGAAAACATATTTGAAATTTACAGTACATTATATTACAAAAGATTAATATTCCTAATATATAAAGAATTCCTGAAAAAAGAGATGTACAGCAAATGACTATAGCAAAATTGCTAGAGATGTTAACAGTTCATACATGCACACACACACACACACACACATACGCTCTATAGAGGCATACGTACAATGCAAATGGCATGCTAAACATTTGAAGAGATCTCATTCTTACTCATAATTTAAAAAATGAAAGTTCCTTCCCTCCTACCTACCTTTCTTCCTTTCCTCCCGTCTGCTTTCTTTTACTTTTTTCCTTCCTTGCTCCATCCTAAAGCTAGAGGGGTTAAATAAGATAGGCATCCTTGCAGAAGGTTGGGTGGTGTGGGGTGTGGGGGCAGCCTGCTACAAGTTTTGGAGCCTAAGCAGAATGGACAGGTGTTTACATGACCCGGCGCAGGGTGTCAGAGCCCAAGGAGGGAGAGAAGGGCCACATTGGTGACAGTGGCCTGGTGTGGGATGTTGGAATCCAAGAAGGGTGAAAAAGGGGTCTACATGGAAGTAGGGGAGGGCATCAGTAATGATGGATGTTGGGTTCCGCTCAGCAGGGATTGATAGAATAAGTAGATATAATGAGGCTAATAGGAGTCAGGTTTCTCATAAAGAAAGGAACTTACAAATATAGATGGAAATAAACCTAGAATAAACTCTTTGGTATTAGATTAGAATTAGAGACAACAATGTAAACTGACAGTTTTCAATAGATAAATAGGGAAATAATATAGATGTAAATGTATGTGTATGTAAGAACACGCATATATAAAATACGTTTGCTTGTCTTTTGATATACATATATTCACTAATTCTGTTCTCTGAGAGGGCCTGGGGGCAGTGAAACCCCAATAATAATGTGCATATCTAGTGCCCAAATTTTGGTTTCTAAATTCTATTCCTCTCCCCAAAAAGAATCCTTATTCCTCAAGGAAATGGCTGATTATAAGGCTGGGTCAAGAAAAGTATCATATAAGCTAGAACATTTTGTTGCTCAAGGAAATACGGAGAAAGAAAAAACATCAAAACCAATTTAACAGGCTTTCACTGCCTAAATGTGTAACAATTTGAGCATCACAGTAAATAAAGATAAATGAACTATGACCCATCAAATAAAATAGGAATTCATGAGTCCATATGATATAAGCACATGGATGAATAAATGAGGAGAAAGATAGTTTTTTCCTACAGTAACTTTACAATTAATGTAGGAGAAAAGATAAAATTAGAAAATCACCATTTGGCAACCATCAAAGTAATAATTTAGCCAAGAAATAGCAATGGATACTACAACTAGTGGGTAAATTTAATGAGGAGAGTTTATTTATATCATCTCAAAGTATCTCTCAACAAAATATTTATTAATTACAAAGGGGAAAAGAGTAAATTTACAGTGGAGAAACCTGGCAGGTACTATTTAACAAAGTAATCCAAATTAACATCACCAGTAATAGGACAAATTTAAATTATGTAGCACTTGAGAGGAAGCAACAAGGACATAGCATCACTTCTGTGATATCCAGCCAAAAATGCATAACCTGAATTTAACTATTAGGAAACATCAGACAAATCCAGATTGTGAGACTTTCTACAAAATAGTCAGAGTGAAAGGAATCAAAGTCATGAAAATCAAGGGAAGATTGAAAAATAAAGAGATATGTTGAACAACACCATTGTGTGATCCCAAATCCTTTTCTATTAAGAACATTATTAACCACTGGGAAAATTCGAATAGGGTCTGAGTATCAGTTTCTATTAATATATCAATATTAACTTCCTGATATTAACGGCTACACTGTCATTTATGTAGAAGAACGTCCTTGTCTTTAAGAAACACACACTAAAATAGGTAAGAGTCATGGAGCCTTAGTTTGGCAACTTACTCTCAAATTGCTCAGGGAAAAAGTTATTTGAACTATTCTGGCAACTTTTCTCTAAGAGTCAAGTTATTCCCTTAAAAAAGAAAAAATAAACATATACATATAACATTGCCCATCTATCTAATTAGAAAAATCTAAAAGTTTGCCGGCATAGTCTGTTGACAAGGCCATGAAGACACAGGCACTCTCACAATTTCTGGTGCAAATGCAAGTTGGTACCATCTCCATGGAAAGAAATTTAGCAATATGTACCTAGCAAAAGTACATACACACATCCATCCTTTAACTCAGCAATTTTACTTCTTGAAATCAATGCCAAAGATAAACTGGTGGCAATATGAAAAGACATATGCACAACAAGCCTTTTTACTTCAGCACTATCTGTAATAGTAAAAACTAAAAAAAAACAATAAAAAACATACTTCAATAGAGAATTGGTTGAATAAACAATGGCTCCGCCATACACAAGAGTACTATACAGCTGAAATCACACACGAAAACTATTTCTTTATCCCATTATGAAAGACTCTCTATGAAACACAGTTAAGTATATAAATACACCTGAAACTAATATAGCATTCTATGTCAACTATACTTCAATTAAAATAAAGCATGTAAAACATACACACCAGGAAATGTAAGTTAAATGTGTATGGTATATCCCTGTCATCTAAACAGCAGTATAAATATATATAATCTTCTGGATACATGCGATACAGATATGGATATTATATATAACTTTTGTATCCGTTAAATGTAAGAATAAATCAAAAGCAAACAAAAATGATTCCTATAGAGATTATACAAGGTAGATAAAGAGGGATAGGAGCCTGACTCTCCCAAATGTCTTGTTTTATGGATTTAAGACCTTTAAGATCTTTTGAACCATGCAGATAGTTTATGTAATCATAATACACATTTTATCTAATTTATAATTTATACATTATATATATAATTTTATTAAATTTATACATTTATATTTTATACAATATATATTTGTGTAATACCTACATAAGGGAATACAAAAAACAAATTTGAAAAGCTAACACTAAAAACCTAAGGCAAAATGAATGGGATGACCCTATCAAATTGTTGACATAAACAGAGAAGAATCATTTTGAGTAACTCTGAAACATATTTTTTTTTAAAAAATGTATAATTTGTACATTTGAAATGGCATATCATAAGTGGGAGAAAAGAAGAATTCCAACAAAACATGAAATTGTTTTTAGGAATTACATTCCCGCAGCGTGTCTTGGTTTGCTATTCTAAGATTAGTGTGTATAAGGAACAGAGCAAATGAGTAATTTGTTGCTATCATTGAGAATCAGGACACTTGAGATAGAGAAAGGAGAGACAATCAACAATCAACAATCAACAATCAACAAAGTTAAGTAAAAAGCCCATAGCTCTAAACTTGAATTAGAAAGGCCAGTATGAACTCATAATGTATTGTATCTTTAAGAAATTATTTCCTGGGTGCCTGGGTGGCTCAGTCAGTTAAGTGCTGACTTCGGTTCAGGCCATGATCTCGCGGTTCGTGAGTTCGAGTCCTGCGTTGGGCTCTGTGCTGACAGCTCAGAGCCTGGAGCCTGTGTCGGATTCCATGTCTCCTTCTCTCTCTGCCCCTCCCCTGCTCACACTCTGTTTCTCTCTCTTTCTCAAACATAAATAAACATTTAAAAAAAGAAATAAATTATTTCCTACATCTGTCTCCTAAAAAGGCCTAGCAACAGTGACTAACACGTAGAAACGAGCACTTCCAGTGCACTGTTTGAGGTCTCTAACTACCATTAATTACTAAGAGCTCTTTGGAAAAATGGATGTGTCCAGGTTTAGAGCAGAACTGTTCCAGATGAACGTGGAATATCATACCATATCAGAAAGCAATAAAATTTTCAAAGACTGCTGAAGTCATGGCAAAAGAATTCACAAGCCAACCTGAGGAGGCACTCAACGGCCAAAGATGAGACAATTTGAGCACAGTAAGAATAAAAATTGCCATGGAGAGAAATATACCAACAACGTTTAACATAATACATCCATATTGACTCTAAAAAAAAATTCTTTGGATAATGCTAGAGGATCAACCCATTATTTTGAAAGCTGGTACATAAAAAAAAAATAATCAAATATTAATCTTTTATTTCTTAAACAAACTGAATCTCAGGGTAATGAAATAGTTGAGGAGGGTTTTTCTTTACTGAAATATTCCGCTTAGTATGTGAAGATGGTATGATACAAGTAGAAATTTGAAACTCCTAATGAAATAGTAAATCTAGGTCATAAACATTTGTTTGCTAATGTCACAAAAAGAAGATAATCAGATAGTATGCACCTCCCATTTTAGAAGTTCACAATATCAGAGTGCCTGGGTGGCTGAGTTGGTGAAAGGTCTGACTCTTGATTTCAGCTCAGGATGATCTCACCATCCTGAGATTGAGCCCCGCATCTGCTCTGACAGTGTGGAGCCTTCTTGAGATATTCTCTCTCTCTCTCTCTCTCTGCCTCTCCCCTGCTCATGAGTTCTCTCTCTCCTTCCCTCTCAAAATAAATAAATAAACTTAAAAAAAAATGTTCACTATATCAACTATAAAGTATTCTTGCCAAAAACTCAAGCCTTGGATCTAACTACCAATTTACAGGAATTGCAAGCAATAGAAAATCAAGTTAAATAATTTTATGAATATGCAATCAACATAACCCAAACTGTAGAACCCACAGGATGAAGCACTTCCTTTCTTCAACAACAACAAAAAAATGTGCAAGGAAAATGTAAGATATGGAGGAGGGGATGTGTAGAGTTAAAATAAACTTGAGACTTGGGGCCCCTGTGTGGTGTAGTTGGTTAAGCATCTGACTCTGGATTTGGGCTCAGGTCATGATCGCACAGTTTGTGAAAGTCGGCTCCATGCTGACAGTGTGGAGCCTGCTGGGAATTTTTTCTCTCTCTCTCTCTCTCTCTCCAATGCTCTATCTCTCTAAAAATAAGCATTTAAAAAATTATTATAAAAAATAAACTAGAGGAGACTTACCAATCATTTGCAGTATGTGGACTTTATTTAGATCCTGATTTGAAGATGTATTTACATGTATAAACACACACTGGTGACTCAACTAAGAAAGTTTGAATACTTCTATATAATTGATTTTTTAAATTATGGAGCTACTTTATTTTTTTTAGGTAAAGAAATTTAAAAGGAATTGTTATATTTTGCATATATACTGAATTTTTTTCAAATGAAATCACGTGATATCTGGAATAGCAACAAAATAAATCTAGAGTGAAGGAGGTAGTAAGACAGTTGGAAAAAAAAGATTCAATGAGCTGATAATCATTGATTCTGAGTGAAAGCTACATGGGTGTCATTGTATTCTCTCCATTATTGTCTGTATGCGAAATGTTTCATCATAAAAAATTAAGCAAGAAAATGACCAGATTATTTTTAAAAGGTCAAGATTCACTTCCAGCCAAGAAGTAGTAAAAAAGAACAGATTTATCTTCCCACCAGAAACAACCAAGCCCATACAAAATATGTGAAACAATGGTTTTGGGGCACTGAACATAAGCAACAAAAGACAGAAAACAAGTGAAGGTGCCTTGCAATTGCTTAGCTTACTGCCTTTAGAGACTTCCCAGGCCACTGTGCAGGGAAGGGGAACCCAGACAAAATCCAGAGGTCTCTATGAGTTCAGAATACAGACCCAAGAGTGCTTAGAGATGAATCATCACATGCATTTGAGGAAACTACTGGCAAATGAACAATTGAACATTTACTTTTAAAAATACCATTCACAAGACCATCAAAATCATGAAATATTTAGGAATGAATCTTAGAGAGTATGTGTAAGGCCCACACACAAAAAACTGTGAAATA
This sequence comes from Panthera pardus, assembly GCF_024362965.1. Lineage (NCBI taxonomy): Eukaryota > Metazoa > Chordata > Mammalia > Carnivora > Felidae > Panthera > Panthera pardus. The sequence continues at coordinate 184,518 of NW_026526753.1, read as the reverse complement.
TTGCTGAGAGAAAGAAGACCAAATTAACCAAAATCAAATAAATGGAGAGACATACTATGTCCATAGGTCAGAAGACTCAAATTTATTAATATGTCAACTTTCCACAAATTGATCTACAGATTTCACACAATCCTAATCAAAATCTCATCATGGTTTTTTTTGTTGTTGTTAGAAATTGACAGGATGATTCTAACAGTCCTATGAAAATGCAAAGGGCCCAATATCACCAAAGCAACTCTGAAAAAGAGAACAAAGTTGGATGACTACATTATGCTATTTTAAGACTAATTATAAAGCCACCTTGTGGCTTTGGTATAAAGACAGACAGATCAGTAGAATAGAATAGGGAGTCTAGAAACAGATCCGCCTGTATAAGAACAACCGATTTTTTACCAAGATGCAAAGGCAACTGAGTGAAGAAAGGATAGTCTTTTCAACAAATGATATTGGAACATTTGAATGTCTATTTGCAAAAAAAAAAAAAAAAAAAAAAATGAACTTCAATCTTTAAAAAAATTCAAAATACAATATAGATCTAAATAAGAAACCTAAAACTATGAACATTCTAGAATCCAATGTAGTTTTTGTTTGTTTGTTTCTATTAATCTCTGAGGGAGACTAAAAACCAGAACCTTTACCTGTCTATCATGAATTTAACGTTATCTGATATGACTGGCCGTTATAAATTATGAGTTTCCAACAAGATTCAATTATCAAGTAGAAGAGTTATAAACAAAATAAGACTCAATCAGATTTTTAAAATCCAAGTGAATTTTAAGAACATTTTTCTCATCTCCCAACATGTCTTCCCAATTTTGTCATTCTGTTGTCTGTTCCTCATTGTACATCAAAGACCTCAGGCGAAGTTTTTTTTGTGATCATTAACAGACAAGAAAGAATCCCAAATATTTCATGGTTTTAGATCCTGGCTTAAAAGGGTCCCAGAATGACCGTGAAGAAGAAAAGCTTCACAGCAGGCAGAACTTTACTTATTACATTAATTTTCCTATTGTGCCTGAAAGGAGAAATAACTAGAAGACCAGATCGATACTAATTTACAGTAGGAAGCAAAGGATTGTCCTGAAAGATTGAAAGTATATTTGTCCATTAGAAGCCTCATTAATGATGTCTAGTCTGGAGGAGGCCTTTTACACCTGGAGAAAAACAGAAACAAAAACAATACATTCATGGTTATCAGCTAGCCACCAAGGACTTCACCGATTGTCTCATGAAAGGAATATAGTGGCAGTGTTGCTGATTATTTATGAGTTCAAAGACGTGTTCTTCCACTCACCAAAGCTAAGTTGGTTATAAACCCTGCTAAGCACCCAATTTGCCAGCAGCAACCCCAAACTCTTAGCCACCATAAGTAAATAAAGCTAAGCAAACAGCCTGGTTTTTGCTACCAATTGTTCAAACAAAAACACGGCACTTAATTTAATCTGAATGTGGCTTTTTTTCTCTCTCATGAAGGACATTCCCCTTTTGGAAAGAACCCCATCACTTGGAGGTCTGAGAGGAAGGGTGACAGGGGGCATCACCCTGCATTCTATGTAACATTATGATCCTGGGACCCAAATCGTTTCTGTTTGGGCTACAAATTTTATGGCTTTTTGTTGCTTGTCTGTGTGATAGAAAAGTATGCATTGTAGTTGTTAATTATAGCCCTCTCTCCTCCTGAGAACCAGGTGTGTTCCAACCTAAGGGTTGGATAAAGAAAGACTAGAATTTTGCCACCAGGTTATATTCATAATTACTATCCCATTTTGAAAACTATGGATTATTTCTTGATGAAATGAATTATTCAGACTATTCAGTCCTTTAGGAAAGTGTCCTACTTGTACTCCCCAACTTCATATGCAACAAAGTTGTTAAATATTGTTAAATCTGTTCAATCTACCCTAACCTTTAACAAATTTCCCAAATGTGGGGGATTTCCAAGGAAGGTACCAGCTTGTAACCCTTCATTTTGCAAAGGATGTCTCATGTTGGGATGAGCACTGGGTGTTGTATGGAAGCAAATTGGACAATAAATTATACTTAAAAAAATAGCACTCTTTCTAAAAATTAAATATTATAGGTTATATAAAATACATCTAAATAAAACTTTTAAAATTGAAAAAAAGAAAATAACCAATATTTCCCATTGTATGGTTATAAAAATACATTTTCAAATAAAAAATACCTCACATCAATTTATTGAGTAAATATTCATTAAGAATTTATGTATTAAGCACTTATTTACATTAGGACAGCACAGAAAAGCTTGATAACCTTGGATTAGACAAAGATTTCTTAGATCTGACACAAAAAGCATGATCCACAAGAGGAAAATTTGATAAACTGGACCTTAACAAAAGTAGAAATATCCACCCTTTGGGAGACACTGTAAAGAGAATGGAAAGCTAAGTCCCAGAGTGAGAAAAAGATATTTGCAAGGCATCTTTGTGACAAAAGATTTGTATTCAGAATACAGAAAGAAATCTCAAAAGTCAATTAATAAAAGTGAATCTAGCAGCACAAAAATTTTAACTTCACCAAAGAAAATACATACGTAGAAAATAAGCACTTGAAAAAGTGGTCAGTGCCATGAGTCATTGAGGAAATGCAAATTAAAATTACAATGAGATATTATTACACACCTGTTAAAAATGGCTGAAATTAAAAAGACTGAGCATACCAAGTGCAGATAAGAGTATGGGGCAACTGCAGTTCTCATACACTGCTGTTAAGAATGTAAAATAGTACAAACACTTTCTAAAACAATTTCGCAGTTTCTTAAAAAGTTAAACACTTACCTGCCATATGACCTAGCCATTTCGCACTTTTGTATTTTCTTTTTCTTCTTCTTTTTCTTTTTTTAAATGTTTATTTATTTTTGAGAGAGAGACAGAGAGCAAGCAGGAGAGGGGCAGACAGAGAGGGAGACACAGAATCCGAAGCAGGCTCCAGGCTCCGAGCGGTCAGCACAGAGCCTGACGCGGGGCTCGAACTCACAAACCGCGAGATCATGACCAGAGCCAAAGTCGGTCACTTAACGGACTGACCCAGCCAGGCGCCCCACAGTTATGTATTTTCCCATAAGAAATGAAAGTGGATGTCCATGCAAAAACTTGTACACAAATTTTCATAGAGGCATTATTTATAATAGCCCAATACTAGAAACAACCCAAATTTCCATCAGTAGGTGAATGGGTGTACAAACTAGTCTATCCATACACTGGGACTCTACTCAGAAATAGAAAGGAATAAACTATTGATATACTTAATAAAATAGATGCATTTTAAAATAATTATGAACTTTGATTCCAGTAAAATTAACCCAAAATATCTTATAAAAGACAAAAAATGCCCACTGTACAATGCCATTTATATAAAATTCTAAACACGCAAGGCAGTTGCTTGAGGATGGGGTTGGGTAGGGAGAGGTTACAGACAGAAGGAACTTTTGGGGGCAATGGATAGTCATTATCTTTATTGTGGTAATAGTTTCATAGATAGTTACAAGGATGTACATAAGTCAAAATCTATCAAATTGTATCCTTTAAATATGTTCAGCTTATTGTATGTCAATTTTACCTCAGTAAAGTTCTTTTTAAGGTGAAAACATCTCAAGTCCTTCATTCCTTTAAGTAAGTGCACCAGAAACACACACACACACACACACACACACACGAAGAGGAAAGTAGTAGCAACAACCAGGAATACAAGTTTAAATCCCGTTTTGATTCCTTATGAACAACACACAGATCTAAAATAATGAGACTTACCTCTTCTCCCACATACAGAGACTGTAATGCTATTATGTGACTCAACTAGGTGGTGGAGCTTTACAGATTGCTGAAAAAGAAGAAAGGAAAATGGGAAAAAAGGCTTTTCTACTTGAGGAGAAGTCCCAGGTATTAATTCAGTAAAGTGCTAGTCTCTTTAAAGATAGAGCACTGACTTGTTCCCAACTGAATGCACTGGCTAAAAATGAAAGACCAAGCAGCCTATTAGTTACCTGAAAAGTCATTCAACTTGCTGTGCTGTTCACCAGCAGTAAGAAGTATGTGTTCTTGGATAGAAAGAAATTTCCCAGCATGCTCTGTTCACTCAAAGTAGTTTTTGATGACCATAAATTTGTATTTAGTTCTTTCAGCAGAGAACATCAAGAACTTGAGTCATTCAAGATAAATGTTCATACCTAAATAGCTTTGAGAGCTAAGCAATATCTCAGTTTTGAGTTATTCCACATCAGAGTTCTTAATCTGTAACTTTATGAGGAGTTTTAGTGGTGCCTACTATTCCTCATAGTATACATTGTTTTAATATATGAAATACACAGGACGTTGACAGTGAATCAATAAGAGGATAAAAAAGAAAAACACAATAAAATTACATTTGATTTCACATTTTTAAAGAAAGTGTTGTGTAAAAGAGGGGTTCCTGGGTGGCTCAGTAGGTTAAGTGGCCGACTTCAGCTCAGGTCATGATCTCAAAGATCGTGGGTTCAACACCCGCGTCGGGCTCTGTGCTGACAGCTCAAAGCCTGGAGCCTGCTTCGGATTCTGTCTCCCTTTCTCTCTGCCCCTCCCCCACTCACGCTCTGTCTCTGTCTCTGTCTCTGTCTCTCTCTCTCTCTCAAAAATGAATAAACATTTTTAAAAAAGAAAGAAACTGTTGTGTAAAAGAACTATCTGTTTCTAGGGGTTAAAACTCCTAATCATCTAGTGTATTCATTTTTTTTTCTTCTGATTTTGCCATTTATGACACCGCCTAAACCTTCTAGCATAAATCATTTATAAATCTGATTAATATGTCCTAAGAACAATTAATAGAGTAACACATAGTGAAAGACTGTTTTGCTATTAATGTATCCTTTTATTCATTTTTTCATCCACTCAGCATTTATTACACACACTCTATGTGTCAGGGACTATGCTAAGAGGTGGGGATAGAATGTTCAAAAAAAAAAAAAAAAAGAAAAAGAAAAAAAAAGATACAGTTCTTACTAGCAAGGAATTTACAAACCACTGGGAGAAATATATTTATCAAATAGTCACAAACGTAAATGTATCATTACAATCAATAATTAAAAAAAAAAAGGTATGCTTTTGGAGAATATACAGCCCATAGAAGCAATAATAGAAAACTTCCCTAAATAAGTGACTTTGAATCAAATCGGTTGTTGCATCTATGAGTCTCAAACTCAAAAGAAATGTTTGCGCTGGAAATATATACAAATTTGAAAGTCATTTTAGAACTCATTGGTATATACAGCTATCAGAACAGTGAAGAATCTCTCAATATACATACATGAAAAGGCCATGAAGACATACTATTATGAATAATAATAAAGCAAGGTTGGAGATTACATAATGATGCTACCTTTTACATAAGAAAGAAGGAAAAACAAGGTTCATATATTTGCATTTGCTTGACTTGCCTAAAAATTTCTTCTGAAGAAAACACAAGAAATAAATGTGGTTGCACAAGTGGAGGGGAAGAGAAAGATAGAACATACATTGTATATGCGGTAGAGTATACATTGTATAGTTTGCATATTGTTTTGCTTTTGAGACACTGCCTCCCCCACAAAAGGCCACTAGAGGAGGATGAACTATAAAAAAGATTGAAAAAGAGCAACTAGAGAGGATGGAGAGTGTGTTGTCTCTGAAGTCTCAGGGAAAGAGCGCTTCAAAAAGAAGCAACGGAGCAGTTAACTATCAATTGCAACTGAGAAGTTTAATAAAAGCTGCAGCGTGAAAAAAAAAAAAAAAGTGTCCGCGGTAGGAGGGAGACCATGAAATCAACAAACAAAAGACCAAAAGTCCAATAAAAATTAATGAAGGACACAAATACAGTTCACAGTGAAAGAAATGCAAATAGCTTAGGACATGAGCAAGTGCTCAACTTGTAATAGAAAACATGCTGTTGAAGTTATGCAATTCTATTGTCACTTATATTGGCAAAGATAAGGGAAACCAACACTCCTCTACTGTTGGGAGGAGTGTAAATTAGTATTACTTGTTTAAGATGCCTTTTGAGGATGCCTATGAAAACAATATACCTAGTTTATAATTAAGTAATTTCAGGTATAAAAATTTTATGTCTCTATGTCAATATATATAAGCACACATATGTATACTTGTTATATCCATATGCATGTGTAATATAAATACACATAATTTATATATATTTATAAACACACATATATGTGGATGTGTAAAAAGATACATGTGCAAGAATTGTGATTGTTTTAACAGCAAAAGACTAGAAATAATCTAACTATCCATCAACATCAGACTGGTTTAAAAAATTATGGTGCATCTAGAGAAAACATATTTGGGCAGACATGAAAGATATTTAACATATATTAGGTGGAAAATGGAAGCGAGCGCACAACAGTGCACATAGTGTTTCCATTTGTGTGAAACAAATTAGTGCCTGTGTGTTTAATACTGCTCAAGGTCATAGAACTTTTGGTCTCAGTGAATGCCTTTGGAAAGGGAACCTGGATACTGGGAGATCCAAACTGGGAGGGATATTTACTTTTTATTTATACCGTTGTGTTCTATTTGAACTTTTAAAAAATCATGTGCATATATTACTCTTTCTATTAAGAAAAAAATAACTAGTTTAAAAAAAGGAAGTTTTTAATTTTTATTTTAAAAAGTTTATGTATTTATTTTGAGAGACAGTGAGAGAGCGCGCATGTGAGCAAGGGAAGGGCCGAGAGAGAGGGAGAGAGAGAATCCCAAGCAGGCCCCAGGACCAGCTCAGAGCCCAACACCGGGCTCAATCCCACGAACCGTGAGATCATGAACTGAGCCGAAATCAAGAGTCAGATGCCCAACTGACTGAGTCACCCCAGGCGCCCCTTAAAAAGGAATTTAAAAAAAAAATGTTATAACCACCTATGGCCTTAAGATTATAGTGGTGATCTTAACGAGAGTTCTCTAATGGAGTCACCAGAGAGGAAATCAGGTCAGTATAGTGAGAAGAGACCAGGAGATCAATAAGTGACAAAAGCACACATAAAGAAGTTTTGCTGTAAAAGGGAGAAGAGAGGTAGAGTGGTAGCTACAGGTGGAAGCGGGGTAAAAAGAAATGGTTGCTTCCTTACTTGAGCACATTTAAATGCTAACAGAAAGGCCCTTGGGGGAGGGAGTGAGGAGGTCATTGAAGGACCACAGAAGCACCCTGAGCAGGTCAGAGAGGGTGCTTTGGCAAGCACAGGCAGGGGCCCTTTCTCCTCCATAACGGGAGAGCAGGGCGGGTGGGAGGCAGAAACAGAGTCCTTTGACAGTTGGAGAGTGGGGAGTTGAGCAAATTCCTGTCTTCTGGCTTCTATCTTCCTTGTGGAACAAGTGGTGAGATTATCTGCTGAATTAGAGAAGTGGACTATGAGATGAACAGGAGGTCTCTCTCATGGAGAAATATTTGGTGTGAATTCTTAATTTTGAGAATGGGACAGTGCATTGACCAGGGACCTACAGAAAGCTTGCCCAGATAAGGATGGAATTCATGGATTTAGAGTGTCATCAACCAATCTGTTCTACAGGACTTTTTCCCAACGGCACCTAGATCCCCTGGCGTGGGTATAAAGAAAGCCTAGTGTTGGACTCAGGCTTTGACAAATAAGTACTGACCAACTAGAAAAGGCAAAGAGTCATTATGAAACAGACCCTTCCACCTTGCACCCTCTCCCATCATCTTCAAGATTCGACAGTATTCTCTGTACATATTTTTTCACTTATGCACAATTCATAGATATTTGTAAATTCCTCTGGCTGATCAGCCTGAATAAACTAAAGAGAGGAGGAAAAATAACTTGGAAGGTTAGGAATCAGGATGTAATAGAAGGAAAAGGACTAACGTTGTTGAGTATCAATATTTGTGCTAGATATTTACAAACTTGGTCTCATTTATTGTGGAGTGGGCAATGGCTATTTCCTGATTCTTCTTTCTAACAGTATTTCAATAAAGGTCCTACTGTTCCCTTTCTGTGGCCACAAGATTGGTGGGGGAAAAACTCACCTCTCTGAGATCATATACCGTCAACGCTATGGACGTGATGGACATGATTATGATGGCAAAAGCATATTCCTTATAGTCTTCACTAAACCACAAACAGACACTGAAGAGTTGAAATATGTAAAATAGATTTAAAACCTGTTGGCAGACACAAAAACAGGAAGGCAATGGGGATATTTAGTCTTCGCCCTGAGCTATTCATTGACTTGTTTGCTTTCAAAAGCCTCTCTGTGACACCAACCACCCCATACAATATTCTCATTCTTACTGTATTTATTCAGCAATTGTCACGTGCCAGACACTGTGCTTAGCAACTTTACCTGAATTTTCTCATTTAATTTCCATAATTACCTTATTACCCAGAAGCTTTTACTTATCTCCATTGCAAAGATGGAGAAGCTGAGACTCAGATCTCGAGATCTGAGACATGAGATTCTTGAGAAACTTGCTGAAGGTCACACAGCTGCAACAAATCACAGAGTAGGCCTTGAACCTGGGGAGCTGACCCTGGAGCACTTACTTTTAATCACTGCTGCACCTTATCATTCACAAAGTAGTGTCTCGTGGGTCCTCATGATGACCATCACAAGGGTGTAGGGTGTGGATACTATGAGGTTTAGTTCACATGTACTGGCCCTCAGAAGGGTGAAGTTTTAGTTCAGGTTTACGGAGTTAAAATGCTCTCGAGTCTGTTGTTCTTCCCTTCGACACAGCATCTGCCATCTTCTAAGCCATCAAAGTACTTAGATTTATGGATAAGTTGAAGACTACATTTGCTCATTAGTAGAGAGCCAAGCTGAAACTGGGAAACTGTCCTTGAACATCTAGGACACTGTGGAAGAAGGGAGAGGCTAACTCCACAGTTGTTAGCCTGCTTTGGTTTAAGACATTTTGTACCCTTATTCAAATGCTCTCCAGTTGATTTCCATCTGTCTAAGATGGGAACAGTAATCTTTGCCTCTGGTTGGGGAAGGAGCACACAGAAACATTTCCTATCAGTTTCTTTTGCTTCCTTTCTTATAGAAATATTGAGAAAATACCTTGGGTTTAGTAAGTTTTTTCAAAAACAAGTAGGAGTAGAAGTAAAGTTCAGAAAAAGACCCAGGGTACAGCTGTATGGTTATAGTTTCATAATAATCACTGCAAAATGAAAAATAAGCTCAATGGTAGACTCAAAGAGGAAAAATTCAACTTAACAAATGATGGTCAAGTCCTTTTTTCCCCTCCCACACAAACATTGAGATCTAGAGAACTAATAAGGCTAATGCTGAGGAAATTATGTTGCCCATAAGAAATGTCTTGAGTTTTTAAATTTTTAATTATTATTTTAGTTTCACAAAGTTGGGAAAGGCTAAGAAACATTGGATTAAAAAGGAAAGAAAGAAAGAGAAGAGGTGCACCCAGTTATTAAAGGATAAGTAGACACATGAGTGTCATTATACTGTGCCAGGCAACATGTGCAAAAGATGGTCTCCAAGGAAAACACTAGAAAAGAGATATGAAGAATCTATCCTTTGTACTGTTTTAAAATATCACAAATTACGGTTACTTATTAACAAGTAGCATTCTTGATTGTTTGACTAGAACTCCTTTAGCCTCTATTTAGCGCCAAGAGTAAGTCCTGCGTACCTCTTTGATGAGTAGTTTCCAAATTGGTGTGATTTCAACATCGATAGTATTAGGCCCACATATTAACCTCCTATAGGGAGAGATCATAGGTCAGTCAGTTACAACTAATAAAAATGAAGCTCATTTTTCACTCATTCGAAAAAAGGCCTATTCACTTTCTCCCAGTCAAGGTAAGCCTCCCTTGTTCCATAATATCTCCATCCTTCTCAAAATAACTGAGTGGGGAGGGGGTGGTTCCCAAGGACAAAAACAATAAACATGATCCTATTGCATCTACTAAATTAGATTCTTCCTGAGGTCTAAATATTTCCCTGATGGCAATTTGGGTATTTAATATTAGTGGTTGCCTCATTCAAGTAAGTTTCCAGATTGGCACTCTCTCAACTCTGTCCCCAACTGTGGCTCTGTGGACGTGGGATGGAGAGATCATTGCAAGAAAATAGTTTTACTAGTAAGAAGTACTGGACCTACCTTCCTACTCCTGTTTAGTTCTGGGAAGCTGTAGAATTTATTTTAATGTGAGCAAAAAGATGTTGGGATCTCAAAGACAGCTCTATACACAAAGTTATACACCCTTTAACTGAAAACCTAGAGGTATATTTCTTAGATTATGCAGAGCAAGGACCCTTTATGAGTTATTTTGCTGTTGGGAACACTGACCACACTCTCTGTGCCTCCTATGTAGATATTCAGATCAAGTAGCTTGGCCAAATGTATTAGAGCAGTGTCTCCTGAGATTTAGCGTTCATACACATGACTTCCTGATCTTGGTAATGTGAAGATTCTGATTCAGAGGGATGATGTGTGGTCTAAGATTCTGCATTTCTAACAAGCTTCTAGGTGATGCGGATGCTGAAAGGCTCTGGGTCCCTTCAAAGTACTGGAAAATGGGGGTGCAGGGGAATATGAGTATCACAGAAACTTAGGACCAGCAAGGTCTTTCCAAAGTCCTCCTCCCCTTTTTAACAACTAGGGAACCAAAGCCCGGAGATGAGAAGTTCCTTGCTCAAAACCACACAGTGAATTACTGATAGACTTGACATTCAACACTGTGCTCTTCCTCAGCCTGGTTCCTCTGCCCTGGAACTGCTTTGGAATCATGGAGCTGCAGTTCTTGCACAACAGTTTCTGCTGCTCTGAAATTATTATTCAACTATGTGATCTTGGCATAAAATATATTTCCTGATTACAACCCAAACTGGTTCAACCCCATTATTATAACCTTGAGAAGCTCTGTGTAGAGTAGAAAGAGGACTAAACCTGTGAGACTCAGCTCTTCAATCACCTCCCATCCATGTGACCTTTGTTCAGGCCATCGAACCTCTGTGAGCCTCAGATTTCTCATGTATTATGTTGGAATGATGGGGATATTCATTCTACCTCCCCCACAACGCTGATCCGACGAAGCAAGAGAAGGTATGTGCATGCATTGAATCTAACAATACTGAATAGAGCATTACAAAGTTTTCTGATATTGACCAGCTAAGATAATGATTTGCTAGGCTCTCTATTTGGCTGATGGCAACCATCCTCTTGAGCTGATGTAGAAAACAGTAGGCATGGTACCTAATCTCTTGTTCTTCTCTTGTTAGACCTGATCCAAATTTCAGATGTATCTTGGCAGAACTGAGCCAGTCTTCCAAAGAACTGAAATAATAATAATGAGAAAGACCTATTTAGAAATGATATTTTTGAGATAAGTTTCTCTCTTTCAGATGAAATTACTGAAATGACTTACCCAATTTTCTGGAACTGTCCTTCTAAGTTGTTCCAAACATATCTTATTTTCTGCACTTTTATACATCTCACCTGAAAAAGAAAAGTACTAAGAAAGTCTCTTATGTAGGGATCAGTAAATACATAGCAGTTTGGTGGCTAAAGAAGTGCCTGCAGAAGAAGCAAAATGGAGCTCTAATACACTTCTTACACTCCTTTCCTAACTTACTGCAACTTTCCCTGCTACACAAGTGGCATTCTTTCTTAGGAGTTTTCGTTCAGTCGAAGTGTATCATGCGTGGGCTTACTATGCAGATGAGTATATATGATAAAACTCTGTCTCTGTGTTCCACTAGGTTATTGATAACCTAACAAAGGAAGAAAATCTGTTACAAAAGTGAAAACTATACCATACAGTCCAATATATATATATGTCAAAGAAATAAAAATATGATCAAGTAAGATGTATGGTATTGAAATGCCGTAGAAATGTTGAGCGGGCAGATGGCTGAAGGCATCATGGAAGTGATGGCATCTGAGCTGCAGCCTTGAAGGGCTGAAAGACTTCTGCCCAGATAAGAAGGAAAGAGGGCATGTAGAAGACATTCTGCACAAGTCGGTTGTGAGGAGGGGCAAATGAGTGGGTCTACTTGACTGCAGACTGGAGAATGAGGCTGGAAAGATAAAGGTCTGAGTGTACCATCTTAAATGCTAGGGTGGAGTATTTAGGACTTTGTCTTGTGGGCAATGGACATTCAGAGAAAACTGTAGAATAGACTGTGAACAAAATTAGCTTGGTAGCATGTTCCAGGAAAGAGTGAGGAGGTTTTTGCAAGAAAATTTTCTCCAGGAAGTGAGCGTAGATGTCAGCAGTGAAAACGAAAGTTAAGGTTAAGGCTTATGGGAATTATGCCTTCTTTTTTCTGAATTCTTTAAGCAACTATATGTGAATCTGAATTTCCATTAACTGGCGACCTAACTGAACAGAAAGAAATATAGTGCCATGTTTTTATGGGGCAATATGTATAACCTACTTTTGCCCATTGGAATTAACTGGAAGCTTTAAATACTAATGCCAAGGTCTCACCCTCAGACATTCTGATTTCACTTGTCTGGTGTGCAACTTAAGCATAAATTTGTTGAAATTTCCTTAGATAGTTCTAATGTGCCGCCAAAGTTGAGAAATATTGTATTCCTTTTACCTCTACTCTGAGAATTGTGTTCTTGAGAAATTCAAGTAAATTTCTCTGCACTATAATTTTCCCAGAATAAACTTAGGAAATTGAGCAGATTATCTCTAATTTCCACTGCACACTTCTGTGTATGTTCTATACCTCTGAATAGTACAGTCAGTATAATCAGATAAATTCTAGAACTAAGAGTATACAGCTGAAAACTAAAAAGGGTTCACTATATGTTTTTTGGTAAAGAAGTGAAAGCATGCTTTTAAAACCACATGAACATCTAGAAATAGAGGTGAAATCCCTAAGCCCCAAGATCTGTAGTACACCAAATCAATCTGAATCCTATTCAATAAATATATGTGCATGCACACGAGTGGGCACATACACGTGTGCATGCACACACACATTCATAGTTACCAGAGAGAGAATTAAGTGCTGTATATTTTATTTTACAAGATCGATTTTTTTCAATGAGATCGGTTGCAAAGTAACTTTAAAAAAATTCTATTTTCCTATTGATTTTCTGTATAAAATTTAAAATTGGAGTGCACTGCCACTGGGAGTGATTCTCCCTTCACAAGCTGCAAGTTAGAAAGAGGAAAGAGGGACTGAAGGAGATTGGTTGCCATTGTCCACTTTGCAACCTCATGTCTCCTAACACCTGGCTGTCTTGTTCAGTCCCGGCAATTCTGCAGAGCTGGACTGTAGGGTACGTGGGCTTTTGACACATCTTTAGTCTTTTTCATCAATCTCTGGTAGACATATTCTCACCTTCATATCTTTAGTTCACTTTAGGACTTTTGTCCAAGATCGCATCTAGTAAGCAGGGATTGAATTTTAACTCAAGCTCACATGGCTCCAGAATCCCGTCTCTTAAAGGACATGATAGTCAAGCTAATTTCAGAAGAAGGTATGAAAAATCCCATAGCTGCCAGAATTCAAGTTGAATTGAAGGTTGCCTCCTTTGTTCCTTCTGTGGTTTCACAAATCTGGGTTAGAACATTTTTAAAGGACACACTGTGGGAGGATATGAGGCCCGTGGTCAGAGAACCCAAATCCAGAGGATGTGAAGGCACAGACTGAGAATGAGAACCTTATAAAACAGCAAACACGAAATGTCAACAGATGAAGGCAGAAATAATGAGGAATAAAGAAGTTCCTGCTAAGTTTTATCTCAGGTCAGAAAATAGAAGATTCCATTATCTCCTGATAATTTCTTCTGTTTAAAAAAAAATTTTTTTTTCTTTTATTTCAAGACAGAGAATGAGTGAGGAAGGGAAAGAGAAAGGGGGAGAGAGAGAATTGCAAGCAGGCTTTGTTCTGTCGGTGCATAGCTGGATGGGGGACTCCAGCTCGGAAAATGTGACATCATAACCTGAGCTGAAACCAAGAGTCAGACACTCAACGAACTGAACGACCCAGGTGCCTCTATTTGAATTTTTAATATTTCAACATGACTTTTGGTATAGCTTTAGTGAAACTTTATTAAGTCTTTTGTAGACAATCGTGGCATTAAAATTTTGTAAGAGCTTAATAACTGTCAATTGGTTTATTCAACAAATATTTATTGATAACTTACAATATGCCAGGTCTAAGCTAAAAAATTAAGAGATTTCACTGTAATGGAAAAAGGGTAAACCATGATCCCAGTTCAAGAGGTGCTAATATTCAGATGGAGGAATAAGCCCTTAAATCATTAGTTTGGGAAACACACTCAAATTTGCCTCCACCGGGATTGACTTGCCCTGAAAAATCCTGCAAATCCTCTAAATCCAGCTCAAATCCTACTCCCTTCAAGAATCCTTAATCCTTATTCTGTTCGGCCAAAAAAGGTGTCTATTCCATCTATCTTCTCCAGTTTATATAGTAACGACGTGTTCATCCCTTTCCTCCATTTGATTTCATCTTCTTGAAGGCGAGACCCTGTATCTTATCGATCTCTGTATTCTCCAGTTTGGCTAAGACAGTCACTTTCATGTAGGAAGCACTGAATATGTATGGAATTCAAGTAAACTTTACGACATTGATTAGTTCTCACTGAGATCCCATATACAAATTTCTTCTCTTACAAAACAGGAAGATTAACAGATGCAATAAACTTCTAGTTAATAGCCTTAATTTGGATGAGATATTATTTGCCTGGACTCTGAGAAAAGATGATAGGGAGGTTTTAAGTGTAATAGTATAGTAAGGGTATATTATTTCCACTGAAATAAGGAAAATGTAAAGAATTTTAGACAGGAATCATTGTCACTTGAAACTTAGATCATGGATTACACCACACTACCTAGAGTGTTCAAGCAATAAAATGATAATAGAGTATTTTACTTTTTAAGTTTATTTTGAGAAAAAGAGGAGAAAGCACATGGGTGTAGGGGCAAATTAGGGAGAAATTATCCCAAGCAGGCTCAGCACTGTCAAAGCAGAGCCCGTCATGGGACTCAAACTCACCAACTGCGAGATTGTGACCTGTGCCGAGATCAAGAATTGGATGTTTAACCTGAGCCACCGAGATGCCCATCTACAAACTATTACTGACTGCGTCTGGGGAAGTGTGGGTGAGGCTACCGTATAGAAAAGAAGGAATGTCATGGATAAGACTTGAGATCATGGGAAGAAAGATGGAGTAGGAGAGCTGTGAATGGGAGGAAGTTTTAGCACTAGATGCAACATAGAACAAAGGCCAGTGCAACTGGTCATTGAAAGATCTTGCCGTCTGTGGTTACAGCTCTTTCATGTCCCCTTACTGGGACATAGTTTGAAGTGAGATTAGGCTTGGGACTGTGCCGTGAAGACTCTACATCGAAATTAATCATTTTCAAAAATAAAATGGTAGAAAAGTGTTCTGGGAAAATAAACTATCCAATCGATTAAAAGGAAGAGAGCTTGGGACAAGAAACACATTTAGGAGCAGCTCTTTCTGTTCCAGTAGGGGGCGGGAAGGTGGCGAGGGGGTGAGAGTAGATAGTAAAACGGAAGAAAGGAGAAGGAACAAGAAGTTCAAGCCCCAGACAGCTGAAACTGCTCCATTGGCTGAGAGTTCAAGTGCCCTCTGCAAGCCTTTTCATTTACCAATGACTTTGTTCGGTGCTCCTTTGGATGGTAAGCATGCTTTGATGGGGAAGGTGCTATTCAGAGTACTGAGGTATGAAAGATTTCTTCAGTACTTTGCAAGAGTTTCCACACAATGACCGGAAAACATGTTCACATGTGCCCAAGCCAAAGGCTTTTAATCTTTGGCCCAGAAAAGCAAACGAGGGATATCAAATAGTACCTGAACTGGCTCTTCCCTTCTAATGAGGGAGAAGCAATAGAGACCGAAATGTTCTCACCACGTTTTGTAAATTTCACATTTTAGTACTAGATGGCATTAACTTGCTAGAAATGTCTGAGCTAAAGTTCATTTGAGGTAACATTTTTGGATTTATTTCATTTTAGTCCATTCCTTTGTTTTCAGAAAACAAAAAATATTGAAATACATGGAAAAAAAGAGAGAATATTCAAGACAACAATAAAAAACAAGCAGCTTCATTCAATTTTGGAATTAGGATCTTAAAAAAAGACAAGCTGTTAAATTCTAGTTGTTTTTCTAATATAACATGTTGAGAAATAGAGTCTGGTCATTAAATCCAGAGCTAAAATTATTTTCAAATAATTATTCTTCCACTATACACAGTTCACTGAAAATATGCTTTAAGCCTGATATTTCCCTAGTAACAAAAGGTGAAATGGTAATATTCAATAAAATGTGATCCTGAGGAGTATCTAAACAGAATATATTGGCCTCACCATTGAGGGCTTTTTCTCTCACATCAATACAATTTTCCTCCAGCAAATATCCTTTGTCTGGGTTGATGGAACATCATTCTGCCATTTTTCATGAGTTGCTAGGGAGTCCGTTGAAGCACACAGACTGTATTGTGACAGACTCGTGTTACTTATACAAGGTATAAATTAGGGAAATTGTAGACTAGGGCATTTTAAGATTCCACAACCCATTACTAATTCATCCTTATTTCTTCTCCATTCCAAAGCCAGTACTTTTCCTTCCACCACGGTTCAGGCTTAGTTTGTATTCAAATTGTCCCAAAATTCATGGGAATTTGCTTTTGTGGAATCGCCTCTTAAAAATCTTGAAGTTTATAAATTTTTCAATGCTAAACGGTCCCAGGTCCTGTTCCCTTTGGCTTTCATACACGTTTTTCCTATTCTGAATCTACTATTTCCCTAAAAATGGCAAACATTTTATAAGCTTTCTTATAATTCTCTTGCCAACTCTTCTAATCCCCCATATTGAATACATTTTCCTTAAAAGGACTGTTTGACTTCATCTTGGTAACCTATTATGTTCTTTAGAAGCCAAAGAAACATAAATGTAAGCATCTTAAATTTCAGTTACTGCAATCCAGAGGACTCTGGTGAACTTTATTCCTGCAACTCAGTTTGATCTCACTTGGCATTGCACAGCCCATCTAAAAGCAGGCTAACTGTCCAGTCCACTCTAATAGCGCCAGTTCAGTGTGGGTTAAAATATTATCAGTTCAAGATTCTCCTTTCCTCTCCTCCTCCTATGGGGATGGCATTTGGACTTCAGGAGAAGTTCACTGCAGGGAGCACTGAAGGTGAGCTTGTGGTCCGTGACAACATCCCCATGGTATCTTTTACTAACATAACACATAATGTGTCCTCTCCCGCTGGGTCTTTCACGGTGACCACTCTGTGGTGCGTTGATACTTAAAAGATTTCAGCGCCTCAGTCCCCAGCCAGTGGCTGAAACCACACCTTTCTTTAGTGTATGTTTCTTCACTTCTTTGAAGGAACTTTTTGGCAGATAATGGCTCTCGCTTTCAATAAATTTCCATATTCTATTCATGAGTATGAAATTTTGGATCTCTTTCTTACCGTCTGTGAGATACCAGGAAAATTTAGGAAGGGGCTGTCCTTAGGAATCTGCTGTCTGTATTCATTTCTGTCACCTTACTGCTCCCTCCCATGGCCAGGTGATAAGGGGACTTGCCAGAAAGGAAATTGTTCTCAAAAATCTTCAGCTGGAAGCTGGTCCTGGGATTCCCCAATTTTTAATTTGTTTTTTTTTAATTCTGTTATTTTTAATTCTGTTATTTAAGCACCTAACCCTCTCCTCGACTCTCTGCTACCAGGGATGTTTTTAATAAAGAAGGTGAGGAAAAAGTAACAGAAAATAATTAGTTCAACTGGATGCAAACTATTTTAAAATCTCCACCTCACATCAAAATCATGGACTGTTTACCAAAAACTTCTCCCTCCCAAATTTGATGTTTTTGTCATTATTCTTGCCAACTTCTTTCTCATCCATCACAGGGGCCCAAGTGCTTCTGGGTTCAAAGGAGAGAGGTCATAGAGGAGAACTGCATGCTAATTAGTGTAGTCAGAATGTATACTCTGCTCCCAGCTGGGGTTTCTAGTAGAATTAAGGTTGAGGTGCTGGTGGTAACAATGGAGTACCACAGGATTCAACTGAACGTCCAAGAAAGTAAAGGTTTCTCAAGGTGTATGATGAGTTTTGACTGCACTTGGGCCTAATTAGAACATAATTGTTGTTTGGGGGAGCTAAACTGTGTCTCATACTTTAAAATGTCAACCCAGTGTAAGCTGTTAATCAGGGAAGTAGGATAGCATTTTGCGTAGAACACCAGAGCAGACTCTAGCCACACAATGGCAGAAAGACTGTTTGCATGAGAGGACATCATAAATCCACTAGGTACTAATAGCATGCGAAAACTCCTTTCAGAAGAGCGATTTTGCACACAAAGAGCCCCGAGGGAAGAGATGGAAATGGAAGCATCCATCAAGTAAGGAAAGGGTGTTTAGAAAATTGCTCTTCCGACTTCATCTATCATACTATCAGAGACTGCTGTGTTAATCCATTTACCACCACTGAGTATGAGCCCAAAGACGAAATGCAGAAATGCTCCTTGGGGAGAGCGTTCAGCAAAACTTCTGCAGAGGCTAATGTGGACAATGGGGATCATCCCCATATCATATCCAAGGAGTATTGACTGCAACTTACACACCAACATGCAGCTGTGTGTGGTTTTTCAAATGAGTCCTTTCTTAATTCTTTGGCTTAAGGAGCATGTTTTTGAATATATGTGAATACATATATTCATGTGAATACATGCTGTAGTTTTATCCCTGACTCTTCCATGGTGTTTGAACTTGTTAATTCTCCAAGGGTTAAAAACCAAATAAGGTCTTATTTCTCTGAATGCTACTGTGATGTATTAGTTCTCCATGTATATATATAAAAAAAAGAGTGTTAATTAAAAATGTTACAATGATTATGGAGAAACTTTTACAATGTTACTCTCTTAGCTTTTATAGTTGCCCAAAGGAAGAAAAACAAATGCCAAGTGCTCACTGTGCTGCTATATGTTACCAATTTCAATATTAACACCTTGATAATGAAAATAATGTCTTTTGTTTTTACAGTACTTTTCTCTTTCTGTAGTGCTTTCAGAACTTTTATCACATCTGGTTCATTTTTATGAACATTCTGAAAGCTAAACACTTCCTTACCCTATTAACTATTAGTTCATTCAAATGATTGAAGAAATCCCAGTTTTTGTGAAGATCATGTGAAATTACAAGACGGAAACTGTTTTTAGGCCCATTATGCTTTGGTGGTTTCATTGGAGCCTTAGTGACGTGTGATTCTGAGTGACAAAGAGGCCATCCCCTGTGGAATGACCAGGAGTTGCAAAGGCAGCTTAAGAGAGCAAACTGTGCAGCCAGTGTTACACTAAGAAGGATCATTCCCTATAGACAATGGTCTAGGAGAATCATTCATTTATGGTGAGTGCTGATGACCAAAAAGGAGACTTAGCTTTGAATCTCTTCAGGAAATGCATACACTACTACAATTCACTTGTGATAAGGATTACAACACACGTTTATGTTAGTGATTTCAATCTTTTCTGAGCAGAGCCTGTTTTGGACATAAAATATTACACAGATGGGGTGCCTGGGTGGCTCAGTCAGTTAGGCGTCCGACTTCGGCTCAGGTCATGATCACTTTCGTGAGTTCGAACTCCATGTCGGGGTCTGTGTTGACAGCTCGGAGCCTGGAGCCTGCTTCAGATTCTGTGTCTCCCTCTCTTTGCCTTTCCCCCGCTCGCACTCTGTCTCTGTATCTCTCAAAAATAAATAAACGTTAAAAAAATTTTTTTAAATATTACACAGATAGAATAATACTTGCCTTTATATTATTTGGACCCAAGTCCAACGTTCTCAGGGAGAAGGACCACATCTTTTTAATTCAGCGATCCATACCTTCATAAATATTTGGGTTTTTTTAAATCATCACACCATCATCTACATACACTTTAGGTAAAAGTACCGTGTCTTTGGCTATGCTTGGTTAACATGCAGATTCTTATTATAGATCCAAAGACCTCAGAGATTTTCGACTCATCAGCTCAGAGCCTCTATCGTTCAACATCAAGTTTATATCCACATATCGATTCATGTATTTATTAATGTGTTTTTTTTCACAATTTTAAAGTATTTCTTTTTTTTTAAATTTTTTAGTGTTTAGTATTGACAGAGAGAGAGTGAGAGAGACAGAGCATGAGTGGGGGAGGGGCAGAGAGAGAGGGAGACACAGAATCCAAAGCAGGCTCCAGGCTCTGAGCTGTCAGCACAGAGCCTGAGGCGGGGCTCGAACTCACAGAAAGCGAGATCACGACCTGAGCCGAAGTCAGACGCTCAATCGACTGAGCAACCCAGGCACCCCATAATCTTAATGTATTTCACATGATATACTTTGCATTGCATGATATTGGGTGCCATGGAGGATAGAAATTGCAGATTTAACATAAATGGGGGGAAAATCAGTAAACAGCAAGTAGAAAAAAATATTCAAATGCTTCTCAGAGAGAAAAATAGAAGTTCTGAGAGTGTGAATAAGTGATATGGAAGAGAGTGAACAATTTGGCATATGTCTACCTGAAGTTATAAAAGAAGAGCATAGACGCAGCAGGAGAGAGTCAATATGTGAGGACTTAGTGTCCAAAAGTATTTCAAATGTATTAAAAAACTAGACCTTGGGGCGCCTGGGTGGCTCAGTCGGTTAAGCGTCCGACTTCAGCTCAGGTCACGATCTCGCGGTCCGTGAGTTCGAGCCCCGCGTCGGGCTCTGGGCTGATGGCTCAGAGCCTGGAGCCTGCTTCCAGTTCTGTGTCTCCCTCTCTCTCTGCCCCTCCCCCGTTCATGCTCTGTGTCTCTCTGTCCCAAAAATAAATAAGCGAAAAAAAAAAAAAAACAAAAAACAAAACTAGACCACTAGACCTTATTTCAGAAAACTGAACAAATGTTGAAGAGTATATATAAGGATAAAAAGAAATCCACAAGTAAATGTAGTACAACAGAAGACAAAGACAAAAAGAGAGAAGACAGATTATATCCCTATAGAGAGAAAAGGCAGATTTTCTAAGAGGAATTAGTAGTGAACTGGAAGCAGCTGGAAAATTTATATATATATAATATCTTCAAGGTATTGAGAGCAAAAACCTATCAATCCAGAATTGTATACTTCATAAAAGTATCTTCCAATTTAAGGGGTAAAATTAAATAATTTTAGGAAAAAGTCCTGAGAAAAGGTGCCAATAACTGACTCTTACTAAAGACATTCAAAAAGATAGAAAGGTTAAGGTGCAAGAAGGAATAATGAGCAAAGACAGATAAATATATGAATAAATCTAGACAAAAATCAACAGTATAAAATAATAGTTATAATGTCTATTTTGTTGAGTTAAATAGGTAAAATAGAACCAAAATTCTGTACGATAGTAGCATGTAAATTGGGAGCACCTGATCAGCATTAAAGTCCTCTGAGGTCCTCGCATTGTTTATGAAGAAGGAAAAAATCATGACTTACTTTAAACTTTGCACATTGAAGTTTTTAGAGTGAGCACTAACAGAATAAAAGTATAACTTTCAATTGCTAGAGGGAGAAGTGAAATGAAAGAAAAAATACAGCAAACCCCATAGCTTTGTTATTAGCTATGTAACAAATGATCCCCAAACATATCCCCTTAAAACAATCATTTATTGTCACTCATGAACCTGTGTATTGCTCATCAGGCAGTTCTGCTAACCCGTGCTAGTTTAATGGTTCTTGGGTGGGATCATATATGTGACATCACTGGGGGCTTGGTCTCTGGGGGCTGGCTAGTACGAGCTGGACTTACCCAGGACTGTTCATCTCTGCTCCACATGGACACTCATCTCCCAGTGGACTTACCTGTTCTCATACACATGGCAACTGGACAAGTTCCAATAGAATGAGTGACAGTCCTCTTGAGACCTAGACCACAGGTTGGCACACTTTTTCTGAACAGGTCCACACAGTAAATATCTTAGGCTTTGTGGGCCATACTACTGAAGAGTTGGAACTACTCAACTCTATTATTTTTCAAGAAGCATTCATAACCAATTCGTAAATGGATGAGTGTGGCTATGTTACAATAAATCTTTACTTACAAAAATAGCATGGCAGATCTGTCCTATGGGCTGTAGTTTGCTGACTCCCAGCCTAGACTTAGAACTGGATTAGTTTCTCTCTCACCTCGATGGAAGGAAATACAGTCTTACTGCCAAAGGGATTTGCATACAGGGAGAGAAATAATTGCATCCCATTTTTAACAACAGCAACAACAAAATCCACCATAATGTCAATAAATCAGAAAGAAATCTAGGAAAGAGGGGGAAAGTCCACAGAAAAAGTAAAATAAGACAATATAAGGCAATATAAATAAATCCAAACATCATTATTCACAAATTCACAATGAATGTGAGGGAATCATCTCTCATTTTCAAGCTGTAAAGCGAAAATTGCTAGAACTGCAAAGAGGAATTTTAAAATTCATCATCACTGCGGGAGATTTTAGCTCATTTCTCTCAGTAATTGATTACGCAAATGACATTATGGAGTGCGGCTGAAAACATACACCCTGCATAACTCTGCAGTTCTTGTCCCAGATATATATTCTGAAGTTATTCTTATCTGTGTTCACCAAGATTCATGTACGAGGTGCCCCACAGAATCAGTGCACGTAAAGCAAAATAACTGGAAAGAACCAAAATGTCAGTCGAAAGGAGAAAGAACGAAGAAAATAGGCTTCAGGCCTAAACTAGAATCCTGCATGCTAGGAAAAATGAGCTTCACCGCACAGATGAGTCTCAGGAACTGAGACTAGAGTGTCCAAAGCACGTTGCAGAAGAACACACACTATCTGATGTCATTTACCTAATGTTCGGAACATGCAAAACCAAACAATGTATCTTTAGAACTAAATACATGTATGACAAGACTATTAAGATGGCACCTGCCTTTGTAGGTTAGGGATGGGAATGGGATGGGGGGGCATGTAGAAGGCTTCAAATACCTCTTAAGGAGAGGATCCATGTTAGATTATCTCTTTCCAATATAAAACAAGTAGGTTTCTCTGAGTTTCCTCTCCTCTCATCCATTACTTCATTTGCATAATACAGACCCTGTGAGGCTGCGCTCCTCTTACTGAAGGAGGCAGAGAAAGAGGTTATGTGGCCTGTGACAGAGGACACCATGGGTTTTCATATAAAAAAAATTCTCTTTCACCTTGTAATTACATTATCCAGTTTTTCTGCTAAGCAGAAAAACTTTAAATACCGTTTTTCAAATCTCATTACAAATTATATTTACGCTCAGTAAATATAATTTGATTTTTATCCTTTGTTACTTCTGGTCTTTATATTTGACTTTAATAAATGTGTATTTATGAATTTTTGTACGACTTAATTTAGACTCTTCAAGCTAAAGTCTACCAACCACGTGTGATTGTTTAATCTACCAGGTAAAGTGTGTTACTGTAAAATTTACTCTGGTGTGGGTATTTTCCCTAACCTGACGCCATTAAATCAAGTGGTCCACCTATGAACCTTGAACCCTTCAGGAAATAAAATTGAGTCCTGGGCACGCCAGCCCTCCCCCCTATTGTTTGTCTGGAATCCTCTTACTCACTCATTCACTCTTATTTGAGTGGGGTGGAAGGAGAGAAGGAAATTTTTCTAATCTCAACCAAGCCCTCCCTGCAGAGGCGACACCTAGGAACAGAGGGACAGGGACCACTCTCCTGAGAGATGATTGAGTTCACTCCTTCCCTTGTTTTGTCCCTAGTACCGACACAGCTTTATTTTTTTTTTAATTTTATTTTTTATTTTTTAAAATTTACATCCAAGTTAGCATATAATGCAACAATGATTTCAGGAGTAGATTCTTTAGTGCCCCTTCCCCATTTAGCCCATCCCCCCTCCCACAACCCCTCCAGTAACTCTCAGTTTGTTCTCCATATTTGTTTTGCCCCGCTCCCTGTTTTCATATTATTTTTGTTTCCCTTCCCTTATGTTCATCTGTTTTGTCTCTTCAAGTCCTCATATGAATGAAGTCATATGATTTTTGTCTTTCTCTGACTTTCACTTAGCATAATACCCTCCAGTTCCATCCACGTAGTTGCAAATGGCAAGATTTCATTCATTTTGATTGCCGAGTGATACTCCATTGCACATATATATATATACCACATCTTCTTTATCCATTCATCCCTCGATAGACATTTGGGCTCTTGCCATACTTTGGCTATTGTGGATAGTGCTGCTATAAACATGGGGGTGCATGTGTCCCTTCAAAACAGCACACCTGTATCCCATGGATAAATGCCTAGTAGTGCAATTGTTCGGTCGTAGGGTAGTTCTAGTTTTAATTTTTTGAGGAACCTCCATACTGTTTTCCAGAGTGGCTGCACCAGCTTGCATTCCCACCAACAATGCAAAAGAGATCCTCTTTCTCCACATCCTCGCCAACATCTGTTGTTGCCTGAGTTGTTGATATTAGCCATTCTGACAGGTGTAAGGCAGTATCTCACTGTGGTTTTGATTTGTATTTCCCTGATGGTGAGTGATGTGGAGCATTTTTTCATGTGTCAGTTGGCCATCTGGATGTCCTTTTTGGAGAAGTGTCTATTCATGTCTTTTGCCCATTTATTCACTGGATTATTTGGTTTTTGGGTGTTGAGTTTGATAAGTTCTTTATAGATTTTGGATAATAACCCTTTACCTGATATGTTATTTGCAAATATCTTTACCCATTCTATCAGTGGCCTTTTAGTTTTGCTGATTGTTTCCTTCGCTGTGCAGGTTTTTATTTTGCACAGCTTTAAACCTTGTGGCCTTGACCCTAGTCCTGATTCATGCTTGCCTGTGGGAGTTGACATCAGAGGTGAATTTCCTGGGCTTGCTGCTCAGCACTCCTTAGCCCAAGGTTTTCACCTGCCTCGGGCTCCTTCTGTATGTGATATTTCGAGCACCACCCTGCCTGACATGGATCTCCCAGTGAGTCAGAGCTACTGAGAACCCCTGCAAGTGAAGTTTACATAATATTATGGCTAAATCTTCATTTATTTGTTCACCCATTAAATTACCACGGATGGTTAAGAATGGTGCCTCTAGAGCAAGACTGCCCTTGGGTCCCAATCCTAGCTCTATTACTTATAGCTGTGTGATCTGGGACAGGTTTTCATGTCTTTGTGCTTTGGCTTCTTCTTTGTGAAATGGATAGAATAAAAGTACCCATTTCATAGGTTTATCTGAAGGGATTAAACTAGTTAAAATATTATAAAGCATTTAGGGCATGCCTAGAATGTAGTAAACACTCAAGTAGTCTTCACAATTCTTACCATTGTGTTTTAAAGAAAGTTCTAGGTACAAAGCGGATTTTATATCTAGAGGTCAAGTATGAATTTGAGAGTGTTAACATTAATACTGAGCAGTAGTTCTCAAACTTTTCATCCCAGGATGCTTCACATCCTTAAAAATTATGTAGGATCCAAATAACTTTTGTTTTTGTGAGCTATATCTATTGACACTTATTAGAAATCAATACAGAGCGATTTTTAAAATATCTATTATTTAAAATATTAATAATGCCCTTTGTATAAACATAATGTTTATTAGTATAAAGTAATAATAACTGTTTTACAATAATTTTGTAAAAAGTAACTGTTTTACAAGGCAAAAATAACACAGTGGTAAAAGTGGCATTGCTTCCCATTTTTTTTCAAATCTCTAACATCTGGCTCAGTACAAGACAGCTGGATTCTCATACCGGCTTTGGAATCAGCCTGTTGTCGTATCACAAGTCCTGTCGCCTTTGGAAAACACTGTATACTTGTGAAAGAATTAGTATGAAAAAGAAAAAAATAATGACTCAGCGTTAGTATGAAAAGTGTTAAGACCTTGTGGACTCCCTGAAAGGGTCACGGGGAACTCTGGGGTACACAGATCATACCTTGGAAACTGTTGTGCTAGAGCATGTAAGAGTAGGGAAAACAAAAACAAAACGACAAGCTTAAGGGTTGGTCAGAAGTGCTGCAAATCCTGGGGCTTTCCTGCTTTGCAGCCAAGGGACCTCAGGGCTGTTGTGCTTACCGGAGCCTCCACCTGGCACATTCCACTCTTGCGTCTTTGCATGGAGGGCCCCTTCTCTTTCTTCTTCGTAGCTTAAATACCACCTCCTTAGGGAGATGGTCCCTGACTGCCCTACTGAAAGAGATCCTTTGTTATTTTGTAGCATAGCACTCTGTTGTTTCCTTTTTAGTACTGATCACAAACTGTAATCACATATATTTGTTTGCTGGTTTATTGGCTGCCTATCCCACCAGTAGATAAACCCCCTAAGGTCAGACCCTTGTCTGTTCTGTTCATCATTGTAAGAGACATCTGACCCCTCTCTTTCTTCCATATCTCATATTCAATCCATCAACAAATCCTGTTGACTCCACCATCAAACTATACCCGGAATCAGGTCATTTCTCACCTCCTCCATCCTGCCACCCTAGTCCAAGTCCATGACCTAGTCGTGATCTGTTAAATAGCCTTCTGAATGAACTCTCCCACCCCTTTCCTTGCCACTTGCTATCTTATCAACACAGCCAGAATGATCCTTTCTAAACAAAACTCCCTGCTCTGCTTAAATCTTTCCATTACACTTAGAGTCAGATCTAAAATCTGAATCATGTTCTATAAAGTCCAACCTGATCTATTTCTCACTTCTTCCTTTACGTTAGTCATACGTTTTTCAAACACATCAGGCATACTGGAGTCATTGTACTTACTGATCCCACTGATGAAAATACCATTCCTCGAAATGACTAATTGCTTCCCTTCCTTTAGACCTCAGTTCAAATCTCAGTCATCTTATTAGAAAGATCTTCCACAGCTACTCTCCATAAAGCAGCAACCCCACACTCCCCAACTTAGTCTATATACCTCTTCACCTGTTTCCGTCTGCTTATTAGCGCTTATTGACACCCAGCATGTTATATATGCTTTTGTTCAAATCTTTCCTCTGTCATTAAAATGTAAAATCTCTGAGCACAGGAATGTTATCTTTTTTTCATTACTACCTGTTTCCTGTGCCAAGAACAGTGCCTGATTCCAGTAGGCCATCGCATTCTTTCGTTGCATGCATGAGTGAAAAAGAGGTCGCTTGAATGCTATGACACTTGATTTCTTGTTCTACGTGATGCGGGAAGGTCAAAGGGGTCTTGTAGTTTTGTTGCAGAATCAGGACAGAGAAGTCATTTTGCTCACCTCCAGGTCTGGGTCAGAGGTTCCCCGAAGAACTCTCCCCGCACTCTATTATGTTTGTGGTGACATTTGGTAAAAAGAGCTTGCTTGCTTCTTTCTGAGGACTGTCGTAGCTCCGGTGCCTAGCCCAGGGCCTTACCACATAGTGGATGCTTAAGCAGAGTTTGACAAATGAATTATTGCATGAGCAAATAAATAACATGGAAACCAAGGTTTCTAAAAGTAATACATGGTAGCATCTGACTCTTGATTTCAGCTCAGGTCATGATCTCACAGTTCATGAGTTTGAGCCGCATATTGGGCTCTGTGCTGACAGTGCGGAGCCTGCTTGGGATTCTCTGCCTCCCTCTCTCTCCGCCTCTCTCTCTCTCTCTCTCAAAATAAATAAAGCACTTCAAAAAAAGAAAAGCAATACATGGTTCTATGCATATTTAAGCTGTTGTATGAGGAAAGAGGGCTAACCTCTAAAATCAGACTCAAACTGGGGGAAGTAGAGGAGAAACAGAGACCATAAATAACAGCGGCAGTCGCATTTCAACTGATGAAGACTGGAGTAGAAAACCGAACAAAACACTTAGTAACTACAAACTATTTCTGGTCCCAGTTACATAGCTGATCTATAGCAAGTGCTATCATACCATGAGTCACAATTGTTCTTTTAGGAGCAAATCATATTACAGTTCTTTTAGTTTTTACTTGGTATCGATAAATAACAAATTAAAACCCACAGCAATATCGCTTGCTCTCAGCAATATATATTCTTTCCTAATGAACTGAACTGGCTAAGGAAGACTCTCCCCCCACCCCCCGCCACCCCAACCTGTGCAAGATGGCTCTGTGAACACACTTCAGTGAGAAAAATCTGGCTGGATCCAATGTAATCTACACTTCTTTATTGAGAAGAGATCATACAATGTCCTCAGTCGGCAGTTCTTAGCCTACCAAACTATCAGTCTATTTTGGGAAAACATGTCAGATTTGCTTTTATTCTCGTAAAAAGGAAAAAAAATGCATTTTTAAAATTTGTAATGGAAAACCTACTAATCCTGGAGAGAATACTCCTGTCTAGGCTCTGCGATTTACTAGCCATGTGACCTTGGTTAAATTATAACCACTCTGACTGTAATTGCTTCATCCAAAAAAAAAAAAAAAAAGAGGAATTGTAAGAGATAACTCCTGTGGGTCTCTGGCCCACCAGTTCCTTTCCCCAGCACCTAGAAAAGTGCTTCAGACCCGGAGCAAGCTTGATGAATGTTTCAAGAATTAGGACATGTGATACAGAGAAACTGTGATCTTTCATCTTGTGAATTTTCAGAGTATCCACTCCTAGCACATCAGTGGAGCTTAGAACATGTTTATTAAAAAGGAAATGATTTTTTAGTAGTAATAAAAAGATTAAGATGATGCAATTCAAGTTGTGGGTAATTGAGCCCAAATCATTTTTAAAATATATTATTTGAAAGAAATAAGTAGATGTAGACAAGTCAGTAAATGTGACTTGCTCTTTCCCAATCTTCCCTTGAGAGGCTGGCCAGGTGGTTTTCAGTAACATGCCTTAGTAAGGGATTTTCTTCACACAGAGGAACACCCCACATGAGCTCAAATCTGAAGATCTCAGGACATAGTTCTCAACATGGAAATTGGTGGGAAAGTGAGGTTTTGGGTCACTTGCTTTCGGATTCAATAATACACGTGTCACATCCACAAAGAAGCTCTCGCACCAGCAATAGAAGGAAGGAACTCCCTTACGAGGTACTATCCTCCAGGAGAAGAGCGACTCCTGTGGCATTGGTAAAAGGCATCTACTGTCCGGCCCAATCAGAAAACTTGACAGCCCTTCAGGTAGACACAGCACAGCTAGAGGGTTGTGAGCAGAAGCACTAATTAACAGTGGCTTCGTAGATACGAGTTTTTCCATATATCTTGATCTCTAGATAAGACATATGAAAACTCTGTTTATGTCAATCTGCTACACAAACGTGTTTTCCCCAAGATGACCTTCTCACTCACGGATATAAACCAGGTGGGATCTATGAGGCCCTCAGCACTAAACCATTCATCTTGCTGAGAAAAGAATACTCCGAGAATGTTCTACAGATGAAGCATGTCATTCTCATGTATGAGAAAGTCTATTTCTGTGTATCCAACTGCTACTCATCATTCAAGGTCCAGCTCTCTGGTCAACCCTTTCTGTGAATCCTCTCCTAATCTCCCAGCTGAAAATGAGTTTTCTCTTCCCTTAGAACTCTGTTTCTCAGGGCCCCTGGACAGCCCAGTAGGTTAAGCATCCAACTCTTGATTTTGGCTCAGGTCATGATCTCATGGTTCCTGGGATTGAGCCCCGATCGGGCTCTGCACTGACATCATGGAGTCTGCATGGGATTCTCTCTCTCCCTCTCTACCCTTCCCCCACTCTCTCTTTCTCTCTCTCAAAATAAAATATTAAACATTAAAAAAAACCTCTTTCTCTCTTGTGGCTTTGAGAATTCCTTCTTTTTATTACAGACAGTGTTTCCTTTTTCTTTCCAGTTTTATGAGATATAATGGACACATACATTGTATTAATTTAAGGGGAACAGCATAATGATTCAATATTTGTATATATTGTGAAATAAACACCACAATAAGTCCAGTTAACATCCATCACCTCATAAAGTAACACATTTGTTTTTCTTCTGACAGGAACTTTCAAGATCTACTCTTATAGCCACATTCAAATATGCAATACAATAGTCTTATCTATAGCCACCATGCTGTACATGACAACCTCAAGATTTATCTTACAACTGGAACTTTGTACATTTTGACCACCCTCACGCATTTTGCCCACTCTCCACACCTTCCTTTGGCAATCAGCAATTAATTCTTCAGAATTATGTGTTTGTTTGTTTTAGATTCTATATGTAGTGAGATTGGGCCTGTGTTTTTATTCCTCCGCTATACCAAGGAGCCTCCTCAGCAGAGCCAATTGCCTGCCAAAGGCCTGTTTAGCATGCAGTTAATAGTGAAAAGGGAATGAATGAAACATTAATCTAATATTCAGAATTAACTATTGCCTTCTCATTTGGATAGAGTCTATTTGATACAGCTTTAGGAACTAATTATACAGAAGCCCTACGGCTTAGTAGCTGAAGTTAGACCTGGAAGTTGGGAGATAATTCTTACTGCTCATTTACTAAGGACCCTTGAGGAAAATACATTACTTATCATTTCTCTCCTGGAATACTAGAACTGAAGGTGTCCATAAAGGTTATTTAGTCTATTTCCTAAGACACCCAGAGAAAGAGAGACTTACACAGATCAGCATTGTATATTAATGATCCAGTCAGAGCAGAAGCCTGCTCCAGACCCTAATCTATGCAATACAAAGTGGAGGTTACTTTGGTGAGGGATTGGCTGGTGAGAGGGGCAAGGAAACTATCTTAGGGGACAGAAATACTCTCTATCTTGACCGGAATGGTGCTTGCTGGAATGTATACACATCCCCCCAGTTCTACACTGAAGATCTGTACATTTTACCAAGTGTAACATTATACTTCAGGCAAAAAAAAAAAAAAAAAAAAAAAAAAATAAGCATTTTAATGAAACTGCATAGTTCCTCATCCATTATTTCACTATTGCTATTCACTTCTTTTTTTAAAACGTTTATTTATTTTTGAGAGAGAAAGAGAGAGACAGAGCGTGAGTGGGGGAGGGGAAGGGGTTTGAACTCGGAATGGGCAAGATCATGATCTAGACCAAAGTCAGATGCTTAACCACCTGAACCACCCAGGCACCTCCCTCACTATTGCTATTTCTTACATGTTCACAATTTTTTCTGATTACAAAATAATACATATTTAGTAAAAATTCCAATGTATCAGAAATGTAAAAACCTAGAAAATGATTACCTTTCAAAGAACCACTCCCCACAGAAAAAACAGAAAACATTGTGTTTACTATACAACCCAGGTTGTATTTTTATATTAAAAAAAAAAAGCAGCTCTTTTGAGAGCTTGAAAGTGCTACATGTTGTCACCTGCTCCATAATCTATAGGACATATTGAATAGTTGTGACATGCTATTATCTGTGACCACACTGTCCCCCTGCTTCTTAAGCTTCTTAAACCCAGAGCTCCTTTTAATCCTGGACAAGCTTCGGTTTGCTCGTTAGTTTTTCCCCATTTCCAAGATTTGGGGCTTGTTTACTTTTTGGGTGACCTCTCTAGGTTACCTTTTTGTGTGTGTGCCCACCTCCCCAACTCACATTAGGAAAGTATTAAAATGTCACCAATTCTTTGGTTACAGAAGCTCCTAAAACAGATCCGTGTTACTGCTCTGTTTCACAAATTCATTGCCAAGCCCTACAGAGGAATGAACAAAAGGTATAACATAAGTAATCAACCCAGGAACCAAGGAAGTCTCAGGTAGGTGTAAAGACAAGTCTCCCTGATAATAAACATATGGCGAAGTTTTAATTCCCTCATGCTGCCACTCATATCACGGAGGGGAAGCAGTGATTCTGTCTCCTTTTAAGTCCTACACATTGGATAAGGAGGTAAGGGATATCAAAATTAACTTGTCTGCTTTAGCTGGAAACTTAGCTCTTCCTCTTCCCTCTCTTGAACATTTCAGCCCTGAAATCATGGGCGGGGGGTTGCTGAGCACAGTGGGTGGCAAAGCCTGAGGCATCTGGTTTTGCCATAAAGCTAAGAGCTCAAGGCACAGTCATATCAAAAGGACACAACATCAAAATAAACAATGATAATAGGGACACAGGGCATCAAAACAAGCAATGATAGCAAAGGATTATAACCCACTGAAAAATAGGAATTTGAGTCAATAAATAAGTAAGCCAAAAGTGTGGGGGAAGAACAGGATATTTACATAGTTTCAAAGTAACTCCCCACACAATACCTGTTAATGAAAAAAGGGGGAAGCAGAACTTTACAGACTTGAACTGAGTGATCAGAGTAAACATCGTCAGTAAGCAAACTGAAAATCATATGCCACCTGATCAGAGGCAATGAGAAGAACACGGCATGACTTCTGTGATCTTCCTGCCAGAGATGAATAACCTGGATCTAATTGTGAGGAAACGTCGGGAAACCGAGATCCAGGAATATTCTACCAAATAACTAAGTGCACTCTTCAGGAGCTTCAAGGCCATGGAAGCATTCCAAATAGAAATAATTAAGGATGCAAGCCCTGTGTGATTCTGAACTGTATCTCTTTGCTATAAAGGACATAATTGTGACAATTGGCAAAATCCGAATGGCGCTGGAGGATGAAATAGAGGTCCTGTATTGATGTAAATCTCCCTATTTTAATGTTTGTGCTGTGATCATGGGGGAGG
Source organism: Panthera pardus (assembly GCF_024362965.1). Classification (NCBI taxonomy): domain Eukaryota; kingdom Metazoa; phylum Chordata; class Mammalia; order Carnivora; family Felidae; genus Panthera; species Panthera pardus. Next base: position 151,971 of record NW_026526753.1, on the reverse strand, counting down.
ATTTTATTTCTTTCTTGGAAATATGACATGTTAAAAGTATTTGAAGGTTAAAAGGTATCATGTCAGCAACTCCTTCTCAAATAGTTCAAAGGGGGAGTTCTTGTAGCATATGTGAAACTGTCCTGTAAGTTTGAGATTATTTCAAAATTAAAGAAAAAAAATCCTTTTTTTCTTTTTTTAAGTTATTTTATTTTATTTTAATTATTTTGAGGGGGAGGGCAGCGAGGGGGAGAGAGAGAATCCCAAGCAGGCTCCTCACTGTTAGCTCCGAGCTCAATGCAAGGGTCAGTCCCATGAACTGTGAGATCATGACCTGAGCTGGAATCAAGAGTTGGACTCAACCAACTGAGTCACCCAGGCGTCCCAACAACAACAACAAATCTTAATGTGACACAATGATTTAGATAGTCCCTTCAGATGACATTCTGCTATAAGGCAAAATACCTTACCTACATCTCCCTTCTGTTTCTCGAAGATTGTATGGGAGTTTGAAGGGCTTGTCTGAATGGACGGAACCAGATTATGGGACATCGTGATAGTGAGAAAGGCAGAGAAATCAGATCCACAAGGATTCCTTGGACCATCTCCTGGTCTCTGAGGCATTGTCTCATCACTGGTTGCAGTTAATGTCTATAGTCATCTGGTCTCTGGGTGTGGTTAAACCTAGTGATGCTGATGAAGAAGCATAAAGCAAGCTGACAACCCCCTCCTTGTCACCCCCACAGTGGGATACGTGTGACATTCCTCAGGCATTGCTGGCTACCCAAGAACAAAGGAAAGGGGAAAACCAATGGTTGACTGATAGAGATCACAGTCATGCAGCACGAGTCTCCATCAGTTTACATATGTCTTAGTGAATTACAAGAAAAAGGCAATTTTATCAATAGCTTAATCCCCAGAAACCTATAGACTCAGTTTCCTAGAGCCCTAATGTCACCCTCTCCTCCATAGTGATGTGGAGAACAAAGGCAAGGAGAAAATGTAAATAACATTGCATTTCGTTAACCTGCAGCCCACTGACAAATACTTGAGGCAAATACAGAGTATAATATGTCTCCAGTAACTCTGTACTGACTTAATGTTAATGCCTAACTAGAGGGAAAGTAGCCTTAGCTTGACAGTACAAGACCTCCTATCTTATGAATCCTCTTTAGCATATGAAAGTCCTTCTGGAGGCTTCCCTTTTGCCTTTATCTCCCCCAACTCCGTAGTATATAACCATCACTCTTCACTGCCAAGTGCAGCTCTTCCTGCCCACGGATCCTGTCCCAATGCTTTAATAAAATCACCTTTTTGCACCAAAGATGTCTCAAGATTTCTTTCTTGGCCGTCAGCTCCGGACCTCCACCACTCCAAAACCCCATCAATGGTCCCTGGATGTCTCCACCTTATTTGAGCTCTCACTAGTATTTTAGACTCTTCTGGATCTCTCCTCTGCCGTATCTTCTCCCTGTCCTCTGAAACAAGCAGTCCAGCCTCTACTATGGAGTTTTGCCTTCTCTTGCTGTATGTCATGTGCCCTGAGAATCAGCCATTTCTGAGATTTCCCTCTAAGAAGCAGTGCAGGTCTGCATGCGTATGGGCATCTGGCCTCTTGAGCTTCTTCAGATCATCTAAAAGTGCTTAACATTTAGGCAGAAATAATGTGGTGTGTTCTAGACCTGTTTGGGGGAATTTAGAGCTGCTTAGGTACAACAAATATCAAGGCCTCCTCCTATCTAAGCACGTTGCCAAATTTATTTTGACATGGTTGGTATGGAGAGTTCAGCCCACTGGAGATCTCTTTCCAGAGTCTTATGTGGGAATGGGACATTTGCCCTGCTCATCTAATGCACCTCCTTTCTACAGCCTGAAGTCCAGAGTGAGAAGCCAGGACACTTGGCCTGTCCACTACCTCCACCCAACTGTGTCTCTGCCTTGATACCTTCCTTTCCCCCACCATCCCTTTGGCCAGAGAAGAGCAGACTTTCCTCCAGGTCACATTCTTCGGTCGGCCCACTGTTGCCACAGACTAGCCATTCTTGGTGGGCCAGAATCTTTCATCCATGCAGGAGTCACCCCTGGGTTTAGCTGCTAAACCCTTTGGTATAGAGCTTAATTTCCTGCCCTGGGGCAATTCAACTGCAGCTTGATCTAAGATGTTTAAAGCAGCAAAGGAAAGATACCATATATGAGTCTGTTATCCCTGGATGTCAAATTCTCTGTAATTAAGACTTATGGAAATCAATAATCCTGTTAGAGTCCAGAGTCCAGGTTGGCCATATGGTGCAGTAAACAAAGGATGGGCCCCATGTTCTAGTCCCTGTGCTATCATTGAACCTTCTATCCTGTCAAGCTGGTTAACATTCCTGAGCTTTGGTTTTCTTACTGCCTAAATGGGAATATTAAGGATAAAAATCTAGATTTACAAAATACCTTTCTCTATAGTCTCTTGTTAAAAAGAATAACTTGAATAGACATTAAATGATGTATCATGATTCAGTTAAAAAAAAAACAGAGTTGGGCAGTAGGAGAATCATAGTCACCAACAAACTTTGTGACTTTAAATAATTACTTTCTGGACCTTAGTTTCATCATATGTCAAGTGGCAAAATATCCATCTGTGTCTATAAGGATACAATAGGGTTATGAGGTTTAAATGAAATGGATTTTATTTATTTTTTTAACATTTATTTATTTTTGAGACAGAGAGAGACAGAGCATGAACGGGGGAGGGTCACAGAGAGAGGGAGACACAGAATCTGAAACAGGCTCCAGGCTCTGAGGGGTCAGCACAGAGCTCGATGCGGGGCTTGAACTCACGGACCGTGAGATCATGATCTGAGCTGAAGTCGGACGCTTAACCGACTGAGCCACCCAGGCACCCCAAATGAAATGGATTTTAAAATGATTTATTTGCCATAATAATATAACATTATTAAATTTACCAATTTTTTCTACAAAATCATCCTTCGGGTCTATGCATAACACTTTGTCTATTGAGAATGATTAAAAATAGGGCTCTATAATACAGATTAAATCCCCTGGGTAGAGTCAGACCCTTACTGAAGTCTGCTCTAGAGCTAAGAGTATAAGAGGACTACTGCAAATTGACTCTCAGATGTCTGATTAAATTGAGGATGGCCTATGAAAGTAATAAGCAAAATATTCAGGGAATGGTATATGATGTATGTATGTGGTGTAGGTGCAGAGGTTGGGCAGTGGAAGAATTTTAAGACAATATTCAAACCAACCAGAAGTCATTTTTTATTATTACCATGCACTAATGATGGTAAACCATGTTAAGGGGAAGATATTACCCCTTTCAGGATGGACCACGGCTCTCCCCAACACCCCCCCCCCCGACTTGTTGTGTCTGTCTCTGTCCAAGAATAAAGATAGAGGGGCGTCTGGGTGTCTCAGTTGGTTAAGTGTTCAACTCTTGACTTCTGCTCCAGTCACAATCTCATGGTTCATGAGTTTGAGCCCCACATCAGTCTCTGTCCTGGCAGTGCAGACTGTGCTTGGGATTGTCTTTCTCCCCATGTCTCTCACTGCCCCTCCCCTCCTTTTCTCTCTCTCTCAAAATAAATAAATAAAAACTTCAAGAAATTTAAAAAAAGAATAAAGATAGGACTTCTTCCTGCAAGGAGAATCCACAGGCTATTGATACAATTGCTCTACAGACACCCACAGACACACGCACGCACACACACACACACACACACACCATTTAGCAATACCTGTTTGACCTTCCTGACCCAAGATTTAGAGGACCTTACAAGATTTCTGATAGAAGCTAGTCCATGAAAGTTAGAGCTTCACCATTCTGACTTGCGGTGTAATACGGAAAGATTAAATCTAGAGAGACAAACGTCTCCTGGAAATGTGAAGAACTGGTTTTGATTGAAGACAAAATTATATAAAACTCCTTTTATGTGGGTGACCATCTTTATGACTTGTGCTTGCTTCATATTTTAGTTTTGAAATATTTTCTCTCATTGCTTCTCACTAAGGAAACTATTCTTTTTGACTTCCCATAGTTGAACCAGCTAATGAATCATTTATAACTTGCCGTTAACAGCCAAGTTCTAATTTTTGTATCTGTATATAATTTCTATGTCTTTTCCAGTCACACTTACAGGATCTTTTCACTGCTCTAGGGGTTCTTTCAAATCGTCAGAATCTGCAAAATGCAAGGACAAAACCTAAACATGAAGCTGTAAACTTTCTTATAGAAAGTAATTAATCACTAGATGTTTTTAAAGTATTTTTTGAAAGGAATATATATTTCCGTGCTTATTGGAGATTTCTTGGTTTTATGTCAAGTATTATATTTTTCGGTTTTTTCCATTTGTTCACTTATCATGTCCATCTTCCTTTAAATCTATAAACATATGTATGTTCTATAGCTGTTTTTTCTTTAAAAAATTTTTAACATGTATTTATTATTGAGAGACAGAGAGAGACAGAGCATGAGCAGGGGAGGGGCAGAGAGAGGAGGAGACACAGAATCCGAAGCAGGCTCCAGGCTCCGAGCTCTCAGCACAGAGCCCAACGCAGGGCTCAAACTCACAAACTACGAGATCATGACCTGAGCCAAAGTTGGACACTTAACTGACTGAGCCACCCAGGCGCCCCTGTTTTATAGCCGCTTTAGGCACTCATTTGCTAATTCCAGCACCTTGGTCATCTCTGGGTCTGTTCCCATTGTTCCCCTCCACACCCACCACCTCCTGTTATGGGTCACATCTTTTGGTTTAAAAAAAAAAAATATATATATATATATGGAGAAAGAGAGAAGAGAAAGATATATATATATTATATGCTGGACATTGGAAATGCTTCATTTTTAAGAGTCTGGATATTTTTCTTTCTGGAAGGAGTGCTGAATTTTGTTATGGAAGTGACTGAGTGGCAGATCAGCTGGATCCTTTGGAGGCTGTTTTTTAAGCTTTGTTAGGTGGGATTTAGTGCAGCCCTTAGTGGAGAATGAGAGTCTGGCTGGCTCTCAAGGGAGAGCTCACAGCCTGCAGCAGGGTCTCCTCATAATGGTGGAGCTCTAGTCTCCCAGCACTGTGGGAAATCCAAAACCTTCCAGGAGCTCATAGCCACCCCATACCTCTTTTCTTCTGGGGTGGCACTGAACTCCCCGGTGCATAAGTATTGGATTTGGCCAACAACAAGAGGACCAGCCACTGGGTAGATTTCTGGAGGTCCTTCTCTGTGCAACTCCTTCCTTCTGACACCCTCTCCCACAGTCCAACGTGCCTACCACCAAGTTCAGTCTCTACTCCTCAGCTGAGTGAAACTGCTCTGTTTGGGTTCCCCTCCCTGCACTCTGTCCAAACAGGGTCCCAGCCTAAAGGACAGCTGGCCATGGACTCACTTAAAGCATTTTTCTTCTCTTAGGTGTCATACTCCTAGCTGCCTGTTGTCCTATGTCTGAAAACAGTTATACTTCCTATATTATGCTCACTTTTGTATCTATCGAAAGTAGGAGTCTAGAACTGTCAATATCAGTAACAAAGGCTAGTTTTCTTGCCTTTACCTCCGTTGTTTGAAATGTATGCATATTTTTTTCAATATTTGTTCTTGATTTTTTTAGAAAGTATTACGTATGACATTGTTTTCCAAAATATGTTTCATGAAAAATTAAAAAGACTCAGCATTAAAATAGCTTGGGAATGCATTTGTCTTGACAGCGGGACATCTCAGAACCATAAAAAGCTAATACGGATTGTAAATTTTCAAGGGACTATATTATTTGCACTTTTCAAATTCATTTGACCACAGAATCCATTTTTAACAGATTGTCTTATGGGATTACTAGACAATGGACCACTTTTGGGTAATGCTGCTCTGCAGTTGCTATTTATTAATTTTATCAAAAATGTATATGCCTAACTAAAAAGAAATCATGGTTACAACTATCTTTTAAATTAATTTTTAGATGGCAAATAAGCTTAGCTTCTCCTTCCTCTCCTAACACCCTTCCATCCAAAATTATTTCTGAAAGTCCTCAAAAAATACGTGGAGATGTATGTATACATACACGTAGGTTCCCAGTGGTGAGTTTGCAGGTGGGCCCTCCCATATTTTATGTGTCATGAAAAGAATTTTAAAGGGAGAAGTGAAACTGTACATTATGAAAACATGTATTTCATTTTGACTTTTTCCCCCCCAAAAGATAGAGGCGGGTAATTTTTTTTAGACACGGTAAAATAAAGTCAGCATTTTTCATTCTGCGAAGTTATCATCCTATCATGCTGTTTGATAAATGAGATGTCACTAAAGATGCAAGAATGATTGGCCGTCAGTAGCAGCAGCAGCTGCCAGATCTCGTCTTTACCATTAATAATTCAATTATTTTAAGTGTTTCTCGCGAGCACTCCTCCTCCTTCAACACACTCACACAAAGCTCTGGGTGCAGCTGGTTGGGGGCAACTGCCTGCCACCACATGTCTAAGAATTATACGGAACCAGCAGAGAGGCAACAGAAGGGAAGACAATTGACTCGGTGAGACTCCAGGTGTAGGGTGCCATTTGGCTCTTTCATTAATCTCTGTCCAGCAGCTCCCCTCTCTGGACCCTGGTTTCTCCAATGGGACAATGAGTTCTTTGGACTGAGTGATTTCAGTTTCCTTCTGGCTCAGTTCCTGCATTCTATAGATCTTGTGGAAGAGCACCCCATTAACCAAAAAGTGGTAAGAATGCCATTTCTGTAAAGCATTGCCTCTCTGGGCTGGGAGAAGAAGAGATGTGTTCTGAAAAACAATAGAAAATATGACTGTCAAGCAACTGATGGGTTTCTTTTAGCTTTAGACCTGGGAACCAAAAAATTCTTACCCTTCAAGTTTGGCCTTCAGGGCTTAAATAACTCCCCTAATCACAATCAATTGGTCATCTGTCAAAGACTCACGTTATAGTTCTGGTTGAGTGACAAAGGTGCTGGCTTTTCTCCTGGAACTTTATTCCATGTTATCTTCCTATAGATGGTAGAAGGTTATAAGGCAGGAGAGAGACATTCTCACCAGAGATACAATGAAATTTTGCAGAGAACCAGAACAAAAAGATTTCGAATCTCTAAATGAAACCAGGAGAAACAAATTAAGTCATTCTGATTTGGGTTGCTAACAAAGGCAGAAAAAGAAAAAGACAGTTGCTGTGTTACTTCTCCATAAGCCAAGCTCAACACAAAATCCAAAAAGATTCCCTGTCACAGCTCTACATTACCTTCCATCGCATTATTGATTTCGATTATAGCAGGAGGGAAGAACCGAAGATCAAAGGTTTTGTTTTACCTGGAGCTTTAAATGCATCGGAGAGTGTATCTATCTATAGGACCATTGTATTTGGATACCCATGGGATCCTTTGTGCTCTTGTCCTACCCAAGGGCCAGGTGAACCTGGAGAGTTGCGGGATGTGGTCCCTGGGGTTGTACTACCTTAGCCAATGTATTTACCTGGAGCTATGGAGAGCAGTACTAGAAGGAGATCCAGATGGGAAACTGGGGCTCTTAGGTGGAAATACAGCACTAGGTGTAGGCCTGAAGGCAAAGCAAATCCATAAAGAGGAAAGGAGTCTAAAGCAAGGAAGATGGGGGTACTTGGGTGGCTTAGTCAGTTGAGCATCTGACTTTGGCCCAGGTCATGATCTCATGGTTCCTAAGTTCAAGCCTGGAATCGGCTGGCTGATGGCAGCACAGAGCCTGTTTCGTATCCCCTGTCCCCCTCTCTTTCTGCCCTTCCCTGCTCATGTTCTCTCTCTTAAAAATAAATAAACATTAAAAAAAAATAACAAAGCAAGGAAGATGAGGGACAGAGTGGAAGACAGAATATGAGGTGGGTTAGGGAAGGAAACTGTGAGGCAGATGCCCATTTTTAAGTATTGCCCCAGTTAACTAGTCATGGGCCTTAAGTGGGACTGCCCACTCTTCCTTCTACTCCTGACTTGCCAACCTCTTAGCCTTAGAAGGGGAAGAAGAGATGCCCTTTCCTTTTGCTGGGCGATGGGGCACAGCTTTCTAGTTGTGCAACTTTTATAGAGTACAGTGGCTCAGCACACGGACGTGGCGAGATAGCCACTTCCTAACCACATCATCTGGGACAAGTTGCTTAATTCCTTTGAACTTCAGCTTCTTCCGCTGTAAGATAAGGATCATACATTTAATAAAAATCAAAGAGGGGAGGATAGTAACCTTCACTATGGGGTGGTGATGAGTATTAAATTAATGAATAGAAGGAAGGCACTTAGCACCTGGCACACAACAGTTAAATGTTAGAGCTGCTATAATTACCTCCTGCTCCTTGTAGCTCCGCCTACGTCCAGCTATCCTGAGTAGCTCCCAGGATACAAGCTCCAGGAGGGCGCAGATCATGCCTTTCAGGTTCACACCTGCATTGCCAGCCCAACAGCGTGCCTGGCACACAGGAGCCCTTTATGAATATTTGTTGAGTGGGTAAATGATCAAACAAATAAGAAGAACTTCTGATAAGCACTCCCGGGCAGCCTGGCTCAGTCTCTGTGAGGGAGGTTTGGGCAGCCACCAAGCACTAGGACACTCCAAGGTGAAGGGTCTTGACCCTGCCTGGTTTGGCCGGGGACACTGACACATGCTTGTACGTTCACTTTCTATGGCTCTCGTTAGGCAGGTACACATCTTTGCTATTTGTTACTGTCTCTAGCACCTCAGTTCAAGTCTTTTTTATATGTGTGTAGGAGTGTAGCATGTATCCAGTTTTGGTATTCTCACAGAAACATTTTTAAACTCATGGTGCTGGGTCAATAGAGTAGTAATGTTACTTTGTCCCACCTCCCATGTCATTCCCCAAAGAGAGCAATTACAGCTGGTATTTTACTTCATCCGCTTTTCTATAATAGATAGTATATGTACACAGACAACTCATTATCCCGACACACATTTTTCCATCCTGAGAGTCAGCCTCTCAAAATCTGTTTTAAAGCCCTTCCCATGGAATGACTGACACATTTTAATAGATCTCTTGTGGGGTATCACTTGGTATGCAAGGAAAAGAGGGAGTAAGTGGGTGGATAAAAGGAGGCCTGTCGGTGGTGATGCACACAGCAGGCTCAGGAGCTGGAGACTGTGTTGGGGGAGAATGATGTACAGGATCAGAGGAGTCACAGCAATGAAGGAGATGGGAAGCAAGGCGGCTAGTCGCCAGCCCGCTTTCACAACATGCTGTTTCTACTTCTTATTATAGCATACACCACATTTTATGCGATTTTCTTTTTTTAGAAGTTGTTCTCCACCACTATATTGTAGACTTGATGATGTAGACCCTGTCTTATTCCAAGAGTCTAGCAGTCTTTGGGGCATAGTAATTCTTAAAAATTTTGAATGGGCGATTGGCTAAGTGGATGGATGGTTGGATGGGTCTTAAGAAGAGATTATGAGAGGGAGAAGTTATGAAAGAGGGAGAAGAGCAAAGGAAGTTATTAAGCAGGAGTCCTCAAAGTATCGAGTACATCTAGCACTTCCTAGGGCTGAGTCTCCCTGTGATAGGACCGAGAGAACCTCTCCCCTGAGACGCAGAGGTTGGAGGGAGACATAACCTTCCATCGGAAGGCTGAAATCAGTAGGATAGAGAGAATAGGCCAAATATATCACTGCTTGGGAACCAGAATCAGCATCTAAACCTGGAATTGGAGGCTGTGGCCTAAAATAAAAGCGGGAAGCAGTTCAGGGTCCTTACTGGAAACAGATATTGTTGTCTCCTTAGATCTGATGTGTCTGTCTTAGAGCTTATCTTAGGGCTCTTTTTTATAGTCAGGTATGAGGGAGATGCTCTCATTCCCAGAAGCATCTTTCAGATTCATCCCAGGCATCGGGGATGGGAGGTACCAAATTTCAGAGCACATGTCCCATCCCATACATTCTCATGTCTAATTTCTGAGGCTGAACATGATTTTGGCAAGAGTCCAGAGGGTCTTTGACAACATATTCAGGTCACTCATATTAGATTCTGGGATCTAGGAGATGTACAAAACAGAGTCTTGACTAGGCAAATGGACCAGAAAGTGGTAAGAATGGGTGGACAAAAATAATAAGGGAGGGTGGCTAGAGTTGCAAACTGTAAAAACATACGGTTGACCTCGAAAGACTCAAGGTCACAGGCCTCCAAGATTTAACAGGTCCAAGGGCTTCTTGTGTACCATCTCCCATCCTAGATTCTTTCCTGACACATTCTTTGTTCTGTTGTGCAAAGGAGACTATCTTTTACATCCTCTTAAGACTCTCAGGCTACTCTAGGAAATAGCTACTGAAGAGGTGGTCGTCTGGGCATAGGGAGTTTGGGGGAAGAATCAGTACTTAGTTTCAAAACAGGTAGTCTGTCTAGAGGAGGCCAAGCATGCACGGTCTGGATTGATTGGCCCGTCCCATTATCTGCAATGTTCTAGGGCCCTATTGACCATTCCAAGTTGTTGTTAGCCTAGGAGAGGTATGCGATGGACAGGTTAGTATGAATGCACAAGTCTAAGCATGAAGGACACTTTCCAAACCAAGAATTTAAACTGAGGGACAGTGTCGGAGATCAGATAGCTAAGCAGTCTGTGAACATAGATCGTTTTGCTATGTCTTTTTGATATAGATGGGTAAGGATAGGGTTTAATACCTACAAAATATGCCACGTTGATGAGAGCATTTAACATTATTAGGAAGGTTTCTTGGCCATTAGGAAGCAGAGTATCTGAAATGTATCTTTTCGACAGGGTCCTAGGATGTTTGAGATGAGGAGAAATGCAGGTCTTCAGGCCTCCCATTCCATCTCTGATTCAAGAGAAACTATTTCAAATACTTGTGTGTTCCTGAAGCACGCTGATAACAAGCTACCAAAAGAACTCAAGATCATATTTATAGCCTTTAATGGATTTTGATGGCCTGACTGGTTAGTACAGTGTCACAGCTTCTAGGTGGGGATATCTCTTATTGCCAGTCTCTCCTGAACCCCATCCTCTGGAGTTGCCTTTAGCGGCTATGCATTTACATCAAATACTGCAATACATATGTACAGTGGTTGTCTACTTTGGATGGTCTTGCTTTTTAGAACTGTCATGGGCTAGATGACTACAGAGTATTCTAGAAAAAAATAATTTCTCTAGGTGTGGCAGTCTCAGTCATCTTCCAGTTTGAGAGTTTTTGTAATGGGGTTTCTGTATAACAGGTTTGCTTGGAACAAAGACAATGGAGAATTTGAATCAAAGAACATGGACTGCTTAGGATAGGTGATTTCCATGGTCAATGCCTTATAGTCAAAGACCACCAGAAGCCTAACTGTAGTTGAACAAGTTGGGTTTATCACTTGAAGTGAGGAGGGCTGCCTACCATAAGGAACTGTGGGATGTCTCAGTAAGAGGGTGTCAGAGGGAACTCATAGGATTTGGGCTTTGGTGAGGCAATTTTGGAAAGAGTTTAAGGAAATGTGGGTTTGCTCTGGATTGTGTGTTGTCAGAGGTGGGCACAATTCTGTTTTTCTCTTTCTCACCAGGCTTGTCACAATGTTGCCACAATGTTGCAGGTTATAAGGGTCTTGTTTGAGTCAGGGAGCATAATTCACTCTGATATTTCCAATGAAGAGACTTTAATGAAGGTTCTTCCAGACATATGGGCCAAGTTAAGGAAAAAATCAAGTGAGGCACCTGAAGACCAGCAACAATGGCAATCCATTACCACCACCACCACTGCCTTCCTCTCCAGAGTTGACAGATACAGGGAGTAATTACTTTCACTGAAACTCCATGAGAACTGGGACCCCAGGAGAGGGACTGACCTCTAGAAAGTAGAGTTTGGGAGACATAAAACAACAGTAAGTAATGCTTTAGTGAAGCAGGAGGGCTGAGGGAAGAAGTATCCAAACTTTTTTCTCTCCAGCAAGTGCCAACCAGTACACCAACGATGCCCATCTGTGGAGGAGCTTAGATTATGAAGCCAGAGCTTCTTAGAGCATGTAGTAGGGCATTAAAAAAGCAGACAATCGCTATGGGGGTGGAAATGGATAGTAGAAAACCAGAAGAGCTTCCATACCAAGAGATAGCAAGGTGGTGGATTGGGGTGGGCAAGGAATGATCAAGACATAAGTCAGTTTATAAACCATGGGTGTAGATACTGTGGAAGGACAACAGCAGGTATCCTCAGTTGTCGTAAAGGGATAAAGAGATACAAAGAATTGATGAAGGTCAATTATTCAGGTTCGAATGTATGACCAACACTGCCTTGCCAACCCAATGGAATTTTTAAAACATAAACTTTGGGGTGAGGATCAAGTCTGAATATCATCTCCACAAAGTTCTTTCTTATAGAAAAGCTAGGCCATCGGAAGAGCCAGTTGATTATATTTGAAAGGTGCAGGGGATCGAGGGTTCAATATGGCTTCAAGATCGAATAGGAGTATGGTTAGGCCTCAGAGGGTAACTCTTCTTAGAGAAAGAGAAGCACGAAGTGGATGGTTTTGCCCTCATATTTGGGGTATCACATACCACTGGATTGTTAGTTAAAAATATGAGTCTCAAGGGCAAGAACTAGCACATCAGGGAAAGGGGTAAAAGGTGTTAACCTGTGATAGAAATGACAAGGATTTTTGATTCCAGATCTGAAATGGTTTTCGAGGAACAAAACTTTCACTGTAGGAAAAATACCAGAGCATCTTATTTAGGGATATTTTAGGGACACTTGGGATTTGTTTTAATCAGATATGGTAAGAAACACATGGTACAGCTATCACAAAAGAGATTTATTGTATTCTTAGATCCCTAGCACAGAATGGTTAGGATGCCATGCAGGAGGACCACATGGAGAAGCATCAGGGTCAGTCAAGAGGCAGAGGGAGTGAAGGAAAAATGCAGACAAGAGATTTTAGTGTGATTTCTGTAAGAAGAAACAGGTGAATGAGGGTCAGCAGGCTTAGGCTTGGCTAGTTTGAATTTCAGTGAGCTCTGGGATTTAGGGGATGTTTAGTTACCTGGCTGTGATAGTTAATTTCATGTGTCAACTTGGCTGAGTCTTTGTGCCTAAATAGTTGATCAGACATTATTCTGGATGTTTCTTATGGAGGGTTTTTTTTCCCCTTTCCTTTCCTTCCTTCCTTCTTTCCTTTTTGGTGAGATTAACTTTTACATCACTGGGTCTTGAGTACAGCAAATTTTTCTCCATAATGTGGGTGGACCTCATCTATCCAGTTGAAGGCTTGAAAGATTGACCCCCCCTGAATAATAAGGAATTTGCCCACACACTGCTTTTGGACTCAAACTGCAGCTCATCCTTAAGGGTTCAGCTTCCCAGCCTGGCCTACAGATTTGGATTACCAAGCCTCCATAATCAAATGAGGCAATACCTTAAAATAAAACAAGTCTCTCCCCCTCCCCTCTCTAATACACACATACATCCTTTGGTTCTCTTTCTAGAGAAGTCTAATTCCCTGGACCTTGGGTAATTAGGGCAGATGGGCAGTGGCCAGGAGTGAGAGAGCTTGATAAAGGAGGAGGTGGGGGATATGAGCTCTGGGTTGGTTGGTTTGCATTTGAAGTTATGGGTGTGAGAGGAAATTGGCTAACCTTGGGAACAGCAGTCCCTTGAGGATCAGCAAGGTCCCAGATGTCACAAAATACCAAAATACGAAGAATAAAGACATACGGTTAATATAAGTGAGAAAGGGGGAAGTTATGGGAAACTGGTAGAATAGATTGGGGACTGTACATATCTCTAAACAAAAATGCCTCCATAGTGGGGACGGAGAAATCTCTACCATGGGCAAGACAGGCAAGGCTCCTGCTCTCAGTGTCCTTACATTAGAACGAAATGAATGCCTGGAGACCAGCAGTGGGCATTTTCAAACGTACGAAGTCTACTAAAAGGGTGGCAGAGAAATAAAATGCCTGATCATGGACTGAGGCTGATAATTAAAGTAGAAGGAGGCTTGGCCAGAGGGATCTAAGCACTCAAGAACTCTGAGCTTAGACCATTTATTTAGAACAGACCCTTTCGGGGCAGGTGGGACAGAGCACTCTTGAGTGACTCCCTCAGCACCATGCTTATCCAGACCAAGACGGACTTCCTCCAAATAAGCAGAGGAACAGAACACAAAAGAGTCCCTTGAGATAATGCTACCAGCACAGGGACCAGGTTGTGACCCTAGGAGGAGTGAGCCAAGTGGGTTGGGGGGTTGCACCACTGACTGGACACTTTAAAAATGCACTGCCTTTTAATGAATTTATCAACAGCTTCTATTATTTCATCGTGCTTTGTCTAATCTCTGGTACAGGTGGCTGTTTACCAAATTAATTTCCTCTAGCAATTAATATTCCTGGGCAGAGTGGGGCCACATTTTTCAGACTGTTGCAGGTACGTGTACCCATATGACTGAATCAATGGAACGTGAGCACAAGAAATTGGTCTTGTTTCTAGGCAAAGGCTTTTAAGAAACAGGAGTTTTCCTCCATGTTATTTTCCCATTTTATGGCTAACTGGGATGGCACCCGCCAGAGTCATCCTGTAAACCATAACTTGCAGATGGCGAATGCATTGTCAGCATGGGTCCTTGTATGATTGTGTGGAGGACAGCTGATCTGCAGAACAGGAGCACCTACTCTGGACTATTATGTGAACCAGAAACAAACGTCCACTGTTTTAGAGCTGCTGTTTACATTAGGTCCATTTATTATCATGACCCTAACTGATGTAAGGGTAAATGAAAATTATTTTCTCCATTTATAAAGGGCAGAGAAACCATTTCCCTCTTTCTCTCTTTTCTTAGTATTTCCTCGGAGACATGATAATCTGAGTTTTTGCTCTAACCTTTGGAATAAAGATAAATCTCAGTAGGGATTAAGCCCAGTCTCCAGATTTTATACTACAGAGATATTTCTAAGGTCAGGAGCCAAATAACCTCTACTTATGTAAAACCGTACCTTCAGAATTAGCTCAGAGGGGAGTTCCAGAAGATGACGGCATAGGAGGACGCTGGGCTCACCGCGCGTCCTGCTGATCACTTAGATTCCACCTACACTTGCCTAAAGAACCCAGAAAACCGCCAGAGGATTAGCAGAACGGAGTCTCCAGAGCCAAGCGCAGACAAGAGGCCCACGGAAGAGGGTAGGAAGGGCGGCGAGGCGGTGCGCGCTCCACGGACTGGCGGGAGGGAGCCGGGGCGGAGGGGCGGCTCGCCGGCCAAGCAGAGCCCCCGAGTCTGGCTGGCAAAAGCGGAGGGGCCGGACGGACTGTGTTCCGACAGCAAGCGCAACTTAGCGTCTGGGAGGTCATAAGTTAACAGCTCTGCTCAGAAAGCGGGAAGGCTGGAGGACAAAGGGAGGGAGAGCTGCTGAGCCCCCTGACGGCAGAGCTCAGCTTGGCGGGGAACAAAGGCGCTCGCCAGCGCCATCTCCCCCGCCCATCCCCCAGCCAAAATCCCAAATTGAACCAGTTCCTGCCAGGGAACGTGTTCGCTCCGCGCAAACACCCAACTCTGTGCTTCTGCGGAGCCAAACCTCCGGCAGCGGATCTGACTCCCTCCCGCTGCCACAGGGCCCCTCCTGAAGTGGATCACCTAAGGAGAAGCGAGCTAAGCCTGCCCCTCCTGCCCCCGTGCACCTTGCCTACCCACCCCAGCTAATATGCCAGATCCCCAGCACCACAAGCCTGGCAGTGTGCAAGTAGCCCAGACGGGCCACGCCACCCCACAGTGAATCCCGCCCCTAGGAGAGGGGAAGAGAAGGCACACACCAGTCTGACTGTGGCCCCAGCGGTGGGCTGGGGGCAGACAGGTCGGACTGCAGCCCCGCCCACCAACTCCAGTTATACACCACAGCACGGGGGAAGTGCCCTGCAGGTCCTCACCACTCCAGGGACTATCCAAAATGACCAAACAGAAGAATTCCCCTCAGAAGAATCTCCAGGAAATAACAACAGTTAATGAACTGATCTAAAAGGATTTAAATAATATAACAGAAAGTGAATTTAGAATAATAGTCATAAAATTAATCGCTGGGCTTGAAAACAGTATACAGGACAGCAGAGAATCTCTTGCCACAGAGATCAAGGGACTAAGGAACAGTCACGAGGAGCTGAAAAACGCTTTAAACGAATTGCAAAACAAAATGGAAACCACGACGGCTCGGATTGAAGAGGCAGAGGAGAGAATAGGTGAACTGAACTAGAAGATAAAGTTATGGACAAAGAGGAAGCTGAAAGAAAGAGAGATAAAAAAATCCAGGAGTATGAGGGGAAAATTAGAGAACTAAGTGATACACTAAAAAGAAGTAATATACGCATAACTGGTATCCCAGAGGAGGAAGAGAGAGGGAAAGGTGCCGAAGGGGTACTTGTAGAAATAATAGCTGAGAACTTCCCTGAACTGGGGAAGGAAAAAGGCATTGAAATCCAAGAGGCACAGAGAACTCCCTTCAGACGTAACTTGAATCGATCTTCTGCACGACATATCATAGCGAAACTGGCAAAATACAAGGATAAAGAGAAAATTCTGAAAGCAGCAAGGGATAAACGTGCCCTCACCTATAAAGGGAGACCTATAAGACTCGTGACTGATCTCTCTTTTGAAACTTGGCAGGCCAGAAAGGATTGGCACGAGATCTTCAGTGTGCTAAACAGAAAAAATATGCAGCCGAGAATCCTTTATCCAGCAAGTCTGTCATTTAGAATAGAAGGAGAGATAAAGGTCTTCCCAAACAAACAAAAACTGAAGGAATTTGTCACCACGAAACCAGCCCTACAAGAGATCCTAAGGGGGATCCTGTGAGACAAAGTACCAGAGACATCACTACAAGCATAAAACATACAGACATCACAAAGACTCTAAACCCGTATCTTTCTATAATAACACTGAATGTAAATGGATTAAATGCGCCAACCAAAAGACATAGGGTATCAGAATGGATAAAAAAACAAGACCCATCTATTTGCTGTCTACAAGAGACTCATTTTAGATCTGAGGACACCTTTAGATTGAGAGTGAGGGGATGGAGAACTATTTATCATGCTACTGGAAGCCAAAAGAAAGCTGGAGTAGCCATACTTATATCAGACAAACTAGACTTTAAATTAAAGGCTGTAACAAGAGATGAAGAAGGGCATTATATAATAATTACAGGGTCTATCCATCAGGAAGAGCTAACAATTATAAATGTCTAGGCGCCGAATACCGGAGCCCCCAAATATATAAAACAATTACTCATAAACATAAGCAACCTTATTGATAAGAATGTGGTCATTGCAGGGGACTTTAACACCCCACTTACAGAAATGGATAGATCATCTAGACACACGATCAATAAAGAAAGAAGGGCCCTGAATGATACATTGGATCAGATGGACTTGACAGATCTATTTAGAACTCTGCATCCCAAAGCAACAGAATATACTTTCTTCTCGAGTGCACATGGAACATTCTCCAAGATAGATCATATACTGGGTCACAAAACAGCCCTTCATAAGTTAACAAGAATTGAAATTATACCATGCATACTTTCAGACCACAATGCTATGAAGCTTGAAATCAACCACAGGAGAAAGTCTGGAAAACCTCCAAAAGCATGGAGGTTAAAGAACACCCTACTAACGAATGGGTGGGTCAACCAGGCAATTAGAGAAGAAATTAAAAAATATATGGAAACAAACGAAAATGAAAATACAACCATCCAAACGCTTTGGGACGCAGCGAAGGCAGTCCTGAGAGGAAAATACATTGCAATCCAGGCCTATCTCAAGAAACAAGAAAAATCCCAAATACAAAATCTAACAGCACACCTAAAGGAAATAGAAGCAGAACAGCAAAGGCAGCCTAAACCCAGCAGAAGAAGAGAAATAATAAAGATCAGAGCAGAAATAAACAATATAGAATCTAAAAAAACGGTAGAGCAGATCAACGAAACCAAGAGTTGGTTTTTTGAAAAAATAAACAAAATTGACAAACCTCTAGCCAGGCTTCTCAAAAAGAAAAGGGAGATGACCCAAATAGATAAAATCATGAATGAAAATGGAATGATTACAACCAATCCCTCAGAGATACAAACAATTATCAGGGAATACTATGAAAAATTACATGCCAACAAATTGGACAACCTGGAAGAAATGGACAAATTCCTAAACACCCACACTCTTCCAAAACTCAATCAGGAGGAAATAGAAAGCTTGAACAGACCCATAACCAGCGAAGAAATTGAATCATTTATCAAAAATCTCCCAACAAATAAGAGTCCAGGACCAGATGGCTTCCCAGGGGAGTTCTACCAGACGTTTAAAGCAGAGATAATACCTATCCTTCTCAAGGTATTCCAATAAATAGAAAGGGAAGGAAAACTTCCAGACTCATTCTATGAAGCCAGTATTACTTTGATTCCTAAACCAGACAGAGACCCAGTAAAAAAAGAGAACTACAGGCCAATATCCCTGATGAATATGGATGCAAAAATTCTCAATAAGATACTAGCAAATCGAATTCAACAGCATATAAAAAGAATTATTCACCATGATCAAGTGGGATTCATTCCTGGGATGCAGGGCTGGTTCAACATTCGCAAATCGATCAACGTGATACATCACATTAACAAAAAAAAAGAGAAGAACCATATGATCCTGTCAATCGATGCAGAAAAGGCTTTTGACAAAATCCAGCACCCTTTCTTAATAAAAACCCTTGAGAAAGTCGGGATAGAAGGAACATACTTAAAGATCATAAAGGCCATTTATGAAAAGCCCACAGCTAACATCATCCTCAACGGGGAAAAACTGAGAGCTTTTTCCCTGAGATCAGGAACACGACAGGGATGCCCACTCTCACCGCTGTTGTTTAACATAGTGCTGGAAGTTCTAGCATCAGCAATCAGACAACAAAAGGAAATCAAAGGCATCAAAATTGGCAAAGATGAAGTCAAGCTTTCGCTTTTTGCAGATGACATGATATTATACATGGAAAATCCGATAGACTCCACCAAAAGTCTGCTAGAACTGATACATGAATTCAGCAAAGTTGCAGGATACAAAATCAATGTACAGAAATCAGTTGCATTCTTATACACTAACAATGAAGCAACAGAAAGACAAGTAAAGAAACTGATCCCATTCACAATTGCACCAAGAAGCATAAAATACCTAGGAATAAATCTAACCAAAGATGTAAAAGATCTGTATGCTGAAAACTATAGAAAGCTTATGAAGGTAATTGAAGAAGATATAAAGAAATGGAAAGACATTCCCTGCTCATGGATTGGAAGAATAAATATTGTCAAAATGTCAATACTACCCAAAGCTATCTACACATTCAATGCAATCCCAATCAAAATTGCACCAGCATTCTTCTCGAAACTAGAACAAGCAATCCTAAAATTCATATGGAACCACAAAAGGCCCCGAATAGCCAAAGTAATTTTGAAGAAGAAGACCAAAGCAGGAGGCATCACAATCCCAGACTTTAGCCTCTACTACAAAGCTGTAATCATCAAGACAGCATGGTATTGGCATAAAAACAGACACATAGACCAATGGAATAGAATAGAAACCCCAGAACTAGACCCACAAACGTATGGCCAACTCATCTTTGACAAAGCAGGAAAGAACATCCAATGGAAAAAAGACAGTCTCTTTAACAAATGGTGCTGGGAGAACTGGACAGCAACATGCAGAAGGTTGAAACTAGACCACTTTCTCACACCATTCACAAAAATAAACTCAAAATGGATAAAGGACCTGAATGTGAGACAGGAAACCATCAAAACCTTAGAGGAGAAAGCAGGAAAAGACCTCTCTGACCTCAGCCGTAGAAATCTCTTACTCGACACATCCCCAAAGGCAAGGGAATTAAAAGCAAAAGTGAATTACTGGGACCTTATGAAGATAAAAAGCTTCTGCACAGCAAAGGAAACAACCAACAAAACTAAAAGGCAACCAACGGAATGGGAAAAGATATTTGCAAATGACACATCGGACAAAGGGCTAGTATCCAAAATCTATAAAGAGCTCATCAAACTCCACACCCGAAAAACAAATAACCCAGTGAAGAAATGGGCAGAAAACATGAATAGACACTTCTCTAAAGAAGACATCCGGATGGCCAATAGGCACATGGAAAGATGTTCAACGTCGCTCCTTATCAGGGAAATACAAATCAAAACCACACTCAGATATCACCTCACGCCAGTCAGAGTGGCCAAACTGAAGAAATCAGGAGACTATAGATGCTGGACAGGATGTGGAGAAATAGGAACCCTCTTGCACTGTTGGTGGGAATGCAAATTGGTGCAGCCGCTCTGGAAAACAGTGTGGAGGTTCCTCAGAAAATTAAAAATAGACCTACCCTATGACCCAGCAATAGCACTGCTAGGAATTTATCCAAGGGATACAGGAGTACTGATGCATAGGGGAACTTGTACCCCAATGTTTCTAGCAGCACTCTCAACAATAGCCAAATTATGGAAAGAGCCTAAATGTCCATCAACTGATGAATGGATAAAGAAATTGTGGTTTATATACACAATGGAATACTACGTGGCAATGAGAAAAAATGAAATATGGCCTTTTGTAGCAACGTGGATGGAACTGGAGAGTGTGATGCTAAGTGAAATAAGCCATACAGAGAAAGACAGATACCATATGGTTTCACTCTTATGTGGATCCTGAGAAACGTAACAGAAACCCATGGGGGAGGGGAAGAAAAAAAAAAAAAAAAAGGTTAGAGTGGGAGAGAGCCAAAGCATAAGAGACTGTTAAAAACTGAGAACAAACTGAGGGTTGATGGGGGGTGGGAGGGAGGGCAGGGTGGGTGATGGGTATTGAGGAGGGCACCTTTTGGGATGAGCACTGGGTGTTGTATGGAAACCAATTTGACAGTAAATTTCATATATTAAAAAATAAAAAATAAAAAAAAATATTTTATTAGGAAAAAAAAAAAAAAGAATTAGCTCAGAGGCCTCACACAAGATGAACAGAGACTGTCACAAGCTTCAGCCCCCTTGTCTCTCAAGGAGATAAAATAAGTCTTCAGTTCTCTTTCTACCACTTTACTGTATAATTTGAGTTAAGTGCTGTGCATATTTGGTGGTCACTTTTCTCTACCATGTGTGCATATAAATCTATTCATGGTTCCTAGGTAATAAATTATGTTTTCCCCCTCTATTCTATATTGGTATAAAAGGGTCTGTTGTTGGCAGGTTGAATTATTTCTCTATCACTAACTAGAAATTGATTCTAGAAGTGGGACTTTGCCATAACAAAGGCCTAAAATATTTAGATTTGATTTAGTGGTCAAACATCTGCAGGGGAGGAAACAGCAGAGGCTAGAAAGACAAAAACCCATGTTACACAACGATGAAACTTTGGTAATATTGTTGCCTTCAGTAACTTGGAAGCCAGAACAAGAGTCTTCTAAATCCGCAGGTTAGAAAAAGCCAGAATGTCTGCACATGCATTGTATGCGTTAGTGCATTTAGCAAGGTATTATAAAGAAGACATAAACATGCAAGGATTGGCTAGGTTGAAAGTACAAATAACAGTGATAGGAATCTAGAAATTTGGGTCTGAAAAGCCCACTGCTTCTGGACTTTAAACAGCAAGAAATATGGGGGCATTTGGGTGGCCCAGTTGGTTAAGCATCTGACTCTTGATTTCAGCTGAGGTTGTGATCTCATGGTTTGTGAGATCAAGCCCCGCATTGGTCTCTGCGTTGACAGTGCACAGAGTCTGTCTGGGATTCTCTCTCTCTCCATCTCTCTCTCTCTCTCTCTCTCACTATACCCCTCACCCCATTTGCACACTCTCTCTCTTAAAATAAATAAATAAACTTTAAAAAAACAGGAAGAAATAAAAAGGCTTTTAGCGAAAAAGCTCTATAAAAATTCTGGCTAATCAAATGAAGAATTTCAGTCCTGTAGCACAGATCATATTAAAGATGTTCCTTTCTTGCCAATGCCTATTGTTTTAGAATGCTATTCTAACTTGAACAAATTCAGCAACATTCTTAGGAAGTAAAGAAACACAGCCAACTGGAAGGAAGAATTTTGGGTTTGGTCCTTGGCATATAGAATTGACAGGCAACAAACAGATCAAAAAGAAACTTATTGTTTGTGAGGAAAATGCTTTGCTAAAAAGAAATAACCCCAGGGGCACCTGGCTGGCTCAGTCAGTTGAGCGTTTGACTCTTGATTTTGGCTCAGGTCATGATCTTATGGGTTCATGAGATCGAGCCCCACATCAGACTCCTTGCTGACAGCATGGAACCTGCTTGGGATTCTCTCTCTCCCTCTTTATCTGCCCCTCCCCTGTTCAGTTGCACACACACTCCCTCTCAAAATAAATAACTAAACATCACAAAAAAGAGAGAGAGAGAGAGAGAGAGAGAGAGAGAAATAAGCTTAGCTTTAAAAACTCTTTGGCTAGAACTTTTTGAGCCTCTAACTTCCCAGACAGCAAAGCCAGGGGCATGGAAAACAATATGTTAGGGAGTTCTTCCCAGAAAGCAGGTCCAAGGTTTATTAAGAATTTCCTCCACGAGAGAACAAGAGTTCTTTATAAGACCCATTCAATCAGTATCTCATCCCGGCCACAGACCACTGCCTCTGGAGTCGGCCATATTTCTTCATCCCAAAGGGGAACTTGTATTTGGATGTCCTGTCCAAGCCTATATGGTGGTAGGAATTCGTCACCCAACCACAAGGTGCCATATCCAGAATGGCTGGAGAGCACCATGTATCACTAAGGGATCCTGACCTTGGAGATGGTAAGATGGGACTTTGGATTGTCTCCCTTGGGAAGAAGGCAAGTGGAACTTTGAGGAACAGATGGGTCAAGAAAATTTTAGCAAGTTTTGCTCTATGTGTCCCATTCAATCCTATTTTTTTCCTTCTTCAAGTTTTCACCAAATACTTAGAATATTTTTCAAAACTTGCAGAGATGGCTTTGCTTTTATTTTTATTTTCTTCCCCAAACACAAGTACATTTTAAGGTGAGAACACAAGTTTGGGATAAACTGAGATCAACACATCACATTTGGGCAACTAAGCACAGCATAGGAAAGACACCACTAGTAAAGCACTCTTTTTAAGTGAGCATCATGCTTTAATTTCTTACAATTGGGATTTGACTCTGAGTCCTGATAGTAACTGATCTATTTTCCCCATTTTCTTCTTCCATGAAGGAATCCAGTTTACTCAGTATATACGTAGACTGTTATTTATTTTCAACTCCAGTGTATTTATGCAATGAGCTACAGAGCAAAAGAAAGCCACCGTGTCCTCGCGGAAAATGCATTCTGTTCTTCTTCCACTGTGGGGATGGGGCGATCCACAGTTGTGCTGGCTTAAGCATGCCTGCACCTGGCAATCAATCACTCTTCTGGAGACTGCATCCCATCAGGCATCGGCACAAAAAGGACTCTTGCCAGGTAGAATCAGGGGCAGAAAATGCAATTCCAGTCTCTGACAGTGATTGAACATAGATATGCCAGGGCTTTGCCTGGTATCCCTGAACCCGAAACATGCACAGAAAAGTTGCCAAATGCATGGCTCATACTTCCTTCCGAATAAGACTGCCATGCTATTTTAAAGTTCTTACTACACAATTTATCCACAGCTAATACATGGCAAACAAAACTAGAGTTATATGTTCTCTGGGGGAGGTATATTACGAGAAGTGGACTGCAAGTAGACAGTTCAGTGACAAAGAATTGGGCCCTGAATGCCCCACCCAGTGCAAGAGTTTTCTAAGAGGAGAAAAATTTTCACAAATTTAAGCCTCTCCTCCTGTATGTACATCATCCCTCAACTGCCCACCTCATTTTGTCCTCTCCCCAAAAGAATTCATGGAAACCTTGGTCCAATCTAAATAGATCCTTCCTGGCTCACAAAATCACAGGACTTTGGCATAGGAAAGCTCCATGAGCAATTTTACTTCATCCTCTTGTTGTAGGACTGGAAAACTAAGCACAAGAATGGTGAAACTATTTATCCAGGTTCAAACAGCTAGTAAGTATGGGATTCGGGATTAGAACCCCCACCTCCCATCTCCTGGTCCAGGGCCTTTCCCTTGTTTAAAAACACTTTTCCAGTCACATTCAGATTCCTGAATGTTGGTAGACATTTTATCAACTGAATCCATTAGGTATTAACTACAATTCTAAATTTTAACACTGCTGAAAAGACACGTAAGAGGCAACCTCAGTGCTCTGTTTGAAGAGAAGCAAAGAGTGCTCCTTAATTCTGTTATGAATTGCATCCTTTATACTTGCAGATCTTCCCCAAGCAAAGATTTGTTGGCTGATAATCTGGAATGAGAAGTATTGCCTTGTCAAAAGAAGGAATTTATCATGGAGAGAGGGATATAGTAATTACAGAGCTACACATAAATGACAGTTGTGTGAAGACTGTTAAGGTTGATAATTATTCACCCAGTTATTTCATTCTTCATTCATTTTTATGTATATACCTGTGATGTTTGCAAGATATTGTGCTAAGGTTTATAGGGAACACAAAAGCAAATAAGGCCATGTCTCCCCTCAATGAGCTAGCTTCTGGTCTGCTAAGAAGAATCAAGTAAAGGATATTAAAACATGGTTTTGATTCTGTAGGAGGAGAGAAAACTCCGATGTTTCTGTAGGAAAAGGTTAGCTGGCATGTTTTCCCTATGTATCCCTTTAAAAAATAGCTTTATATATTTTTACAGGAAACAATTTGATACATTTTCACGTGTGTAGGCATCCATGAAAACATCACCATATTCAAGAGGAAGAACATATTCATAACTTCGTAAACTCGCTAATGCCTTTTTTAATATCTCCCTCTTGTCACTCCCCATTCCCCAAACCCAGGAAAACCTTGACTGCTTCCTGTCACAGCTATAGTTTAAGGTGAATTTTCTATGATTTTATAGATAGATTCCATTTAAAATGGAATCATCAGATTATTTTTTTCTTTGGCTATTGTCACTCAGCATAATTTTTTTTGAGATCCACCTATATTGTGTGTATCAACTAAGTAATATCACTAAGTAATATTCTACTGAATATGTATATTTATATTATTATATGTAATATTATATAATTATTCAATGCAATGATTCTATATCTACATATCTGCATATCTATCTATATCTATATCTATATCTATATCTATATCTACCACAATTCGTTTATGCATTCATCTGTTGTTAGAAAATTGGGTAGTTTCCAGTTTGGGGCTATTAAAAATAAAACTGTGACCATTCATGTGTAAGTCTTTATTTATGTGGACATACGCTTTCATTTATATGAAGAAGTGAAATGACTGGGTCATAATGTAGGTGGATGTTTAATTGTTTAAGAAACTGCCAAACCATTTTCCAGAATGTCTCTGCCATTTTGCATTTTCACCAGCAATGTATGAGAGTTCCAGTTGCTCCACATCCTTGTCAATACTTGGTATGGTGAGTCTTTTTAATTTCAGCTTTTCTAAAAGTACCCATTTATATCCACTGATTTACAGAAAGGCTGATAGCTTCTTTGGGAAAAAAACTTGAACCCCATCTACCATTTGTGTTCAGAAATATATGCCTGACACTGCATAGTAGAGAAACAAGATGCACCATTGGGGGGAAAATAAACTTAACATAAAGGAAAAAAGATTGTATCACAGGAAAGCAGACTTAGCAACAGAGTCCAAAGAGACTGGCATTCCTGAGGACTATGCGTTGGTGTGAACAGAACTGATCTTATTCTAGTTTTGCATATGCACAGGGGAAAGAGTCACTGCTTCCCTGAAGTCTGCAGTACCTGAGGCATGCAAGCCACCTTGTTAAGTGTCTCTCCTGTGCCCAAAAATCACAGAAAAGTGTCCTTTTCCCTTCCTAAAAGTGATAACAGGGATCTCTATGGCTGAGCTCTTCCCATTCCACCATCTTGGATATGGTAGTTTCCCAACTCTGCCAGGTCCCATGTGATGGCAGTGGTGTGGGTAGGAGCAGCGTTCCAACTCCAAGTGACACCACTGAAGAACTATTGGGCTCAGGCTGGTTAAGGGGATGATTTCTAATCAAGACCTGATTATGGAAACATGACAACAGCCTTGAGGGCAATTGACTGTGATTTTCCTGTTGTGTTTCTAAACAAAGGAGAGGGTCAGAGTCATTGACATTTGGTAGAATAAATGAGACTACCTTGATACTTACTGGATGTTGAGCCTAAGACACTCAAGTAACACACACAAGTAGCCGTAAAGCCAGGGAAAATTAAAAAGATCCATAAGAGATAGATAATGATAGCAGACACTTTGTGAGAACTTAATGATGTGTCAGGTAACATTCAGAGTGCTTTAAGTAGATGAACTCATTTGGTTTCATAACACAGGGCCTTTATATTATGGGTGGCAAAAGCCAAAAAAAGAAGACAAAGTGTCTTCACAGAAAATCTGTGTTCTTCTTCCGAAACTTTGGGGATGTACTAACACAGAGATGTATTCACTTTATCATGACTGTAATTGTGAGTTGTTGTCAAGATTATCACCATTTTACTGGTGAAGAATCTGAGGCTGACCAGCTTAAGTGAATCGCCTAAGGTTATATAGCTAAGAAGTGGCAGAGCCAAGATTAGGATCAGGGCAGTCTGGCTCCAGAGCCCCTGCTCTTCAGCACTCTGCCATATTGATTCTAGAAAGAAATGCAAAATTCTCCTCTCACTTCAGAGAAACATAACGTTATTTTTTACAGAATAAAAATGGCTTCATGCAAGGTACAGTATTCTAAATTATCTCTTTGAAGAAGTATGAAAGTAGAGAATTGGAAGTTTGTAAGAATTAGAACAGGATGGAGAGCATTTCTGTCTGACATTTCAATTGTGCCAATGATTTTGTATACATCTTGTTCACTCTGAATTTGATCATAATCACAATGGAAGCAACCTGTACATACAAAGCTGGATTGACTTATTAAGGATACATATGTATTTTATGAACTCTCATATAACACATATTTGAGTTGTATCCTTCTCTCATTTGGGCCAGCCATTTCTTTACTACAGCATGGTGGGAGAAAGCACATACTAGGGAGTAGAACTCCCCGGGCGGGACCCCTTTCTGGCTCCCCTACTTTTTAGCTGAGAGGCCTTGGATACGCTGTTAATCTCTTATTAGAATTATGAGGAGCCTGAGAATTTACCTACTTGGAAGCTAACAAGTTAGCCTGGGACCATTTCTTGGATTCTAGTAGAACACATGAGACTCATGAGTCAGAGACAAAGGACTTCATTACTCTCAGCAATAGCAGTAGCCAGAGCCTCAGCTTTTGTGCCAGGTCCTGAGACCCAGTCCTTATGGGGTGATGCAGAGTATAAGAGATGCATGCATGTGCTATGGGTTGTTAGAGGAGAGCAAGCTTGAGTGTAGAAAACCCAAATGTTTTATAAGGGGCAATAAGCCTGCCTAGCCTTTGCCCTGAAAGGGGAGTTACCTATGTTATACTGGGCGAAAACAAACCTGCCTTTGCACTTGAGGGAGACACTATCCCTATTTTCCAAGCCTGTTTGCTATACAAACGTCCTTTAAAAGACATCTGGAAAAATGGCAGCCACTTCCTCTGTTCACAAGATGTACAGGAACACGAGAGACCCATGGAGAGTTGTCTCCCCATACATCTATGTGCACAATTTATTCCTCTGTAAAAGGGGATAATTACCAATCTTCACAGGGTTGCTGAATAATATAATCAGATTATATTTGAAAAGAATTTAGAAGGGTATCTGCCATATTTCAAGCACTCAGTCATTGTAGCTCTTGTTGCTATCCATTAGTATTATTCATTAGTATTCACTAGTATTATTAGTGTTATTCATTAGTATTCATTAGTGTTATTTTCTCCTCATCCCTTCAAAAAAAAAAAAAAAAAGTTGGCACAATCTCATGTGATTGCAAGAAGTCCTGCAAAGGATTCCTGGGGCTTGTCTGTTATCCACCACTCTAAACTCTTGCTCCTGTTCGATTTTCTATACCTTAAGTGTTTCCTTCCATATTCTCCAGCCCTCTGTGGCTTCCTTTGTTCCCAAAACATGACCTAGTCCCATCTCATTTGCTCCCCAAAGAACAACTAATGGAATATTCTCCCCATAACCAACTTCCATTGAAGGTTTGGCTAGAATAAATCCTGCCTAAATTTGACTATTGGTCATTGTCATTCTAAAATTCTTCAGCTGTGCCTTTCATCAGGGGATTACTTTCCTCCAGTACCAGCCCCACCCTATTCTACCACCACCAGTGGAAAACCCTTGCTTTTACTTTATTATGCAGGGTAATTTACTGCCTTTTTGTCCCAAGTCTAGCCTGGGGCCTCCTTTTGTAACTAAAGATCCATTAATGTGTTTCCATATGAAAAAATGATTTATTCCTCTCAGTTAAATTCTGCAATTTCCCTAGGACATAGAAGTGGTTAAGGTCAAATTAAAAAAAAACAACATTATTTTTCCTTCTAACTCAAAAAGAAGTCATTTAGAATTGCTGCAACATTTTAAAAACAATTCGGAGAGTTTGTTCAACATGTTTAGTCTCAGTCTTTCAAATAAAAATCCAGGGTTCCAAACATTTAATTGATTTGTTCAAGAAAAGTAGCAAATCATAATGAAACAACACCTGAATGATTCATAGTACATACAGCACTTTAACTTTTAAAGTTAAACAAAGGTACATAACTTCTAGTTCATATTTCTTTTTTCTCTTCCTTTCTTTAATTTTTTTTTTTTAACATTTATTTTTGAGAGAGAGAGAGAGAGACAGAGCACGAGTGGCAGAGGGTCAGAGAGAGAGGGAGACACAGAATCCGAAGCAGGCTCCAGGCTCTGAGCTGTCAGGACAGAGCCCTACATGGGATTCAAATTCACTAACCTCCTGATCATGACCTGAGCTGAAGTTAGCCACTCAACCCACTGAGCCACTCAGGTGCCCCTCTAGCTTCATATTTCTAAATATGACATATGAAATAGAATATGAAAATATTCTATTCTATTCATATGAAATATGAAAATACGTTCTATCCTAAATCTAGGATAGAACAAAGTCTTCTCTATTTCTTCTTACAATATAATTGAAAGTAAAAATATTACTATTTGGGAATCAAAGAAGTAAAAACTACTTTTTTTATGTAAGGTACTTCTTTGTTATTATTCTTCAGTTACAACTAACAGAATAATAGTGTCAATTATTACTCATTAGTACACTATTTTAGTTTAGTAAAATGCAACATCCATTACTCTTTAAAACGGAATGCTTTCCTTTTTAACCTTCCTATAAAAGATACTGATATTTATTAAGTAGAGGCATTTATTTTGGCGTATTAAGGTTGGTTGAGTTTCTTCATGAAAATGTTCATGCCACCTACTCTTTTGAGTATTTAATGAATAAATTTAATTTTTCCTACTGTTCAAAAGCAATAAAAAAAAAACATTTTTTACATCACCATTTTAATGAGCTTTGCTTTAATGATTAGTTCAATGTGAAATTAGTCATACTTAACTGAGTTATGAAAATAGAAAATATTCAGATACCTAAGTTAGGGGTTCACTGGTATTCAGGTACAGCAAGATCCTGTTTAAAAAACTAATCTAATGGTAACTTTCAATTATTTGGGAATCAAAGTATTCATTATATTTTTTTGTTTTGGAAAATAAGGGGAAGGAAGGAGGGACTATTATCAGGTGACTAGAATAAAACAGTTTTAACCTTTATCCTTTGTCCTAAGAAATTCTAGGCCTTCTTTAACTAGTGGCATATATATATATACACACATACACGGAATATATATATATGGAATATATATATATATGGAATATATATATATATGGAATATATATATATATGGAATATATATATATATGGAATATATATATGGAATATATATGTGGAGCATATATATGGAATATATATGTGGAGCATATATATGGAATATATATGTGGAGCATATATATGGAATATATATGGAGCATATATATATGGAGTATATATATGGAGCATATATATATGGAATATATATATGGAGCATATATATATGGAATATATATAGAGAATATATATAAGGAATATATATAATATATATATAAGGAATATATATTATATATATTTATATATTATATATAATATATAAATAATTATATATCTATATAATTTATAATATAATTTATATAATATAATATAATATATATTAATATAATATATTACATATATTAATATATATTATATATAACATATATATAAATTTATATATTTATTTATATAAATACTTATTATATACATTTATTTATATAAATAAATAAATATATATATATGTATATATAAAAGCTGCTAGGTAAGGAAGGCCCAGAATATACAGACACATACACATACACATACACATACACATACACATACACATACACCTGCATATGTACTTTGATAATTTACGTAGACCAGGACTGGTCTCTTTGGTGCCATATTCCAAAGTGGACAATCCTAACTCACCTAAATTTCACATATCTAATAAGGGGCAAATTAATTGTCTACTTTTCTCCTTTTTTATCTTATTTTTTTTTTAATTCCAGTTGGTTAACATACAGTTTTATATTAGTTTCATTTGAACAATATGGTGATTGAACACTTCCATGCATTACCTGGGCTCATCCCAGCAAGTGCACTCCTTAATCCCCATCACCTATTTTCATTCATTTTTCTACCCACCTCCCCTCTGGTTACCATCAGTTTGTTCTCTGTAGTTAGTCTGTTTCTTGATTTCTCTCTCTCTCTTTTTCTTTCTCTTCCCTTTGCTTGTTCTGTTTATTAAATTTCACATGAGTGAAATCATATAGTATTTTCCTCTCCCTGAATACTTGTTCACTTAGCATTATACTCTCAAGTTCCATCTATGTCGTTGAAAATGGCAAGTAATATTTTTTGTGGCTGAGTAATATTCCACTGTATATACACACCACATCTAATTTACCCATTCACCAGTCAATGGACACTTGGGCTCCTTCCATATCTTGGCTATTGTAAATAACACTGCTATAAACTTAGGGGTGCATGTATCCCTTTGAATTTGTGTTTTCGTATTATTTGTGTAAGTACCTAGTAGTGCGATTGCTAGAGCCTAGAGTAATTCTATTTTTAACTTTTTGAGTAAATTCCATACTGTTTTTCACAGTGGTTGTGTCAGTTTGCATTGCCATCAACAGTGCATGAGGGTTCCTTTTTCCTCCACATCTTTGCCAACACCTGTTGTTTTTTGTGTTGTTGATTAGCCATATTGATAGGTATGTGAGGTGGTATCTCATTGTAGTTTTGATTTGCATTTCCCTGATGATGAGTGATGAGCATCTTTACATGTGTCTGTTGGCCATCTTTATGTCTTCTGCATAGAAATGTCTATTCATGCCTTCTGTCCGTTTTTAATTGGATGATTTGTTTTTTTGGTGTGGAGTTGTATAAGTCTTTATATATTTTGGATACTAAGTCTTTATCAGATGTGTCATTGGCAAATATCTTCTCTCATTCTGCAGATTGTGTTTTAGCTTTGTTGATTGTTTCCTTCACTGTGCAGAAGTTTTTTATTTTGATGTAGTCCCAAATAGTTCATTTTTGCTTTTGTTTCCCTTGCCTCAGGAGATGTATCTAGAAAGAAGTTGCTATGGCCTATGTCAAAGAAATTACTTCTTGTGTTTTCTTTTGGATTTTTTATGGTTTTAGGTCTCACATTTAGGTCCTTGATCCATTTTGAAATTATTTTGGTGTAAGAAAGTGGTCCAGGTTCTTTCTTTTCCATGTAGCCATCAAATTTTCCCTACATCATTGGTTAAAGAGATTGCCTTTTTCCATTGGATACATTTCCCTGCTTTCTTGAAGATTAATTGACTGTATTGTTGTGGGTTTATTTCTGAGTTTTCTGTTCTGTTCCATTGATATATGTGTTTTTTGTTTTTTTGTTTTTTGTTTTTGTTTTTGTTTTTGTTTTTGCCAGTATCAACTTCTTTTGATTACTACAGCTTTGTAATATAACTTAAAGTCCGGAATTGTGATGCCTCCAACTTCGCTTTTCTTTTTCAAGATTGCTTTGGCTATTTGGGGTCTTTGTGATTCCATACAAACTTTAGAATTGTTTGTTCTAGTTCTGTGAAAAAATGATGTTGGCATTTTGATAGGGATTGCATTAAATGTGTAGATTGCTTTGGGTAGTATACACATTTTAACAATATCTGTTCTTCTAATCCATAAGCATTAAATGTCTTTCCATTTCTTTGTGCCATGTTCAATTTATTTCATCAGTGTTTTATAGTTTTTAGAGTATAGATCTTTTATCTCTTTGGTTAGGTTTATTCCCACGTATCTTATTTTGGGCACATTGTAAATGGGATTGTTTTCTTAATTTCTCTTTCTGCTGCTTCATTATCAGTGTATAAACATGCAACGTATTTCCATACATTGATTTTGCATCCCATGACTTTAGTGAATTTGTTGATCATCTCTAGCAGTTTTTTGGTGGAGTCTTTTGGGTTTTCCATATATAGTATCAAGTCATCTGTAAATAGTAAAGTTTTTCTTCTTCCTTACTGATTTTGATGCCTTTTATTTCTTTTTGTTGTCTGATTGCTGTGGCTAGAACTTCCAGTGCTATGTTGAATAAAAGTGGTGAGAGTGCACATCTTGTTGCACTTGTTGAGAGGAACATCTTGTTCCTTACCTTAGGGGAAAAGCTCTCAGTTTTTCCCCATTAATGATGATGTGAGCTGTGGGTTTTTCATATATGGCCTTTATTATATTCAGGTATGTTCCCTCGAAACCTACTTTGTTGAGGGTTTTTATCATGAATGGATGTTGTACTTTATCAAACGCTTTTTCTGCATGTATTGAAATGATCATATGGTTCTTATCCTTTCTCTTATTGATGTGATGTATCACATTGATTGTTTGCAAATATTGAACCACTCTTGCAGCCCAGGTATAAATCCCGTGAGATCGTGATAAATGATTTTTTTAATGTATCGTTGGATCCAGTTTGCTAGTATTTTGTTGAAGATTTTTGCATCTATGCTCATCAAGGATGTTGGCCTACAGATCTCTCTTTTGGTGGTCTTTATCTGGTCTTTATGCTGGCCTCATAGAATGAATTTGGAAGTTTACTTTTCTATTTTCTTTTTTTTTTTTTTTTTTTTTTGGAATAGCTGGAGAAGAATAGATATTAACTCTTCTTTAAATGTCTGGTAGAATTTGTATGTGAATCCATCTGGCCCTGGAATTTTGTTTGTTGGGAGTTTTTTTTTTTTAATGTTGTTTCAGTTCCTTTGCTGGTTATCAGTCTCTTCAAATTTTCTATTTCTTCCTGTTTCAGTTTTGGTAGTTTATATGTCTCTAGGAATTTATCCATTTCTTCTGGGTGTCCAATTTGTTGGCATATAGTTTTTCATAATATTCTCCTATACTTGTTTGTATTTCTGTAGTATTGGTTGTTTGTCCCCTCTCATTTGTGATTTATTTATTTGAGTGCTTTTTTTCTTGATAAGTTTGGCTAAAGGTTTATCAATTTTATAGATTTTTTTCAAAAAGCCAGTTCCTAGTTTCATTGATTTCTTCTATTGTTTATTTAGTTTCTGTATCATTTATTTCTGCTCCAATCTTTATTATTTCCTTCCTTCTGCTGGCTTTAGGCTTCATTTGTTCTTTTTCTAGCTCCTTTTAGTGTAAGATTAGGTTTTTGAGCCTTTTTCTTGCTTTTTTGAGGTAAGCCTGTATGGCTATAAACTTTCCTCTTATCTACTTTTCTCCTTTTAACAGGAAATTGGAAATCACTCCAAGGCCTAATAGATACACCTAACACAATCATCTGGGAATAAAAGGAACAGAAAGGGGGATATTTGCAGCTATTACACTTGACAGCTATAAGGGGTAAGAACACATGTGAGCTCCTTAGTAAAGTTATTATAACTTTTGGTAATTAATCACAGGCCTCTGTAGTATTCCACAGTGATGTTATTTAACCATATTTAACTACTTCTTTAAAGGATTTAGGAAGCTTTCAGTTTACACACACACACAGAAAGATAAACATAAGCACTCACATGGATGAATATGCACACACAAATACCATGGAGCAGCTAAAAATAAATTCAGATTAAAATACCAGAAAGTACTAGATATAAGAAGGAAAAGATGAGGCGTCAAGAACGTGAGTGGTGGTGGAGGTGACAATGATGATGTACTGATGGGGATGATGGTTGTTACTGTTTAGTTGCCTACCACAGTTGGTCATGATACTCAGAAGTTTACCTCAAAGGGGCTTACTACATTTGAACATTACATTTATTAAGCTCTAAGATTCTTGTATCCAAGTCAAAGGAAGGAAATGAAATAGGCCAAAGGTGAATAGGATTTAGAAATTTAAAAACAGAATTGGAATTTGTGGCAAGAAGCAATCTGCCTAAATGTGATTCAAATACCACAGACTCTCACCTTTGTTACTGAATTTTCATAGATATTCTTGAAAAGATAGTTCTTCATTTCTTGTTTTTCCTTACAATCACTTACAGAAGCTTTAGTTTTTTTGTTTTTTAATAATGTTTACAAATTTCACTGGGAAGTGTATCGCTATAGCTACTCATGCTGTCACACCAGAAGTCCACCTTCTCAGAGCACTTTTTAATGAATATACGGTTGATCCTTAAACAATTAGGGGGTAGGGCCACCAACCTCCCATGCATATAACTTTTGACGCCCTCAGAATTTAACTACTAATAGCCTACTGTTGACTAGAAGTTGACTGATAACATAAGCAGTCAATTAATGAATATTTTGTATGTTATATGTATTAGATACTATATTCTTACAATAAAGTAAACCAGAGAAAAGAAAATGTTGTAAGAAAATCATAAAGAAGACAAAATACATTTATAGTACTATATTTATAAAAAAAAACTCCATATATATGTGCACCCAAGCAGTTCAAAGGTCAACTATATTTTGCAATGTTCTATAACATACAAAAGTTGAAGGTGTTTAAGAAATATACTGGGGTTTTAGAAATGTATTGATTTATTCCAAGCCCAGACAAATTCCATTTGGACTTTTTGGTTTCAGTAATCAATCTACACAATCAGGCTCGGCAAGGGTGATTCAGGTAATTTATTACAATAACACAAATCTCCCACCATGTGCCTATCTTGGAGAGCAATAAAGATGAAAAAAAAGGTTGCTTCCCTTTCTTTTTGTTCAATTCAAATCCAAATGCTCTTGGCTAGTTTATTTTAATTAAAGCTAGAAAAAAACTCTGAAATCTCCAGATTTCATTTTAATCAATAAACTCAACACTTTTTCTACTTAAAATTTATTTTTCTGAGTTTTATTAAAAATAAAACAAAGTGAATGTAATTAATGACACAACTTTCTGTAGTTGGGACACTAATCTAGAGTGACATGTCTGTGAAACAGAGATGAAACCAAAAAAAAATTTCAAGTAATCTTCATGTCAGTTAGGATTAGTTTTGGCTGCTTATGAGAGGAAAACCAAAATAATATCTACTTAAACACTTGGGATTTGTTTTTTTTCTAATGCAAAAGAAGGTGGAGGAGGTTGTCCAGTGTTGACATGAATGCTCCAAAAATAATTAGGATCTCAGATACCTTCTCTCTCTGAGGATGAGGCTCTCATCCTCAAAGCCATTGGTGATCCAATCCAACTACTGGAGCTCCAACCTTGTCCAAAACACACATAAAAGAAAGAAAAAAAGCAAAATGAAAGAAAGGTGCACCTACCAGTGGTGTTAACTCCCTTTTCTGGAAATGCCACAAAATTATAATAGGGTAATGCTTCCATTATCATCATATTGCTCAAAACATAGTTACATAGCTACACATAGCATCAGGGGATGCTGGGAAATGTAAGTTTCAGATGGACATATTTCCAGTTCAAATAAGAGTGGGATTCTTTTACTGAGAAAGAAGTAAAGGTTTTTGGATAGGCAATTAACCATTGTACGACAATCTGAAAAATAGATAATCATCCATACAGAATAAATGTACAGCTGAGGTTTCTTTTACCCAAATAACTCTGTCAATAAACCTCTGGGAATTTTAGCTGCTGGTAGACCTCACACAGGCCAGGGCCCAACTGAGAGTTAAGCAAGCACTCAGGCTGTCGAGTCAGGCAGAGTTGGGTTCGCATTCTCTGTCTATGCTCGGTAGATGTGGGAGTTAATTTTCCTCAACTGTAAAATAGGGCTATCAAGGGAACTTGCCTCAAAGGACTGTTGTGGGTGAAGAGAATGTAGGACAATCCCTGAGGACTGTGCCTAGTACAGGGTGAGCCCTCTAGGTATGTTAGCCACTGTTATTCTCTACTACAGCTTTCTTTGTCATTTAACCCATGTGGCTTTTAATGACTTGAGTCAAAATAGATGTCTAGTCCTAATCTAAGCAGAATAAGACTATGTGTCCTATTCTATGTCTGACATAGAGCCATTGCATTGCTCAAGGGATAGAACCAGAAGTGTCCATGCAGGTTAGTTACTCACCTCTCTGAGAGGTGCACAGACATTTCTAGAACATGGTTTCTATTTGGCCTATAGTCAATGCTCAGTAATCCTCATGTGGATAAACAGAGTCCAGACATGTGGTCTCACTTATAAATGGTACCAATGGTAGCAACTGGTCAATACAATTTGGGGACTAGCTTCGAAATGTCCCCGGTTACTGGCGGTAGAGGTTGGTCTTTCATCTGGAAAACAGACTATGTCTGAAGCATTGCATTTAGTTTGATCTTCCTGAAGAGATTCCTCTACTTTAGACATTGTATTTAATTTTAATTTCCGGAAGAAAACACAGTTGTAGAAAACCTGAGACAGCCAGGATTAAGGAATAAATAATGCTGTATTACTACCCTCTATCCTCCCCAGTGAATTTTCTATTTTGGAAAGTGATTTCAAATTCTTTACAGCCTCTGAGCTTCATAAGAATCCAGCAAGTTCGGCAGGGCTGGGGAAAGGATCATTTTCCTTGTTTTGCACACGAGGAAACAGACTCAGCTCTAAGTGGCCTACATTAAGTCATATGGATTTCAAGGTGCAGAGCCAAGACCAGAATTCAGGCCTTCTGACTGCAAGCCAGTGCCTTTTCAGCTCTGCCAGAAAGCAAATCAGCGGGGAGGCTGCTGAACAGCTTCTGAGTTGTCAGAAAGCAGAGTTTGCAAGTGGCTTCTGAAGCAGTACAGGTGACAGCAGGTGAGATGGGGCAGCTGTTTTTATCAGATTATAATTTTGTGTTAGAAGCAGCCATAGAACATCCTTCATTTGCCCTCGAGGAGTTAGCGAGGTGCACCTTCCTTTCATTCCTATCTGAGGTCTTACAGGGACATGGTATCAGAGCAGTGTGAATTGGCACTTGTGATTAGCAAAATGACTCCCAGGTGCGAAGTGTCAAGTGATCGTAGGAAGACAGAGAATAAAGCAACGGCGAGCTTGTTCCCTTTTTCATTCCTGCAACAATGAATCCCATATGATTAAATATAACCACCCGATACCTGTAATCCTGAGTCAGCCATTAGGGACAGGAATGTGAATAATAGGCCACAGAAGTATCAACCGTTTCGATACTGAGGAGGCCACAGAAGAGAGAGAAGCACTATGACAAGCATTGTTCTAGAAATTTACCGATAAAGTGGAATGAAAGGAGAGAGAAATGCTGTTCGTTTTCAGAACGGTAATATTCGAACTGGGCCTTGAAATATGAGGAGCTTTTTCCATTGAAACAGGAGGCAAAAGGGCATAATGGACATGGAGACAAGATGACATCTGTCATGGTCAGGGAATTTTAAGTAGTTCAAAGGAGCCTAGAACATATGGTGTAGGACTGGAGGTGGCAGGGGAGGAGACGGGGGAAGAGAGCTGGAAATGGGAGGTGAAGTCTGAAAGCTGTAATGGGATCTAATAGCAAGGCCAAAGTGAAGGGCTGGGGAATTTACACTTTATCTCGCAGGTGGTAGAGAAGTGTTTAATCAGGGGAGGGACGTGATCATATCTGCGTTAGAAACAATTCTAAAAAATGGATGCTTCTTTGGTAGCAAAGCTCTTTTTGTATTTCCTTTCCCTTAAATTTGCTTCTACTTGTTTATGTATTTTTTTCAGTAGTTTCCAGGCATTCTGGAGATACCAGTGCTCTTTCAAACCAGTCAGTGAGTTATCTACAATGGTTAACCTGGATATTCATGACAGACCATTAAATATCAGTGCAAAGAGCACTGGGCCATGCACTAAGCAGTCACTCAAGTGCACATGGAGGGGACTGCTTTGCAGCTGCCATGCCACAAGCCAGAGCACTCTCAGTTATGTCCATGTCCCTGGGCCCTCATGGGCCAATTTACTGCAAATAACCTCGCTGTGCTTTATATGCAAAATCCTAGGCTCTGGCCTCCAAGCTGACAGTATTAGCTGGGTAAGACAGATATTGAGAATCAGTAGCAGAAGGATCCTTAAGACTTCTTATAGCAATAAGCTGCAGAGAATCCCTACTCGAAGTTTAACATTAAGAAGCTGTGCTTCAGATGGCCCTGGGAAGAGTAAAGGTTAGTTACTTGTTAGGAGGGCGAGGAGGTGGAGGAGAAAAGAAAAAAGGGCTGCTTTAAGCAGCCTAGAAGATAGAAGATACCTGTTCAACTGGTTCCATGGTCCAATTGAATCAATCAGTTTGGGCAGAGAAAGAAA
This sequence comes from Panthera pardus, assembly GCF_024362965.1. Classification (NCBI taxonomy): domain Eukaryota; kingdom Metazoa; phylum Chordata; class Mammalia; order Carnivora; family Felidae; genus Panthera; species Panthera pardus. The sequence continues at coordinate 113,304 of NW_026526753.1, read as the reverse complement.
TAAGATCAGCTGAGTTAAAATCTTGGTTTCAATGATTTAGTGTCCTGGATTGAATGACTGATTTCTGGCTAAATTTTCCGGCCAGTTTAGTGATGAGTTGAGTTTTATGTACAGTCCAAACAAGACAGAAATGGGCATCTGTGATCTGTTTTATGCAAGGCAATGTCTGATTTTTTTTTATGTTTACTTAATTTTGAGAAACAGAGAGAGAGAGAAAGAGAGAGAGAGAGAGTGCTCATATGTGAGTGGGAGAGGGGCAGAGAGAGAGGGAGACACAGAATTGGAAGCAGGCTCCAGGCTCTGAGCTGTTAGCACAGAACCTGATGTGGTGCTTGAACTCATGAACTGTGAGATCATGACCTGAGCCAAAGTCGGACACTTAACTGACTGAGCCACCCAGGTGCCCCGTAAGGCAATGACTTTTATATATTTTGAGATAAATCGCATTCTACAATGTCTTACTGACGGGGTTTCCTATCCTCTTTTACTTAGAAAGAAAATATCTACATGTTTTCTATGTCCTCAAATCGACATTGTCAAAGTTTTGTTTCCACGGTGTTCATTCAAGTGTCCACTCACTGACCACTTAATCTACTTTGGGCAACAACAACAATAACTAAATCTATATAGCATTTGCCAAGCATTACTCTAAGTATTTATTATTTACTAATTTGTTTAATCCTCCCATTAACCTAAAGGATATGTTTTCATAGCAAATAGGAAAATTGGGGTACAGGGAGGTGAAGGAACCTGCCCCAGTCACAGTGCTATGCACGGCAGCACTGCAGTATGAAGCCAGGCATCTGGTCCTTCCAACTTCTCACAGCACATCCTGGTCAAAGGTCAGTACATGACAAGCACTAGAAATTGGTGGAGAATCAATTATCTCAAGGGCAACGTGTTCACCTTTATTGTCCAATCTCTTTTGATTTTCTTTTTTTGATAACTCAACTGAAAGCCCTTTTTTAACAGATTGGAGAAAGTGCCAATTTGATGTTAAGATGCACTATGTGTGAACAAAGGGCAACCAGCCTGTGTCCTTATCCCAGATGTCACACGTGACAAAAGATTTCACAGCCAGGGGTGATTTTCATTAATTCTATTTTACCTGTTTCTCATCCACGCTTTGTTGCAAAAGATATCTAAGTGGCTAAGCATTTAAATGTCATTTATTTTAAAATGTCTGCCTCACATGTCATCCTAAATGTCATGACAAAGAATGTGAAAAACTCTTCCTCCTTGAAAGGCTACAGAAGGAAACAGCAGGATCACACACTGTCTGAGTGATCACATCAGGCGGGGTTTACATGTGAGTCTGCTAGTGCTGGAATCTTCTATGCTTTCAGACATTCCGATTTTAGGGCTCTGGGACTCTGAGCCATTATTCTCTTCTGTGCCAGAGAACTGGAATCCCGTGGCACAGAATGATTGAGATTAAAAGGTAGGGAGGCTCTCCTGATCTCCTCTCTCCTGACCTGGAGTCCTGTACATGTGGCTTTCTCATCTACTGCCCCAGAATTCAAACCTACACTTCTTCACTCTGTGGTTGAGATATTAAGCCACTAATACCTCATGAAAGATGTGAAGAGGGGAGTTTATTCAAGTATGGCAATCTTAGTGTCTCTTCCACATTCCCTTCAAACTAGGAGTACACTGTCCCGGGCCACAGCATCAACTTCCCAGAACCAGGCTTTGGTAAGCTATTTGAGAAGAAAAATAAATTCCTATGGAACATTCTGAATGTACGATTTACAACGTTATGCAAAAAGCCAGTCTTGGTTCTTTTGCAAAGCATGGATCAAGGGAAGTGAAATCGAGTAGGAAATTATCCCCTCTGGCTCCTGTGCTCACCCCAGAAAATCCCGCCCTCCAGCCTCATTAGCAAACAGCTGTGTCAGTCCCTCAGCACAACGACTTTTTCTCAGCTTTTCTTCTTTCGTCCTGTTCTGAGGTATGCATGCCTTTGACCATTTTCCTTCATCTGTCTACCCAGTTCTCTCCTTGGTGTACTCACCCATCATTACATAAGTATTTTTCCCAGTAGAATTACATAAGTGTTTTTCCCCATAATGATTTATAAATGTTGTTGTTAATGAAACAGTGATTAAAATGGAAAGATAAGTCTTATAAATGGCTACACTTTCAAGATGTGAAAGGTGGGGAAAGCAGGAGCATGACATGGTGAAATTACTCTATTGATTGCCTCTGGATCTCATGGTTTATCAGTCAACCATGCGATATGACCAGGATGTACTAAGCATGCCATTTTATTGGCCTGGTGATTTTATTAATCACACTGTTCTCCCTTGCCTGTCTCTCTCTCTCTCTCTCTCTGAAGGCTAAAAATGCCAAATAGTTTCTCAGTATTTCTCAAGTACTGTAGATTGTGGTGCCCTTGACCCAATTCTAGTCAGTAAAAGGTGAAGGTAGTCTACTGGAAGATTCTAGAGGAGATACTTGTCTCCATGTTAAGAAAGAAGTACAGAAAGAAAAAGGTACTGTCCCTACTTCTACCTACTTCTCAAGGTGGTTGTGTGATGACATGATGGTTGGAGCAGCTGCAGCCATCTTGCAGCAAGGAGGAGAACACCAAGGGGATTTCAAGATCACTGACAGAGGGACTTAATATCATTCAGTTGCTGAAGTATTCCTTCAACCACCATTTATTGGATGCTTGTGTGTGTATGTGTGTGTGTGTGTGTGTGTGTGTGTGTGTGTGTCAGGCACTGTACTAGTGCTGGGATTCATTTGTTCACATATATGAAATAAACAAAATCCCTGTTTACAGGGAACTTACATTTTAGTAGGAGGAAAGGCAGCCAATATTAAACACATGTCAGCTGAAGTTAAGAGCTGTAAAATGTTAAGAAGAATAAGGGATCTGGAGAGTGATGGGGGTGAAATTTTAGACAGGTTGATAAAGGAAGGTCTGATAAAGTGACATTTGAGAGACCCAAAGGAAGCAAGGGAGGTAGTTATGCAGATATTTGGGGCATAGGAAGGAGTGCTTCAGGAAGAGGGAATAGCCTATGCAAAGGCCCTGAGCAGCAGGAAGACCAGAGAGGCCAGAACTGAGTGAGCAACAGAGAAAATGGAGGAATGAGGTAAGAGATGGCTGGCATCTAGATCATTTAGAGGCTAGGAAACTAAGGTAAGGATTTTAGATTTCATTCTGAAGGACATAAATCTTGGGAAGGTTTTGTGCAGGAAAGCAACATAGTACTTATATTTAAGCCACTTTTTAATATGGTGTTCTCTTACTCACAGCTGAAACTCTTTGAAAGTATTCCTGATGTAGCTGGAAGCAAAACTACTATTTCTTCATATGTTCTTTTCTTCCCAGTTTTACAAGTTCAAACCGAGTCATTACAGTCCTGAACCACTGTAAACTCTTAGACAAGGATTTATCTATAAAATTTGCCTAATTATTGAAGTCCATTACAAATAGAATAGACTGAAAGAAAACTGAAGCCCAGAGAGCTTAGATAATTTGACAAAAGTCACACAGCCAGTTGAGTATCGATATTGTAACTCAGGTTGTAATCTGAGTTCAGTTTACAGCAAAAGAAGAAGATAGTAATACAAAATGGCTTCAGCTATTTTTCCATTATAGTTGGAAGTGGCAAAGCCAATTCCTAGATACTTAACAGGCTTTGTCTCGAATCCAGTGTTCTTTCCCTGGCAAACTGTGTATCCTGCATGGTTTACCGGGTCTCACAGCACGGGTGCTCTGCCTCATTGCCTCTCTGGAAGCCAAGATAAAGAACGGGGTCAATTTACTTACTGGGATTTTGCCATGGATTTGGATTGGAGAAAAGGATAGAAATCTGGCCTGGAAAAAGAAGGATAATGTAAAGCATTTTTTTTTTTTTTAGGAAAGAATCAGTGCTGTTAATTTCTTTATTCTGGTGAAAAGTATGGCGGGCCAATTGTAAGACTGAGCCAATATGGTGTACAGGAAATGATGAGAAACAGATCCCTTGTGGAGACTGTGGATAGCTTCATTAGAGCAGGGCCATCCAGTAGTAATATAACGCTAGCCACATAAGTAATTTTAAATATTTTTGTAAGCATATTAAAAAAGTACAAAGAAACAGGTGAATTAAAGTCATATACTTAGTTTAACTGAATATATTCAAATATTATCATTTAAAAGTGAGACAAACCACATTATAAATGCCCAGCGGTTGCATGTGGCTGAAAGCTACCACACTGGACAGCACATTTTCAGAGAGCTAAACATGAAAATATTTTAAAGGAGAAAACTTCCGTGATGAAACACAAAGGATAAAACACAAAGTCTTTTTAAGAAATCAGTAATGCGGGGTACCTTGGTGGCTCAGTTGGTTGAGGGTCCGACTTTGGCTCAGGCCATGTTCTCGCGGGTTCATGAGTTTGAACCCCACATCAGGCTTGCTGCTGTTAGCCTGTCAGCAGAGAGCCAGCTTTGGATCTTCTGTTCCCCTCTCTCTGCTCCTCCCCTACTTGTGCTCTCTCAAAAATAAATAAACATTAAAAAAAACCCTCAATAATGTTACCTGTTTCAATGCATTTCAACAAAAACACAGACCATTTCTAAGTCATTAAAATCTAGAATACTATTCGAGAAAGAATCCAGGACTTGGCAGTAAAGAGGAAACAGGGGCTAATAATAAGCCATCAAGGTTGATGTAAGGACCAAATGAGATGATATGGATGTTTTCAAAAATAGAACACTGTAAATATGCCTCTATAAATAGCAAAACTTGCTTTTATTTTATTAGAATATTGGTCTTTGTTTATGTAAACACTTCAAATATCTTTAGATGATTCTTCCCTTCTGATATTTTTATGCTCTTTGCTTTTGAAGCACTTATACATTTGGAAGCATTGACCAGGAACACATTCAAATTCCCAGGAATAGTCAGTCTGATAAAAGCTTGTAACATTTTCTCCCACCAATCAAGAACTATCTGAATGTGCACACATGGAAAATCTAGAGACTTTCTGAATGTAGCCAAAAATGTGGAGTGGGGGAGGGAAATGCTAATGGTTTCTCAAGTCTTTTCTGGTCAAATATCTGATTTAAGGACACTGTATTCTGAGAGACAGAAATATAAATATATATGTTTATACATATATAAACATGTTTTTTGTCCATAATGTCTGAGATTCTGCATTTTACTGTAATTACGTTTAGCAAGAGAAAAACATCCACGCATGTTCTGAGCGGCTCCCAGCAATCTGTCAGCTTTTCACAGCGTAGTAACCTACTGATCGCTTCCTCAGCCCTTCAATAAATACGTAGGCTGCGTGCGTGTGTGCTTACAGAACTTCACAGGTTTCCATGGATACAGGAATTTTAGTGCTAAGGCGCATTTACTATCGCTTTTCTTGTCACCAAGAGTCCTGTAAACACTTGTGTTCTAAGATTTTGTGCAGAAATTTAGCATTTTATAGAGGACCAAGTCAGAATTACCTTTTCCCAAATGCATTGTCTGATTTCCCCTTAGGGCAAAGTCCCTGAAATCCTTTATATTTGTGGCCTCTTTTTAGTGATGTGCTTTCATTTATTAGACTAATAAAAGGCAGTAAAGGCTTAACTGCATTGTCAGTATCACTTTTAAGTGGCAGATATTTATACTATGTGAATGTTACAATTAATAAATAAGACAACTGGCTCTGAATTGAAAATGGAAGAGGAAAATAGGGAAAGCAGAAATAGGAATATTATGTATATATTAAGCCATTTCTCTGGCTGAATATGGTGAAATTTAAGTGTCATTTCCAAGGATACCCTGGTATATCTATTCACCAAGCATAGTTTGAATTTACTGTTATTTATATTGTTTTTGTATATTTTAAGACCTTTCCACAGATCTGATGATGGCAAGCTATGTGTTATTTTTCCTGTTTTGCACATGTATAGCTCAGGCTTAGAAGGTTTCAGGAACCTTCTGTGTGTACTATGTCACACAGCTAGCAAGTGGCAGAACTGAGATTAGAACCCAAGACTCTTGTCTTGACTCACCGTCCAGGGCTTTTCCATTGTCTCTTTTCTTGGGTGGAATGCAGGCAGCTTCTTCTAGAAGGCATGCCCATTTACTTCCTTCCTTGACACATGCTGATAGGTTTCTGTGCCTCTGACCTGGTCCCCGTTAAACCATTCTTTTCTCTACCCATCGTCTTGATGTCCCCAGCGACTCAGTTCAGCCTAATTTACCAAGCTTAGTCATTTCAAATGCACACTACCACTCAGAAGCAGTAATCACAGACAGATCACATAGCCTGGATGTGCACTACATGAGGAGTCTTTAGGGAAACAAATCTCTAGATCCATTCATACTGACCAAGAATGTACAAGGCCAACTGGATGAGAGGCTTGGGCAATTTGTGTAAAAATCTAGTCTGAGTAGACACGAGCCTGGATATTCCAGTCAAGAAAAAAGTTTTTACTTTAATAGCATGGGTTTCGGGGCACAGGGTCGAAACTATTTGAGTGACTGTCTCAGCTCTCACTTGCCATGCTCATGTAGCCAACAGCCTCCAATATCATCATCTTAGGAAGTATCTCAGGCAAGGCCACAAGATCTTTTTAAGACCATCTTTTTTGCACCAGGCCTCATTCACCTCATATTTGTACAGGCCTTTTGGTTTTGTGCGGTTTGGCATGTGGGTTTCTTTCTAATTTTATTTTATTTTTTTTATCTAAAAGGAAAACTCTGCTTTTGCTGTCTAATAAAGAGAAAGTCTGGGTAGAGGAAGACCTCTCCACAAACAGGCCTGATCTTGGTCCAATCCTCACAGACACTGAATAAGGAACTTCATGGCTTAGGTCTCAGGGCAACTGCCAGGACCTGAGTAGTCACGGATTTGTTATGAGGATCAAATGATACAAAGGATATGAAAGTACTTTGCTGATTGTGTGTGTGTGTGTGTGTGTGTGTGTGTGTGTGTAAAATATCCACACAGAAAAAAGTTGTCTCAAGCATTCTGTCTGACATCACACAATGCCAATCGGTTTTAGCCTTTATGTATTACAAACGCAAATAATGATTCGCTTTGTCACAGCGCTTTCCCTGGAATGTGAACTTTATTCAACAACCAACATGACTAAATCATCTTCTTTGTAGTTATTTCAACGTTTTTCAACTCTTCCAACCCAGTTAGGCAACAACTGGGGTGCCGTGCACGTGGTGCCTCACTTAATATAACAGCCAAAATAATGGCAAATGGTCCTTTGGTTGTAATCTGACATCTGTTCCCATCGTATGCCACGTGCAGCCCGTGAGATCCCAGGATTACAACCCTAGATTCAGGTAAACTTTGGCTATAACTGCCCACGGTTCATTCCTCATTCTTTCTGACTGGAAATTTGAATTCTGGGCTGCTCATCCATAGAGTACCATTGAGTGATTAACCATCACTCCAATCTGTAGAAATGAAGAGAGAACTCCGGGTTCTCCTGAGCTACAACGCTTTCTCTGTTTTTCCTACAAATCTCATTCAGACGTCAAATTGAATTTACCCTTAACCAAATGCATTTTCTCTATACCTGGCAGGGATCTGGAAGTAAAATCATAAGATTTATTTCATTTTAATTCTATTATGATGCATTTAATCACAAATACCCCCAAAATGAAATGATAATTTATCATTTTGCCCTGACTGGAGCAATCTTCTTTGGTTCACACTCATGAATCCATAATACAGAGAGGAGACTGGATGATTAAGTGTCCGATTAGAGAAAACAGATTAACCTGGCAAACATAATAAATTTAACTCATAAGCAGGATGGCTTTATAAATGCTCACAATAACTCTCCTGTAGAAAATCATGAACCACTTCCTTCAGTGATGACTCAATTGAAATAGTTGAGGAACATAAAGTAAATGCATGTTTATGGCTTTCTCTCCGAGACCTTAAACGAGGATTGAAAGGCATATCTGATTCAGTTTAGGACTCTAAAAATATATTAAATAGGGAACATGTAATAAAAATATAAGCTTGAAAAAAACCCACGAAGCCACAACCTCTCAAGTGTTCTAGTTTCCACTTTGCCAGTAATTGTACCCAGATCCCTGATGCTTTCGATGTCTTTTTTACCTTCTCTATGTCTCCAAAGTTGCCAAACCCAGACTCACTTTCAAACCATGCAGATTCACCCTTAATCTTGACAGAACCTGATTCCTTTATAAAGGCAGCTGCATCTTTACATAATTCTTATCCCACTGTGGCAACACACACAAAATTAGCAAGTTATTTCAGCCTCTGAATCCTGCCTTTCAGCTAAGATTCCATTTAATTCAGAGTAAAAATCTAGGTTCTGACTTGTTTGCAGTAAAGTCCTGTGCAGAGCTCGGAAAAGTTCATTTAGCAGTCCGCCTGGCTTTCCTTACTTAGCTGGCTAGTATTCCTGGCCTCCCTTTTCTTAGCAGTGAGAAAGAGGATACTCTTCATGCCCAGCTTTATTTTTAAACTCACACGGTTTTATTTCTGGAAGCCTCTGCTGGCCTTCCAGGCCTGAAAGAGAGTCAGTTAGGCCCTGCTCTGTCACGTGCACCTAAGTCACGCTGAATAAGGGACTTGCAGAACCAGACCTTTGGTAGGGGAAGGGCAGAAGAGGTGAGGGGGAATGAATGGGCTGCCTGAGAGAGAGAGACTTCTGTCTTTAAGGAAGGCCCCACCCCATCAGGATCCAGGTAAATTTGCCCCTGGGAGAAACTAATACCTGGCTGTAGCGGGAGGGCACACTCTTCTTTCTTTTCTCCTTTCTCTCCCCTTCCCACTCCGAAGTTGATCCTAGGCTAGAGGGTGGTAACAGAGAGGGGTCCAAAGGGAACGGGGTCCATGTGTGTCCTCACAGCCTTTGGTCTCTGGATCAGGCTCACAAGCGCTCACCGTGTGGGTAGGTGTGTGTGTGTGTGTGTGTGTGTGTGTGCGGCGCGAAGCCGGGAGGGAGGGTTTCTAAGGCCACTCCCTTTCCCCACCTTTGCTGAGTTCAAGACCCAGCTGCTTTCTTGGGGCGCAGGGACTATGGGTCCTTTCCTGGGTAAAGGAATTTGTGCCGCGCTAGAAGGGTGTGTACAGCTAGCGGTGAGTGTGCATTCATGACGAGTGTCTCCACAAGACAAGTTCGCAACTGCAGCCCCTAGCACAGCCCTTGGGACCATCAAAGTTTGATGTAAGAGTGTCCTAGGGGCTGGGAGCGGAGGGCTGCAGTCATTGGTCGGATTCCATGCTGGGGCTGCGCTTTGACCGCTGTGTGCCTGTGAGTTACCGCGCGCGCGCGCGCGCGCGCGTACGTACAGATCAGGTGTTCTGTCGGGCTCCTCCAGGTGAGGGTGGGGACCCAGGCGGTGGCGCGGGCGGGTGCGGAAGACTTGAGCGTGCGCAGCAGTGTCCGAGGCGCCAGGACAGCTCCTCGCGTTGGGGTTGGCGTTGGCGCTGGAGGGCTGGCGCTGAGTGGGGGGGGGGGGGGGGGGGGTGAGCTGCTGTGGCCTTGACCTTCCCAGGGAGCAGATGGAGTGGGCCCGTGGCCAGTAGCCGGAGAGGCAGCAGCTGCGAGGCCAGGGAGACCCCAGGACCCCAGCAGCTGCCGCCGGTGGGAAAGACGACCCGGACCCCAAGCAAGGTGTGCTGGGGGTGGTGGGGAGGACCTCTAGGCTTCCAGACAACCTTGTTTGCACCACCTGTCAAATACCCCTCTTTGTTACAAATTGGAGAACTGAGTCCACAGGGAGAGACTCAGTCTCCAAGTCACACAGTTATGAAGTGTCCGAATCATGACTAGAAAACTGGTCCTGCCCAAAAAGGCTTTTTAATTTATTTTTTATTTTTTTATATGAAATTTATTGTCAAATTGGTTTCCATCCAAAAGGCTTTTTTAAACCCACCGTCCTCACTGGATGAATGTGGATTATAATACAAGTAATTGGCATTATAAGATATTAGGTGATATTACTTTGGCTTTCAAGACTATTAATATGATTTATGTGCTGGAAAAACCCAGCCACTCTGTCCTCCCTGGGCTTGGGCTTCTCATTCCTTCATTCATTAGACATTTACTCAGCAGTTATTTGTGCCAGGCGCTCTGCTAGCAACTGAAGGTATAGAGACAAACGAGAACCAGCAGAAGAAATTATTCCCGGGACACCAGTAACTGACGCAGGTGTGGGAAACACAATGGGTGTCAGATAAAACGCACGGAGAAACTCCCAAGGTGATGTCATTTCTGGCCGACTGCAAGAAGATCTTGGAGAGGAGGTGGCATCTGACCTGGATCCCCAAGAGTGGGGCTTTGGGGGGCATTTTTGGAAATGGGCACTGCACTCCAGGTAGAAGGTGCAGTGTTAGCAACGAAATTCCAGGGAAGTGTGAGGAATAATGAATAGTTTGGTTTTCCTGGGATGCAGTGATGAAAATATGGAGGCAAGGTGGGGAGTCAGTAGTGGGGAGCCTTGGAAGGATTCCAGGCAGTGGCTGAGGCTAGTTCATCTGGTTGGGAGGATGGTTCACTTGGCAGTGAGGTGGAACCCTCAGCTGCAGAGTGAGGATGTCTGACCAAAGATCCTTAGAGCTCTGAGGGGCTGTGAAGTAGTCATTCTGAGACTGCAGAGCTTCATGGAGCCATTTCAGTGTAGGAGGACCAAGGATGGAAAAATGCAGCTGAAAGGGTTCAAATCACATTGGGAGACTGTTGGACTAGGGATGATCTGTGGTAGTATTTCAGACTTCCACAGCATTCTTGGGAGTAGTTTGTGAAAAAGTGCTCTTAGTATTCCTGTAACACAGGTGGCCTCATGGACACGAGCAGAAGTTAATCAGCCTGTCCCTATCTGTTCAGGGGGGCAGTTATATCTTTTGGGACCAACAGGGAGCTATGAACAGGGTAGCCTGTTTCTTGTACAAAGATTACAGACTTACCTTCATGCCCCTCTTGATGATAAACTAGATAAACAAATCTGGGCAGATGAACTGTTAAAGTATTTTTTTATCTTAAAGGTGACACACACAGATCATAGTAGAGGACTTCATAAATGTATCTTTAATGGGTTCTTGTTAACTCATGTTTATGAAGCACAATATTATCTCGTGCCCAAATGAAATGGGTAGACGTGGTCCCTGCCTATCGACTTACCCAACCAGACGGGTTACAGCCATTTCCCTAACGTCTGAGTCTAGGTACCTTCTAGATGCTTCTAGCCCCACCTTGACACCTCTCCTGCAGGACAAGAGCAGGGATTCCCCAAGGTCCTTTTCCCATCACTCACTAGTTCTGCATATAAATGTTTAAACACTTCCTGTATTGTTACATGAAATGTTTATTCTTTGTGCTTTTGCAACTTCTCTACACAATGGGTTTTTGAGAAGAGGGAAAAATGAAATGTCGTTTAGTAATAATTCCTTTGGTTAGTGATGTAAATCAGTGGTATAAAGCAGGAACATGCAGTCTAGAATAAGAAGACAGACCTGGGATTGAGCTCTATCTCTGTCACTTACTACCTTTGTGACTTTAGGCCTGATGATTAACTCATCGGAGTCTCAGTTTCCTTATCTATAAAATGGTGATCATAATAATTAGCTCACAGTTGTTACCTGGTCCAACAGTGTTCAAAAAAGGGCCACAGATGTGTCAGCAATGGAGGCAATGCAGTAAGAATGGGATTAGGAACCTCGTCTTGGAGGTAGGCTTATCTGAGTCCTGGCCCTTTTCCCCTGTGTGACTTTGGGTAAGTTCCTGAGCTGCTGTAAACATCATATGCCTCATCTGTAAAATGGGGGAAATAATTATCTCTACTTCATGGTGTTGATTTGAGGATCACACCTTGCACAGTTCCTGGGAAATAGAATGAGAGAACATTAGAGCTTATAAGGGACCTTACAAGGCCTTCTTACTCTAACTATTGTCCCTCCCACCACCACCATGGAAATGTTATTTTCATCAACCCTTACTGTATTTAAACATTCCCAGTGACAGCCTACTATCTGCACAAGGTACTCTATTCCATTGTTGGATCACTTTCAAAGAAGTTTTCCTTATGCACAGCTAAAATCTGCCTCAGTATAACTTCCACATATTTATCCTCTTCTATGTTCTATATTAAAAAAAGCATTGGTCTGTTTTTTTAACTAATGTGTATGTTTTTAGGCAATTGTAGATTTACATGCAATTGTAAGAAATACGATAGAGAGCCCTTGTATCTTTAGCCAGTTTCCCCCAATAGTAACAGCGTGCAAAACTATAGTATAATATCACAGGCAGGTTATTGAAATTGGCATGATCCAGATGAAAACATTTCCATGATCTCTAGAATCTCTCAGGTTGTCCTTTTATAGCCACACCTACTTCTGTCTCACCACTTTTTTTAACCCCTAGCAACAACTATTTGTTCTCTATTTCTATAATTTTGTCATCTCGAGAATGTTCTATAAAAAGAATCGTAGAGTATGAAACGTTTTGGCATTGGCGTTTTTCACTCAGCCTAATTATCTGGGATTCCTTCAGGTTGCTGAATGTATCAATAGTTTGTTGCTTTTTATTCCCTAGTAGTATTCCACGGTATGGCTATACCACAATTTATTTACACATTGAAGGTCACCTGGGCTATTTCCAGTTTTTGAATATTGTGAATAAGCTGCTCTAAATTCTCACGTACAGGTTTTTGTGTAAATATAAGTCTTTATTGTCTTCAGTCTCTGGGGTACGTGTCTGGGAGTACAATCGCTGGATTGTATGGTAGTTAACAAGTTTTTAAAGAAATCGCTGCATTGCTTCAAGAGTGGCTATACCATTTTATATTCTCACCAGCAAATGGGTGATACACTTAGTGTGCATCCTTGCCAGCATTTTCTGTTGTCACTATTTTTTATTTTAGCGCTTGTGATAAGTGTGGGGTTCTATCCCATTGTGGTTTTAATCTGTACTTCCCAAGTGGTTAATGGTGTTTAACATGGCTTACTTGACATCTGTGTCATTTCTTTGGTGAAACGTCTTTGTGTCTTTTGAACATGTTCTAATTGTATTCTTTGCTCTTTTAATCTTCAGTTTTGAGAGTTCTTTATGTGTTCTCAATACTAGTCCTTTCTCAGATATGTGTTTTGCAAATCTTTTCTCCCATTTTATAGCTTGTCTTTTTGAGCTTTTAACAGGATATTTTGCAGTGCAAAAGTTTTAAACTTTGAGGATGTCAATTTGTCAGTTTTTTTTTTCTTTTATGGGTAGTACTTTTTGTATCAAGACTAAGAACTCTTTGTCTCCTCTAGATCCTGGGGAGTTTTTCCTATGTGCTCCCCCCACCTCTGTGTTTTATAGATTTACATTTAATTCCATGATCTGTTTTGAAATATTTTTTGTATAAGATGTGAGACTTATGTGGAGGTTTTAGTTTAGTTTTTTTTTTTTTTTTGCAATGAATATTCAATTGCTCTGGCAATTATTATTTTTTAATTTTTTAAAATGTTTTATTTGTTTTTGAGACAGAGAGAGACAGAGCATGAGCAGGGGAGGGGCAGAGAGAGAGCAAGACACAGAATCCGAAGCAGCTCCAGGCTCTGAGCTGTCAGCACAGAGCCCGATGTGGGCTCACAAACCGTGAGATCATGACCTGAGCCGAAGTGAGACACTCAACTGACTGAGCCACGCAGGAACCCCTGCTCTGGCAACTATTGAAAATCTTTTGTAAAATAGTATATGACCTTTGACAAGTCAAATTACCTGCCTGTTTCTATTTCTTCTGTCTTGAAAATGAGGGGCTTCTGCTAGAACTAGATGGGTGTTATTCAAGCTCCATTCCTAGAATTTCTGGGGCCCCAGACAACCTCAGAAGCAGCCACAGTGAGGAGCAGATGGGGCTCTCATGCTCTTTCCTGACTTCATCAAGGGCAGAGCTACTTTTATGTTTTATATTTTTGTGGGCCCATCTGATATTTGGTTTAATTCAGGGCTCTGATGCTAAAAACAAATTTGGAGAGCAGTGGATTAGGTAATGTCTAAAGTACTTTTCTGCAGTAAATTGCTGCGATTCTAAGCACTTGGTGTGGGCACTCACTTTCCCCGTACATCTTAGCCTCCAGTCTCTTCCCTTAGTTTCTTGAGTGGTAACTACAAGAACTAGTTTCCTTGTTATCTTGTCATCCTTCATTATAAATAGGATAGGCTTCAGGAAATCAATTAGCTTACATTTATAAATCAGTTTGCAAACCATATGCCGGAATGGAAAATGTGTTAAATATATTAAAAGTGGGCAGTGGAATTACCCATTCCACAAAGGCTGAAAGGCTAAGGAACCAAAATCACACAAAAGCCATGAACCACTGTGGCAACATGTACAAAGAGCCACTGCTGTTTTACCGTCCACCTGTCTAGCTCTGGCCAGTTCACAAAGCACTTGTGACAGCTTTTAGCCCGTCCATTTGGGATTACTTGCCACAACCTTTTGAGATAAACTGATATTCTTATACGTGCCTGCAAGGTGGGGAAACTGATGCAAAATATGTCAGTCAGAGAAAGACAAATAGCGTATGATTTCACTCGTATGTGGAATTGAAGAAAGAAAACAAATGGTCATGGGGGGAGAAAGAGAGAGACAAACCAAGAAACAGACTCAACTATAGGGAAAAAGTTGACTGTTACCACAGGGGGATGAGTGAACTAGGTGATGGGGATTAAGGAGACACTTGTCGTGATGAGCAACGGGTGAGGTATGGAAGTGTTGAATCACTAAACTGTGCACCTGAAACTAATACTACTTTGGATGTTAACTAACTGGAATTTAAATTTTTTTAATGTTTATTTCCGAGACAGAGAGAGACAGAGCATGAGTGGGGGAGGGGCAGAGAGAGGGAGACACAGAATCCGAAGCAGCCTCCAGGCTCTGAGCTGTCAGCAGCTCCAGGCTCTGAGCTGTCAGCCCAACGCGGGACTCAAACTCACGGACCGTGAGATCATGACCTGAGCCGAAGTCGGATGCCCAACCGACTGAGCCACGCAGGCGCCCCTAACTGGAATTAAAAAAAAAAAAAAAAAAACAGGAAACTGTGACACAGACATTTTGCCCAACTATTGCTATTTTTTAATAGCAAATAGACGACCTTGAGACAAGAACTCACATCTTTAACACCCATTTCCATTATTCCCCCTCTGTAGTTATAATATAAATGGTCCCTGACTCAGCGATGGTTTGGTTTATGATTTTTTTTTTTTACTTAAAATGGTGCAAAACTAATATGCATTCAGTAGAAACCATACTTTGAATTTTGACTTTGGATCTTTTCCCGGGCTAGTGATACATCCAATCCTGTCTCTGGCTGCTGGGGCAGTGGTGCCGAGCTGTAGCAACTACAACTGATATGCTTAGAACCATTTTGTACCCTTATAGCCATACAACCACATTTTTCATTTTCAGTACAGTTCTCCATACATTACATGAGATGTTCAATACTTTATTATAAAACAGGCTTTGTGATGATTTTGCCAACTGTAGGCTAACATAAGTGCTCTGAGCATGTATAAGGTAGGTTAAGCTAAGCTAAGCTGTTTGGTAGGTTAGGTGAATTAAATGCATTTTGACCTATGATATTTTCAACTAACGATGGGTTTATTGTGATGTAACCCCAACATAAGTGATCTGTATGAAGCTTTCAATGGGTATTTTCCAAAAGTTGGCATTAGCTACTATATCCTTTTTTCTATACAATGGAACGATAACATAAGTAGTGGTAGGTTTTAAAGAAGTTAAATAGGGTTAATTGCAATAGTGCATTTGAAAAAAAAAGTTATACTACAAAGTGCTCTCTGTTCAAAGGGTGATTATTATTGTAAGCTTGGCTAGGTCGCTGAATTCTAGTAGGCAGCTGTGTGTGCTTGCTGAATCCCATTCATGGGAAATGTGTTTGTTTATTTCATAGTATATTATCTATTTTTCCTTTTGGTGCCCATGTGGCCAAATTCTGAACCCCATATTAATAAGACTCAAACATATTTGAGAGAGTGGTTAGACTTAATGGTTCCTATAAAGTTGTTTTAATAGTTATTTTTCAACAGATGGACAGCGTACATTTGGCCAGATTCCTGTGACAGTGTGGTGATTGAAGTTTTCAACAGATGGCATACAAATACTTGGGAAAACACCCTTCCAATATTAAGTGTTGTAAAAAAAAGACTTTTAGGGTGCCAGCAAAATGATAGTCAGTATTCCCAAGTCCTTAGTCTGTGCTATTATGAATATAATTTAGATGGTTTGGAAATTTCCCTTTCTGGCACTTGGATTTATTTTGTAATTGAGCGTACATATCTACATTAGAGTGAGAGATGATGAAAAACTCTGCTGTCAATTAGAGATTCAACATGGATATAGCACTAAATCTCCTTTTGAATACTGATGAATGTCTGTAACTTCTGCCTGCTGAGTCATTCTACTCCCATGCCATACATATGTAGAAAATGTAACCTTTCATAAAAATCGACCATCAGAGACTTATATGTTCTTTCTGAAAAATAGTGACTTAAAAGGAAAAAAAAACTCACCAAGCTTAGAATTTTCAGACATATTCATCAACATGACGAACTCCCCAACCTTCCAAGTTGTCTCACTTCTACGGTGGCCACCTTAACACTGTTTCTGGAATCAGTAAGTCAGGAATCAGGCAGTAAATGGGGCAGTAGGGGAGGGGTGGAAATCTGTGTGGATATTTGTGGTTGTCACATGACAAAGAGCATTTACTGATATTTAGTGGGTAGAGACTGAAGTACCTAGATTGCACAGCAGTTTGGCACAAGGAATAAATGTCCCGTGTATTACAGTATGACTGAATATGTGACTGGCCACTCCTCTGAGTCTGGAACTTCTTTCTGCTTAAGTTAAATGAGAGAGTAAGTTTTGCAATACAAGGTATTTTTTCCACATAATATCAGTGTCAGTCCTCCCATACCCTGTTCTTTGATTTTACTTATTTGAGAGGCTGAAAGGCTTCTCATCTTCTGCCACTGACTGTTGACTCTTTCATGCTAAGTAAGTGCACACTTATGGACACTTTATTGTATCTTTTTGTATAGTCATGGACCGACTATTTACATAAGTAAAATACGTACTATTGTATATTTACTTCCCCTTTCTGTTCCAATAGGGCACCATATTACTATTTTTGAAATTTTGTGTATGGGTAAATCATATTATCTATGAATATCTGGATTTAAAGAGAGAACTATAAGATGCTGATTATCGTAAAGGAGCCCTGGGGTTGATCAGGATGAGAAGCATTACTATAGAAAATTAAACAATTAGCAGAAAAATTCTTTCCCACTTGTTTTTTCACTTTTGCACACATAATTCAGTGTTGGAATCATACAAAGAATGATCATACAAAGGACAGTGGTGTGAGTTTAAGTCTTTAATAAGGAATGCAATCCCAATAAACTCTGTATCCTTATACTTCTGTGGAAGTCTTAAACTGATTTTCTTTTAGCAAGTCATGTCAGCTAGATCGTCTTTGTGTCTGTCATTGCAGATGGCGTTTAATGATTGCTTTAGTTTGAGCTATCCTGGTAACCCCCAGCCAGGGGACTTGATTGAAGTGTTTCGTTCTGGCTATCAGCACTGGGCACTGTACCTGGGTGATGGTTATGTTATCAACATAGCACCTCTAGGTAAGTTTTGTTTCCCACAACTCCTGGAGGTTTTGAATTCTCTTGTTATAAGAAGGAATCATGAATGAAATCATAAAAAAAAAGAAATAAAATGTAGAAAGTAGATAAATCTATCTGAAATAGGTTTAATGAAGGACATAGTAAGACCAAAGTGGCTTTGGCTAAATCACAAAGACCAATCAACATTAAAATGTTAACCAATTAACATTAGAATCCAGTAAAATCTCTGGATTAAAAAAAACATAATTAAAAAGGAAATAATCCACTGGGGAGAATATTGCTCACAAACATAAGCGTCAGTGTCTTTACCTATCACACAAATCATTTCAATTTGTTCAACATCTATTTATAGATTACCCAGTATGTGCCAAAGGCTATTCTAGATGCTGGGGATACATAAACAGCAAAATCCCAACAAACATATGGGTAAAGAACTATGAACAGTATGTAGAAGAAGAAAAGAAGTCAATACCCATCTTTAAAGGGACTGATCTAGGAATTGTACAACAGAATAACACATTTTATGCCTATCACATTAGCAAACATTTAAAAGTGATAAGTCAGTGTTGATAAGGGTATAATGAAACCAAAGCAAGGATATTGTTGAAGGAAATGAAAGTTGATAACATCATTCATGAAAACAATTTAATATGGCACAAAAACAGACACATAGACCAATGGAACAGAATAGAAACCCCAGAACTAGACCCACAAATGTATGGCCAACTAATCTTTGACAAAGCAGGAAAGAATATCCAATGGAAGAAGGACAGTCTCTTTAACAAATGGTGCTGGGAGAACTGGACAGCAACATGCAGAAGATTGAAACTGGACCACTTTCTCACACCATTCACAAAAATAAACTCAAAATGGATAAAGGACCTGAATGTGAGGCAGGAAACCATCAAAACCCTAGAGGAGAAAGCAGGAAAAGACCTCTCTGACCTCAGCCATAGCAATTTCTTACTTGACACATCCCCAAAGGCAAGGGAATTAAAAGCAAAAATGAACTACTGGGACCTTGTGGAGATAAAAAGCTTCTGCACAGCAAAGGAAACAACCAACAAAACTAAAAGGCAACCAACGGAATGGGAAAAGAAATTTGCAAATGACATATCGGACAAAGGGCTAGTATCCAAAATCTATAAAGAGCTCACCAAACTCCACACCCGAAAAACAAATAACCCAGTGAAGAAATGGGCAGAAAACATGAATAGACATTTCTCTAAAGAAGACATCCGGATGGCCAACAGGCACATGAAAAGATGCTCAACGTCGCTCCTCATCAGGGAAATACAAATCAAAACCACACTCAGATATCACCTCACGCCAGTCAGAGTGGCCAAAATGAACAAATCAGGACACTATAGATGCTGGAGAGGATGTGGAGAAACGGGAACCCTCTTGCACTGTTGGTGGGAATGCAAATTGGTGCAGCCGCTCTGGAAAACAGTGTGGAGGTTCCTCAGAAAATTAAAAATAGACCTACCCTATGACCCAGCAGTAGCACTGCTAGGAATTTACCCAAGGGATACAGGAGTACTGATGCATAGGGGCACTTGTACCCCAATGTTTCTAGCAGCACTCTCAACAATAGCCAAATTATGGAAAGAGCCTAAATGTCCATCAACTGATGAATGGATAAAGAAATTGTGGTTTATATACACAATGGAATACTACGTGGCAATGAGAAAGAATGAAATATGGCCCTTTGTAGCAACATGGATGGAACTGGAGAGTGTGATGCTAAGTGAAATAAGCCATACAGAGAAAGACAGATACCATATGGCTTCACTCTTCTGTGGATCCTGAGAAACTTAACAGAAACCCATGGGGGAGGGGAAGGAAAAAAAAAAAAGAGGTTAGAGTGGAAGAGAGCCAAAGCATGAGACTCTTAAAAACTGAGAACAAACTGAGGGTTGATAGGGGGTGAGAGGGAGGGGAGGGTGGGTGATGGGTATCGAGGAGGGCACCTTCGATGAGCACTGGGTGTTGTATGGAAACCAATTTGGCAATAAACTTCATATATTGAAAACAAAAGAAAGCAATTTAATAGTGTGTATGAAGAGTCTTAAAAGAGTTCCTATGCTCTGACCCTGTAATTTTACTTCTCTGAGTCTATTCTTCAGAAGTATTTATAAAGATGTAGAATAACATTCAGCATAAAGGTATTCACTTCTATCTCATAAAAGTTTAAAAAACAGGCAATGGCAGAATAACAAATGATGGTGAGGATGTGGAGAAAAGAGAATATTCCTGCACTGTCAGTGGGAATATAAATTGGTGTAGCCATTGTGGAAAACAGTATGATATTTCCACAGAAAATTAAAATTTCCTCAAAAATACCAATGATCCAATAATTCCACTATTGGATATTTACCCAAAGAAAGTGAAAACACTAATTCGAAAAGATGTATGTACCCCTATGTTTATTGCAGCATTATTTACAAGGGCCAAGATAAGGAAGCAACCTAGGTGTCCACTGAGAGATGAATGGATAAAGAAGATGTAATATATATACTCGCTCACACACACACATGCACACACACAAATATATATATATATACACAAGAAGTTATGTATATGTATATACACATACATATATACATAATATGTAATATATATATAATGGAATGTTAGCCATAAAAAAGAATGAGATCTTTGCATTTGCCTTAACATAGATGGATCTAAATGGTATTATGCTGTGTGAAATAAGATAAAGACAAATACCATGTGATTTCACTTCTATGTGGAATCTAAAAAAAAAACCACTCACCCACAAAAAAAACAAAACCCACAAAATCACAAATGAACAAACAAACCAGAAACAGACTCACAAATACAGAGAGCAAATGGGTGGTTGCCAAAGGGGAGGGATAGGGGGATAGGTGAAATATGTGAAATGGGGGCGCCTGGGTGGCGCAGTCGGTTAAGCGTCCGACTTCAGCCAGGTCACGATCTCGCGGTCTGTGAGTTCGAGCCCCGCGTCAGGCTCTGGGCTGATGGCTCGGAGCCTGGAGCCTGTTTCCGATTCTGTGTCTCCCTCTCTCTCTCTGCCCCTCCCCCGTTCATGCTCTGTCTCTCTCTGTCCCAAAAATAAATAAAAAACGTTGAAAAAAAAAAAAAAAAAAAAGAAATATGTGAAGGGGATGAAGAGGTTAAAAAAAAAAAAAGAAGCCAACAATGGCTTAGATTCAATAGTGGACTAGTTAAGTGAATTATGACTTTGTCACAGAATATTGACAGAATTCTTTAGTTGCAAGTAACGGAAACAAACAAAAGTTAGCATAAGCAAAAAGGCAAATTCATTGCTTCACTGAGGAAAACTACAAAAAAGGATAAAGATGGTTGGTGCTGGCTTCAAGGATGCCTGGATGTAGGGGCATAAACATGAGTATCAAGACTCACATCTGCATTTCCTTTCCAAGTATTGTCTTAATTCTCCCAGACTATGCCTCTCTAGGAGACTGAACTGATAGTCATCAACATCCTTAGGCTCTTATTCTTACAGTCTTGTGATCTAATAAGAGAGGGCCAATCCCTGCCTGTTGCAGTTAGAAATAGCATGGAGAACAATCTGATTTGGGCGAGTGTGGATCCCATGCCCATCACTGCACCATCGTTGTGCCCTGGAGAAGGAGATACTGTGATTAGCCCGCACAAAATCATTTCCAGAAAGAAAGAGGCAGAGGTGGGATGGGGTGCTAGATAAGCCAAAACAATAGCTATTTAACGGCCATTAAAAATCATATTTCTGGACATGCTTAATTGCTTGAGAAATAATCTTGCATGATATTTACTTGAAAAAAAATCTAGATTAAAAATGCAGTGTGTCATATTATACCTACTTTGCAAAGAAATAATATATACCCATGTGAATGCACACATAGGCATGCTTCAATATACATGTGTTAATAAAAGACATAATAGAAGGATATGATAATATTATTATCAAAATAATAACATGATTATGGTTGGGCAGATAATGGGTGATTTAAATTTACACATTTATGTTGTTTTTTTATATATTTCCTAAATATTTAGAAATAAGCACAAATTAATTCATTTTTTAAGAAAAAAACTGTATGCAAATAACAAGTAGCCTGGAGATTTTTTTTTCTTCAAGTTACATTTAGAAAGAAGTTTTAATAACCTTGGTCTTACTATCTTGGAGATGTCTGAGAATTTTTAATGTAGTGACTTTTGCAACATCTTGAGATATTTGCCTCTTGTTCTAGAATATTGGAAATGGAAATGGCAAATAAAGTGACATTTACGATACACACCCATTAGTTTCTGCAGAGTCTAGTGATTAACAGTAAGCAATGCTGCAATATCTCTGCAGTTTTCACGTCTGGAATACAATAAGAGATTTTTCTGCTCTTCCCTTATTTTCATGTGTTAAGCTCCATTTTAATATGGTTCTAGTACTGAGCTCTGATCCTGTAGACTGAAACGCAGTTTTCTGGTTCTATTGTTAACTACTCAGGTGGTATTTTGCAAGCCAGTTTACCTCTCTAAGCTTCAGTGTCCTCCTCTATAAATTGATAGCATCAGACTAGTGTAAATAAAACTTTAGTAATTCTAACTAGGAGATCTCTGCTCTAAGAACTTGTACAAGAACTTCCAATGTGTAAGATATTAACTGGAAATGCTGCTTGAAGGAAAAGGAACTTGGAAGGTAGGAAAAAAAAGGGAGTGGAAAAGAAAGTTAGCTTTTAGTTATTACAAAAAGGAAGACTCTCTTCACACCGGTTACATGGAGACTCTCTCATGATTGACTTGAACACATAGCCAAACATAGCAGTCTTGGGCAGATGGAGAGGGACCAGGGCCAGGTGTTAGAGCTGAACACTGAGCAATCATCTGTCCAACCTCAGATACTGGCAGTAGCAGGCCAGGAGACAAAGGTATCTAGACAAAGGTAACTGTTTGCCAACTGAGGCAGTTAAAAGGGAGTTGCAGGGGTGGGACATGTAACAGGTGGGTATGGCATTGCATGGGGCTGCATCTGGTGGACAGGGCCTACTAGGTTAGATTCAGTTTCAGGACTTAGTTTCTTGGCCTAAAGGAACTGGCAAGATAAAAGCAGGGCCCCAGCTTGACCCCAGCTGACCCCTTGGAGGGGTTTCAAATTGGAACCAAATTGAAGCCAAGTTGAAAGAACAAGTGTAAAAAGCAGAGAAAGGGGTAAGGAGCACACTTAGACAACTAGGACGAGCTTATCAATCACAATGCACACAGCTGAGGCCCAAAGAGAGTAGCTGGGAAGGGTTCAGATGCTGAATAAAAGCATATTTTATAGGGAAAAAAAAGGAGACAATGGTTTTATTTGTATTCTGTTAGGGACACATACCAAGATCTCTAATAATAATGCCAATTGATAGAGAACTTGTTTCTCAAGAATGGGTAGTTTTCTCACTCAATTTTCTCTATGGGCAGATACAGGTTTCTCTTCTATTTTCCCTCATTATAGATAAACTACCAAGTGAGTTATTAAGCCTGGTATGATTAAAGTGGCTTCTGGTTTGGTGCTAAGTTGGGAACCGAGCTGGGTTCAGTGACTCCATCACTTCCAAACATGTGGCATTGCAATACTCTGGCATTGGGGTTCTCTGAGCTGGGTCACCACATCTTGCTAACCAGAATTCTCCTTATAGAGGATGGCATTCCTGCAGCATTTACAAGCGCCAAGTCTATATTTAGCAGGAAGGCCCTGGTGAAGATGCAGCCCCTGAAGGATGTCGTGGGAAACGACACATACAGAATAAACAATAAATATGATGAAACTTATCCTCCTCTCCCCATGGAGGAAGTCATGCAGCGGTCAGAGATTGTTATTGGACAAGAGGTGGATTATGACATACTTGTCAACAACTGTGAGCATTTTGTGACTTTGCTTCGCTATGGAGAAGGAGTTTCAGAGCAGGTGAGTTTTCTTTAGAAGACATAGAAGTTGCTTACCTTGGGAAAATAAGCACTACTGACTATAAGATTCTCAGGCCTAAAACAAAATGAAAAGAATGGAGAAAAGGTGAGAATCCTGAAGGATAAGGACAGGAATTGAGGTGTCCAAGATCATGTAGCAGTTATGACCATATTAATGCGTGAACGTGGACATTTTGAATTTGGGGCTGGAAGGAGCTTGAAGCAGAATCAAGACCGTAGCTTTTCTGTCAGTCCTGTTGCGTTCTGTCCTTCAGGGTTCCTTCCTTCCGTTTTTCTGCCATACAGCAGCCTCACATGCTGAAAGGGACATTCTGAAAAGAATGTTGAAATATTTAAATGGAAGTTCCTTTGCCAGAAATAGAGATGGTAACTCTGAGATTCTTCTCCATTACCTGACTGAGAGAGGCCAGCTAATGACAGACATATTTTGGTGGCTTTGAAAATTGTTTCTGTCTCCTTGCAATGCTAGTTTCAGAGGAATCTTGTGCTTTTAAGCAGGTCCTTTGATTGGTTGAGATTTTGGATGATTTCTTAAAATGGATCAATTACTTTATTTTTAAAGTAGCATGCAATGTTGTCGTCTCTCACACTATTTTGTAGCGTGGCAGATTCCTAACTAAAAGCATGCTTGGTTCATTTGCCTTCTTTCTACCTATTGTGGCACCAATCCAATTCCAACGTTGATGTTCTAACCTAAAGATTTATTAAAGGGATATTAGAGAATGAATAAAGGCTCCCAGTATCCTGAAATGGTTGAATCAGTTACAGAAACATCTGTTCTAAGGAATTAGTTTCCAATTCCCCTCACGGAAGCTTGGGAAGATGGGACAGGGAACATAAAAGGATACATTTGTTTTCATTAGGAAATAATTTAATTGGAAATGCATTTCTTTAGGAAATATATTAACATAATGAATGTGCTATTCACATGTAACAATAAATCGCTTGTGAGCCAGAGCACAGAAAATATCCACACAAAAAATCCTGTTCACCTTCGCATTAAAAACTAAGGGTGTAACTAGGAAGTGAAGTCCATTCCTCTCCTTTGTAAAGGATAAAGTTGTCCACTGTGTTCAAGAAGCAATTTTTTTGAATGTGGCTAAAAAAAAAAAAAAAAAAAAAAAAATGGGATCAGAACCATCTTCTTGCTTTGGCTCTAATTTACCATCCCTCATCTTTTCCCCTTTCATACCCAGAATCAAGACCCATGAAAAATTAATCATTCCTCAACAACTAGAACTGTTCTCTAGCTGGTTCTGTTGCAGGAAGTACAGTGACAGCCCTAAGAACTCACCTAAGCTTTGAAATTGTGCTTACCTGAGCTACAACCACATCTTCCCCAGTTATTAGGTTGGTGGCTTGGAGAACATTGTTTATCAGTTTCCCAACCTATAAACTGAGGCTCTTTGGGGGATTATACTAGATATTTGAAGTCTCTTAGTGCACTGTATTATATATCATCCATCTCAATAAACAATGTGTCTTAGATGAATGTTATTTTTAATTATAGTAATTAAGAATTTTATAGCTCTGTATTGGTACTCCTCGATAAAATTTATGTTGATCTGATAGAAACTGTAGCACATTATTATTATTTTCATTATTATCAACAATTCATAATATTACTACCAACAATAGCTAGTGTTTGATTAGTTTTGGGGTCTCCTCAGGGATTAAGGGCCTTTTTTTTGAAAGTTTCAACAAATTTATTTATGTATTTATTTACTTATTTATTTATTTAAATCTAATTTATTGTCAAGTTAGCTAACATCAGCATATATAGTGTCCTCTTGACTTTGGGAGTAGATTCATTGCTTGCATACAATGCCCAGTGCTCATCCCAACAAGTGCCCTTCTCAATGCTCATCACCCATTTTCCCCTCTCCCCCACACCCCCCGCAAATCAACCCTCAGTTTCTTCTCTGTATTTAAGAGTCTTTTATGGTTTGCCTCCCTCTTTGTTAAAAGCTATTTTTCCCCCTTTGCTTCCCCCATGGTCTTCTCTTAAGTTACTCAAATTCCACATATGAGTGAAAGCATATGGTACAGTCTTTCTCTGACTGACTCATTTCACTTAGCATAATACCCTCCTGTTCCATCCGCATTGTTGCAAATGGCAAGAGGTTGTTGCCTGTTTTCTCCTCTAGGGTTTTGATGGTTTCCTGTCTCACATTTAGGTCTTTAATCCATTTCGACTTTATTTTTGTGTATGGTGTAACAAAGTGGTCCAGTTTCATTCTTCTACATGTTACTGTCCAGTTCTCCCAGCACCATTTGCTGAAGGGACTGTTTTCCATTGGATACCCTTTTCTTGCTTTCTCAAAGATTAGTTGGCTGTACATTTGTGGGTCCCATTCTGGGTTCTCTATTCTATTCCATTGGTCTATGTGTCTTGTTTTTGTGCCAATACCATACTGTCTTGATGATTACAGCTTTGTAGTAGAAGCTAAAGTCTGGGATTGTGATGCCTCTGGCTTTGGTTTTCTTTTTCAACATTAGCTTGGCTATTCAGGGTCTTTTGTGGTTCCATACAAATTTTAGGATTGTTTCTTCTAGCTCTGAGAAGAATGCTGGTGCAATTTTGGTATTTCACTGAATAGGTAGATTACTTTGGGTATTATTGACATCTTAACAATATTTGCTCTTCCAGTCCATGAGCATGGGAATGTTTTTCCATTTCTTTGTGTCTTCTTCAATTTCTTTCTTAAGTGTTCTACAGTTTTAAGCATACAGATCTTTTACATCCTTGCTTAGGTTTATTCCTAGGTATTTTATGGTTCTTGGTGCTATTGTAAATGGGATCAATTTATTGATTTCTATTTCTAGTGTTTCATTATTGGCGTATAGAAATGCAACTGATCTCTGTACATTGATTTTATATCCTGTGACTTTGCTGAGTTCATATATCAGTTCTAGCAGCTTTTTGGTGGAGTATTTTGGGTTTTCCATGTACAGTATCATGTCATCTGCAAAAAGTGAAAGTTTGACTTGTTCTTTGCCAATTCGGATGCCTTTTATTTCATTTTGTTGTCTGATTCCTGAGGCCAGGACTTTCAACACTATGTTAAACAACAGCGGTGAGAGTGGACATCCCTGTAGTGTTCCTGATCTCAGAGGGAAAGCTCTCAATTTTCCCCCATTGAGGATAATATTAGCTGTGGGCTTTTCATATATGGCTTTATGATGTTAAGCTATGTTCCTTCTATCCCGACTTTCTTGAGGGTTTTTATTAAGAAAGAATGCTGTATTTTGTCAAATGCTTTTTCTGCAACTATTGACAGGATCATATGGCCCTTATCCTTTCTTCTTTTAATGTGATGGATCACACTGATTGATTTGTGAATATTGAACCAGCCCTGCAGCCCAGGAATGAATTCCGCTTGGTCATGGTGAATAATTCTTTTAATATACTGTTGAATTCGATTTGCCAGTATCTTGTTGAGAATTTTTGCATCCATGTTCAAGAAGGATATTGGTTTGTAGTTCTCCCTTTTAGTGAAGTCTCTATCTGGTTTGGGAATCAAGGTAATGCTGGCTTCATAGAATGAGTCCGAAAGTTTTCTTTCCATTTCTATTTTTTGGAACAGCTTGAGAAGAATAGGTATTAACTCTGCTTTAAATGTCTGGTCGAATTTCTCTGGGAAGCCATCTGGCCTAGGCTCTTATTTGTTGGGAGATTTTTGATAACTGATTCAGTTTCCTCGCTGGTTATGGGTCTGTTCAAATATTTTATTTCTTCCCACTTGAGTTTTGGTAGTGTGTGGGTGTCCAGGAATTTGTCCATGTCTTCCAGGTTGCCCAGTTTGTTGGCATATATTTTTTCATGGTATTCTCTAATAATTGTTTGTATTTCTGTGGTATTGGTTGTGATCTCTTCTCTTTCATTCATGATTTTATAGGTCCTCTCTCTTTTCTTTTTGAAAAGTCTGGCTAGGGGTTTATCAATTGTGTTTATTCTTTCAGAAAACCAGTTCTTTGATGCGTTGATCTGTTCTACTGTTTTTTTCAGATTCTATATTGTTTATTTCTGCTCCCATCTGTATTATTTCTCTTCTTCTGCTGGATTTGGGGTTTCTTTTTTTTTTTTTTTAATTATTTTTTTTAACGTTTATTTATTTTTGAGACAGAGAGAGACATAGCATGAACGGGGGAGGGGCAGAGAGAGAGGGAGACACAGAATCGGAAGCAGGCTCCAGGCTCTGAGCCATCAGCCCAGAGCCCAACGCGGGGCTTGAACTCACGGACCACGAGATCGTGACCTGAGCTGAAGTCGGAAGTTTAACCGACTGAGCCGCCCAGGCGCCCCTGGATTTGGGGTTTCTTTGCTGCTCTGCTTCTAGTTCCTTTAGGTGTGAGGTTAGGTTGGGGATATTTCTTGTTTCTTGAGATAGGCCTGGATTGCAATGTATTTTCTTCTCAGGACTGCCTTTGCTGCAAGGGATTAGGGGTCTTGGACAAAGAACAGTTTTCTTGGGGAATGGCTATGTATTTCTCTGAAATTAAAAAACCTCAACAGCATTTAAAAAGATTAGAAAGGTGGAAGGATCATGGTCCATCTTTTTCTTCTTCGTGCTTTTTTGTGTTAAAAAAGTTATAGGCTTTATTTTTTTTTTAGAGTAATCTACAGTTCACAGCAAATGTGATCTGGAATTTTAGAGAGTTCCCACATACCCCCTCCCCATCACCCATATACACGGCCTCCCCAACCATCACCGTTCCATATCAGTGTGGTATATTTGTTACAAATAATGAACCAATACTGACACATTATCCACCAAAGTCCATAGTGAAGGAAACTAGAATATCACCTCAAAATCTGTGTCATAAGGATTATTATTTATTATCAAGAGCTGAAGGCACTTAAGAAGGAGGCCCTGCTCTCCACATATTTGCCTAAAAGTGGGAGATACATTTTGAAAGGTGTCCCTCTTCCCTTTGCTAGCAGGAAGGACAAAAATTAATCATCACAGACAACCAGTAGAGGAATCTAAATAACAACACTTACTGGGGCACCTGGGTGGCTCAGTCGGTTGAGCGTCCGACTTTGGCTCAGGTCATGATCTCGCGGTTAGTGAGTTCTAGCCCCGTGTCGGGCTCTGTGCTGACAGCTCAGAGCGGGAGCCTGCTTCGGATTCTGTGTCTCTCCATCTCTCGGCCCCTCCCCTGCTCACGCTCTGTGTCTCTCTGTCTCTCAATAATAAATAAATGTAAAAAAAAATTTTATATAACAACCCTTACTAACTAGCCTTTGCCATTAATTTCCCATGTTTACCTTACCGCAGTCTGCCATCCTTGGCAGCCTGAAACTGCTTTCTTTTGTCCTGCCATTACTCTACAAATGTATTGATCTTTGCTGAAGATGTGCTATGTAAGCCTGAATTCTAAGCCACCTCTTTGAATTACTCTTCCCTGAGTTTCTCCTGTGTATGTTTGAGATGTACATGTTAATAAACCTCTGTTTTTCTCTTGTCAATTTGCCTTTTATTAGTGAGCCTCAGCTGAAAACCTAAGATGCACAAAGGAAAAATTTTGCCTCTCCTAAAATAGTTTACATTAGGGTTTAGTCTTAGTGTTTTGCATTCTATAAATTATAACTGTATAGTGACATATATCCACTAGTACAGTATCATACGGAATAGTTTCCCTACCCTAAAACTTCTCCGTGCTCTCTTTGCCTGTTCGTCTTTCCTCCTCCCAAGTCTCTGGCAACTGCTGAGAAGAATGCATACTAAGCAACATGCATTTAAAATTCCTCCATGTCTTTTCATGATTTGGTAACTCATTTTTCTCTATCACCAAGTAACGCTCCGTTGTCTGGATGTACATTCAGCAACTAAAAACCATCTTGGTTGATTCCGAGTTTTGGTAATTATGAATAAAACTTCTAGAAACATTTGTGTGCAGGGTTTTGTGTAAATACCAAAGGGCATGATTACTCGATTGTATGGTAAGAATATGTTTATTTTTGTTAGAAACCATGGAAGGTCTTACAAAGTGGCTGTGCCCTTTTGCATTCCCACCAACAACGAATGAGAGTTCCTGTTTTTCCATGTCTTCTTCCACATTTAGTATTGTGAGCATTTTGGGTTTTAGCCATTCTAATAGGTACACAGTGGTGTCTCACTATCTTAATGTGCAATTCCCTAAACGTGTATGAAGTTAAGCATCTTTTCATATGCTCCTTTGTGATTTGCATATTTGACGATGTGTCTCTTGAGATCTTTTGCCCATTTTTAAACTGGGTGGCTTGCTTGTTTTCTTTTTGTTGAGTTTTAAGAACTTTTTACATATTTTGGATAACAGTTCCTTATCAGATTTGCCTGTTGGAAATGGTTTGTTTTGTTGTTTTCTAGTATGTGGCTTGTCTTTTCTTTTAAAAAAGATTTTAAGTAGACATGTTCCACTGGTATAGTCTTAACAAGGTATTGAAATGTGCCTAGCTTTGTGGAAGATGGCAGCACTCTTGCATAGGCCTGAACAAGCTGATCTACAATATACCCTGACTGTGCTTCAGTGCATAGCACTGTGAACTTAGAGTCTCAGAGGAAAAGGAATTTTGGTAGACCTTGTGGTCATCTGTGACCCAGCTGTGCTATGTCAGGATACAGCACTCCAGATTCAACTAATGTTTCCTTGGTCATGTTTAGATCCTCAGAATGAGGCTTTTATTATGGCCCACAGTCAGAAAGCCCTGTAAAGGATAAAAGTATGAAGAGTCAGCTTAGGTGACTTTATAATCCTAAATTGTGAAATAAAAGCTCGTGTTCATATAGGTTCTGAGAACATTCTGAGATGTTACAATCTTGCAAGTCAGATCCTGTTACTCAAAACGCCAAGGGATTGTCCCAATCACACAGGGTTTTGCCATCTAGAATGTAACTTGAAGTAAGTGTTTGGGATTTGGGAAACCGCGTGCACTATAGGAAATAGTTTCCTTGTAATTGTATCTGGCCTGTGTGCTGTCAGGGGATTTTGGCTTAGGATCACATTGCTTTCCCCAGGCCTCTTAGATCTGTGGGATTTCTTTCATCTCTTGTATTTCTACTGGCTGAAAGATACCCAGTGAGTTAGGTCTGCGTTTAGCAGATCCCAATACACAAAACGCCAAGGGATTGTCACAGGATTTTGCCGTCTAGAATATAATTTTAAATGTGTTTGGGATTTGGGAAGCCCACAGGATCTTCCCCAGGGCTGTACCCTACTGCCATTTGACTCCTCTCTCTAAAGATACCAATTGCATCTTCCTATTTGTTCATTGCCCCGCCACCACCACATTTCCCTGTATCAGATCTTGGGATCTCAGCATCTGCCTGGAATTATATGAGAGTTAGGCTTGATTATCCGATTGACTATCTGATTACTGATTTTGCCTCTCTTTGGAATTTTGTCCTCTGTCTTGTATCTGCCTGTCCCCCTGGCTCCCCATGGGTAGTTCTGGACTGCAGCAAATTCTGACTCTTTCCCCGGGAAATAACTTAGGTGGTGACTAATTAAAAATTATGAGTAAAATAATCAAGCAACCACATAAAGTTAGGATTGTAAAGTAAAATAGCATTTGTCATTTGTTCGCCAGCTGCCACTCTCCCTGGCAGCTGGGGATGGTGGCACAGCAGGGAGTTTTGGTGCCTGGCCTTGTCCCTGCAGACCGCAGGGTGATATAAATGGAGTAAATGCTCCTGTCATTGGCCAGGCCCTTGCGGTCTGGTTCCCACAGGGAAGCTGCAGGTAGGGAGGCAGCACTATGTGGCAGTCACGTAGGGGTGGCAGGCTCTGTGGTGGAGACCTGTGGGTTAGAGAGAAGGCATGCTCAAATGTGATCTGGGTCAGGCTTTCCAGCATTTGGGTTGGTCCCTGGAATCATTTGGGGAAAATATTTTGCTTTATTTGAAAGCCTGATTTCTTCAATCCCAGAGAACAATTGTTGTTTTCAGAATGTCTGATGACTCTGAAGCATCTGAATATGACCTTTGGGTCATAAAACTGCATGCAAACTCATGCAGATGGAAGGCAATATTAGCTGAGTGCCATGAAAATCATGAATATTTATTAGATCCCTCATCATGATGATTAATACCCTTAAAGCTACAAACGTCTGAACTCCTTTATGGACAACTGAGCTTGAGAGTAGTTTATTTTAGTTTGTCTACATGAGAAATTAATTTGTGACACAATAGTTAACATCAGTAGCGACCTCTTTTGAAGTTTGTTTATCAAAAGAGAAATTGTAGCTACCAAATAAGAGCATAGAGGTATTTAGTTTAGATTACATCTGTGAATTCTTTCTCTAGTAGACATTCTTGAGTCAGGAACACACATGCGCACACACACACACACACATGATATTCACTCTGGTATAGACCAAACTAGGGTGTATTAAGGAGGTAGGGATTGTTTGGAAGAGAAACACATGGTTCATGGCTCAACCCATATCTAAACATGTTGGTGGTATGACCTCAGGCAAATCACTTACCTTACCAAGTTTTCCCAAATAGGAGTAACACTACCTCCCAGATGTACTATGATGATTATTAGGAATTGTGCCATCATGAGTTATAAACTATTGGGGGCCATAAAAATATGAGAAACGTATACCTACATGTATTTAACTATCTCTTTGTCATAATTATAAAAATTATAAATTTATTCATCTTCACACAGAACTTAATTTGGCATGAAGCTTTAAATTTTTCTGGTGTCATTGAAAGGGTCTTCAGTTTGCTTGGATTTAGGACACTGAGGTGCCTTTAGAATAAGCTGTGGTGTTTTTTGTTTCTCATTTCTCTATAGGCCAACCAAGCAATAAGTACCATTGGGTTTGTGACAGCTGCTGCTGGTGTCTTCTCACTCCTGGGCTTGTTTCCAAAAAGACAAAGAGCAAAATACTATTAACAATTTACTGAAGAGATATTGGAATTGAAGGAATTTGTGAGGAGGGAAAAAAAAAACTGGGAATACTTATTTTCGATGCATCATTATTGTTCAAAATTCCAGTGATGGATGGCAGTCTCTTTAATAAATTGCTTACTGATGTTATCTCATTATTGAGCCGTGGAAATTTTTCTCCCTACCAGCAGAGATTTGCTGTGGCAGCTTAAACAAGAAGCAGTAGCCTTTTGAGCAAGCCAGCGGAAGATCTTAACACAATCACATCATATTTTATCTTTTACCATAAATATTGGTTTCCTTTCTCCTGAGGGTGGGCTATTTTGTACTTGCCAGAGGAATGAAGAGCCATTTGTATGTGGTTTTAAAAGAAATGTTAAGATTCCCAAATTGTTCAGATTGACATCTAACTGAACAGAAAAGAAACTGGGAAATTGATGGGCATTGAGGTGGGCACCTGTTGGGATGAGCACTGGGTGTTGTATGGAAACCAATTTGACAACAAATTTCATATTAAAAAAAAAAAAAAAGAAACTGGGAAATTGAGCATTTGGTTAGGCAGTTTGAGGAGCTTTGATTCACAATCCATTTGAGGGTGGACTCCTAGCTCCTAGTTCCTGTGCAGATGGGGGTGGGGCGGATGGGAGCTGGGGTCCTTTGCTCTGGTGTTTGGGATCCAGATTTCCCTGGAAGTCACTCATTTGTCAGGAGTATGTGTCAGGAGTGAACAGCAAGAGTGGGTTGTTCTGTTCTACGGAGCTACATTGTTTTCTTTGAAGTATTTCGGGGGTTTGACCCTTTTAACCCTAACAAGAGATCATTAAATGTAGGTTTGAAATGCCATTTTTAGAAAACAATATCTCCTGTTACTGTTTAAGGCTTTTACTGTAAGTCAAGGAGTGTCATGATTTTATCCTTGCATTTTGTTGATTATATGTTGAATGACACAAATTACTTTTTAATATGTTCCCAATGTAATTCCTGTTGGCAGCAGGTGGAAAAAAAGTGAATGCAGGTCTCAATACCCTAGGATTGTATCAGACATTGTAACATTACCCTACCAACCACACTGCTAAGCAATGATATCCTTCTTATGTCATAATTAAAAGCATGACATTAAATAAAGAAAAAGTTCAATTAAATGGGGGTGAGAGGGTATGATCAGGGAATAAGGAACGTGGTAGATAAAGTAACTAAACAGAAGACTCAATGAATAGATAGGGTCTATGACCCTATCAATGATAGGGACCCCATCTCTCTTCCTTGTTCCCTGTCTAATCCGTTCCCTTTCTTATGACACCAGTTCTGTCTCCAGATAACTCCCAAACTCCCTCTTCCTCCACTTGTCCTCTGGGAGAGGTGGGTGTCTTCTACCGGATACCATGATCCAAAGTCACCCCTTCATTTTTATTCTACATTAAGTTTCTTCTTCCTTTTATGCTCTCCTTTCAAGTAATAGTAAAAAAAAAAAAAAAAGAAAGAAAGGAATTTTTCTAATATTGTCAAACTAGGGTGAAATTGGCATCAGCTTAATGTGTTACCTTTCCCAGGGTGTGCTTACCTTTTAATAAAGTATGACTGCAGAGGGCAAATTTTACCCAAAGCAGGAGACTCGGGTGTGGTGGGATTACCACACCAGCCGATGGGAGAGGGAACGGAAGTGGAGACAGAAAGGACCTCCTGAGGATCTTCAGGTCAAACCTTACTAGTGAATTCTAGACCCCTCCACTCCACAAGGCAGTCCTAGCTGTGCTGGGTCACAAATGCACTTCTAAATTGAATTCGATGATATCTTTTCCACATAGGTTGTGTTCAGGCTCCAGTGGTGTTCACCCTGAGAGGAAAGCTCACAAAGGTAGTCATCAGTTTTCCCATAAAAATGTCCATTCTTCATGATGGGCAGCTTAAGACTGCCCAGGGTCATGCTCATTGTGCTTTTATCAAACATTTCTTCCAAGACTATTAAGCCCTTCTCTGAGAGTACTTTCAGCAAGGTCAAGCATAGGGTTCAACTTTATTATGTGCCCTCCCCACACACACACAAAAAAAGATCTATGAAATAAATATCATCATCTATCAGATAACTAATAGGGTGTTGGAAAAACTGGGCAAGGGAGGCTGTACATTTATTGAATAAAGATTTTTTTAATCTTTTTATGTTATCTAAATGTCATAGTGTGTCAATTGAATCTTCTGATTCTGAAGGTCAAATTACTAAATACAAATAACGCCAGTTCAAGAAATCTGAGCTGCCATATATTTTAGGTTGGCATACATTTCTTAATCTAGAATTCTGCTTTGTCTTTTCATCTTTCATTGGTAGTCACTAAATTAGACACATTTTAAAATAATCCCTCTCTAAAGCCATCCACCCAAGAAAAGGTTAAAAAGCAAATAAAGTGTAAATAAAAAGGGTTTGTTTTTATAGGAATTTGCATTTATGCTGCTGGTGTGTATAACAAAGTGTATAGTACTATATACAGCAATGCATTGCTGAAATGTTAAAAACATTTTTTCAGCTCTAAGGATTACAGAATTATAAAGGTATTATTGAATGCATCTATCACTGTTAGGCACATAACTGAAGCTCGTGGGATAGAACTGGTTAGCTAATTGCCTATGAGCCATTAAAGATATGTTAAATTAGCAAAACTCAATTTATGGTCACAAGGAAAGCCTACTAGCTAATTTAAAAGGTTCACTAGAGATGTATGTCCTCTCAAGGTCACCGAGAGGTAGATATATATTAAAGGTAATAGCGTACAGAATATATTTACAGAGGATATACCTTTTCTTGTGGCCATTAGTGCGCACATAATGATTGAGTAAAATAATGAAAAGATGAAATGGGACTTGAGGTCGTTCAGCAGCCTGATGCTTGTCATGCTGTAGACACAAACATTAGGAGTCCCTACTCCAGGATTGTGTTTTAAGATGAGCAATGCTGAGTTTGAACCAACTTTTTGACTTAGAACCTGAGGGTTTCATCTGTCCATAGCAAAAAATAAATAAAACTGTCATGCTTCTTTAAGTGAAAAGTATAGTTTAACATTTGTCCCATTATCTTTGTGATCTACCACGGACTTTCAGGCTCACTGCTCCCAAAACAATATACTTTGGGTGATGCCAACATCAGTGGAGTTGGCTTAGATATAAGCTGTGCCCAAGCCAAGATTACAGGCAGTTAACAGGCACCTCCATCATTTTCTACTTATTACAGAGTTAATTTTTCTGAAGGAAATCTCAGTTCTTCTTTCTTTATTAAAGCCATACAAAAGAAGCAAAAAGAGGAATTTTGTGACCTTGGGCAAAGATAAGTACATAAATGGTCTTCGCAAGTGAATATAAGGTTCAGTAAACTTGTGATAATTTATTGACAGAAAGACTTTTTCCCCCCACATTCTTTTATTTGTCTGTGAAAATAAAGATATATTGGTGAAACTTTCAAAGACCAAACTCTTCTTGAATTTTCCTTCTACTGATGTTCATATCACTAATTTCACTACCATAAAAGCTTGGGCATTTCAGCCAGGATAATGGTATGCAATATTAAGGAAAAAAAAAAAAAAAGACAATCGAGGAAGTTCATGTTTTTCCTCAGTAGTGGAGGATACAGTCAAAATAAGCATATTTAAGGTTCTTTTTTGCAAGGTTCAATACATCGAGAAATGCACCTTGAATTCTCTGATGGATAAAGAAAGGTAGAGGTAGACTGCCATCACCTCTCCACAATATGTTAGTTTCTGGGAGCAAGGAGATGCTGTTAACCCCATATGACAATAATTCTGATTACAGCCTGGTCCAAAAATGCTGTTCTGTGGTTTGGCCTTCCAATTCGAGTTTCGCTTTTGGAATCTGTTCAGGGCTTTCATAGCCACGGTTGATGTAGAATCCATTTTCACCATCGCCTGAATAATCCGTTCTGTTTGTGGGAGGCCAGGTGGAATCTTCTGCCAGTGTTTTTTGCCAGTGCCTATATTGACTTTTAGAATAGAATCCAAATTCTTTTTTGATCCACAGCCAGAGCTTTCGATTTTGAAGGATGAAATCCTGAGAAATCAGGTGGAGAAAACAATCAAACCATCCTTCCACATTCCCCTGCAGCCAGGGTGCTCACTGCCCTCCCGGGGCCTCTCAGATGTACTTATTTAAAGCTGCTTCTGCGGCAACTTTACTCCCTGCTGTCCCCACCAAGTCTAGCAGCTCCCTGGTTCTCTCCCTTGAGAAGGGAGTGTGCTTGTGTTCACACCAAAAGCTTACAGCCTTTCATTTCTACAGATTTCCTAGTTAAATCCTGGCTGGTGATTCACCTAGAATTATTTTACTGCCAGACTGAAATGATAACAAAATAACATACTCAAAATCGAGAAAAGGAAAAAAAAAATATCACTGCTACCTGCCACAGGCCACTTACAAGGTGCCCCCTGATGGTTTGTTGAATGAATGGAGGAACTCTAGAAATCAAATGGGTTTTGCTTTCCGTTTGGGGAGGGTTCTCTTTTTTTCTATGTTCACATGCACTCACAATGTTTACACATTTATAATAGGAATGGTCAAATTTTGCATTCCACTTCTGGTTATGCTAGACTTTCTGTCACATGTAGCCATAGTCTTCTCAATAATCACTTTTAATGATCCTATACCATTTTTTCAAATTGGTGTATAACGATTGATTTAAACAAACAGCATCTCTACTTTTGAACATATAGGTTGAATCTAAAATTTTACCACCATAGGGGTACCTGGGTGGCTCCGTTGGTTAAGCGTCCAACTTTGCCTCAGGTCACGATCTCATGGTTCATGAGTTCGAGCCCGCATCAGCCTCTGTACTGACAGCTCAGAGCCTGGAGCCTGTTTCCTATTCTGTGTCTCTTTCCCTCTCTGCCCCTCCCCTGCTCACACTCTGTCTCTCAAAAATAAATAAACATTAAAATGTTTTATAATTAAGATAAAATAAAATTTTACCACCATAGATAATACTACGATGAATACCTTCATACATGTAGGCTTTTTTTCTCCCCCTTTGGGTTATTTAAAAATCTCTATAGTCTCAGGCACCTGGGCTACTCAGTTGGTTAAGCATCTGACTCTTGATTTTTGGCTCAGGTAGTGATCTCACAGTTTGTGAGATCGAGCCCTACATTGGGCTCTGTGCTGTCAGCAGAGAGCTTTCTTGGGATTTTCTCTCTCTCCCCATCTCTCTCTGCCTTTCCTCCACTCGTGTTCTATCTATCAAAATAAATGAATAAAAACTTAAAAAAAATAAAATACGTAAAAATATATATAGTCTCAAATGGAATTCCTTAGAGTATGAGAAATTTTACACTCATTGTATACAATGATGTGTGTGTCACACACACACATATATTTATATAGATTTGTTTGAACCCTTTTCCCAAGGGATTTACAACACATGAATCTTTTTTTTTTAAACGGTCCCTTAAAAAAAATAATACCCAGGACTTTCACTGAGTAGGTAAAGTCATTTAATGACAGTGAATAGAAGAAAAATACTATAGGGGAAGACTTTCAAGAGTAAGAATTGACTAGATGAGCAATGGTTTCCTTCCACTCTTAATTAAGGAAGCCCTTCTGAAGACAGCTCTTCACGCTGAAAGGTCTCATTGAATTTTAGAGCTTGTAGGTCACCTGGTCTAGTCTCTACTAGCTTATTGATAATACTAGAAAAATACACTACGATGCCTTCATGGGAGACAAAAATTAGAGTTAATTTGATGTTTTGCCTTCCATGCTAAACATGGATCCTGAGAACATTTCTATGCATCCTTTAGAGAAGTTTAAATCACTCTCCAAGAGTTTCCCCCAAAGAGAACATGCACAGTTCTTATAAACCGTTAATAACTATCACTTTGGGAGACAAAAACGGTCCATCTAAAAAACAGGTATGTGTTGAGAATGAGACCCTTTATTTGTTTATTTTCCCAGAAAGAGTGTAAGAGATGTACAGAAATTTACCTCTATGAGGAAGGCCACACAGAATTGGGTGAGGGCTGCCACCAAAATCGAAACCCTCCATGATGTCAGTGTTGGGATAAACTGTTAAAAAAAGAATCTTACCTTTATACCATGCAGACCTTAAATTTTGAACACACACACACATAAACATTATCTTATTTAATTTATGTATTTGTAACAGCTCTCTGAGCTTGGAGGGTAGGCATTGCTTTCTCCACTTCACAGATGAGGTCAGTGCGTTGCCTAAGGATGCAAAGCCAATCAATAAATAGAGCCAGAATTCAAATCAGAACTGACTGCCTCTTGGCCTGTGTTTCCTCCACTGCCTGAGAGTAAACATTCGGTAAAATGTGCCATGGGTCACAGACATGAGACAAAACACTTTGGAACCTGTGTGTCTCTCTTCATTTTTATCTTTTCAAATGGAGGTAAGAGGATGCAGGATTAAGTCATTCATCTAATATTGCTATCACTTCTAATCCTCCCAAAGTTAAAATCTACTTGGAGTTCATTCATTCAGTGAAATTGACGTATGAGTAAAACATAAAGGGCACAGAGGTTACCAGTTACTTTTGATACTAGGTGGAAACTTTCCGAACCAAGGTTCCCAGCCCTAAGTCTAACGGCTTGATCAACGTTGAACGCACACAACCCACCTCCTTTTAAGGATTCAAGGGTACCTATTGGCCACCAATTATGATTAAATGATAGGTATTAACACTACAACTTCCCATGCTGGCATCAGTGGCAAAAGATTACTCCCACAACTCCCTTTCTGATCCCAAAGTCAAATATGGGGGCTGAGCTGTTGTTGGGACTAAAACCACAGATTCTCCACAGCATCTGATTGCCCCCTTGCAATTCTCATCCCCAGTCAGATACGGGTTATTGCGCTTTATTTTCTCCCGTCATGTAGAGACAGCCTTTCTCAGGGTTGTGAGACAGAGCACCTGGGTGCAGAGCTGTCTGGAGACTGTTGTGAGATCTGGCAGTGGGTCAGAGCGTAGTGGAGAACCTGGTCCTTCCCCTCCCTGCTGCTCCTGCCCTGATCTGAGAGGACTCCTCTCCATCCCTTGGCCTGGAAAACACTTGTCACACTGCTTTGGAATTATCTGCCCACGGGATGGTCTTCCCTCCTAGCCTCTGAACTACTTGAGAGCTGTGCCCACGCGCCTTACACATCTTGGGCTCGCTAGTGCCAAGCATGCTCTGGAGCTTCATAATGTCTTGTAAGTGACTAAATGGTCTAGGTTCTCATTTCCTAACTGCATCTCCCTCCATAGACTCTCTGCTCAAGCATATAGCATCACGTAATTAGGCTGCCATCACGTAATTAGGCTGTCCTAAAAGCCCTGCTGGAAAGCCTGCTCAGATATCTTCATTGACTCTCTGTTGCTCTCAGGAGAAAGCCCAAACTCCCCTGGCCACCTTTGTCCAGCCACACCACGCCTTCCTCACATTCCACAGCATGTTGCCTCAGGCTTTGCCAATCCTCCAAGCATTCTGTGAAACAAGTCTTGCTTTCGATTTTTATTTCGGCCACCTTACATTCTTTTGCATTTCCAAGACAAAAGAGATTCTTGCAGCCTTCTCTGCTTGTGCTCAGGCTGTTTTCCTGGTTTGAAATACCCTTACCTCCTACCTAGCAAAATCCAGCCTATCCTGTGGACCCAGATCAAGTTGAGCCTCCACCATGAGGCCCTCCATGATGGTACAGGGTACAGGCCCCGTGAGAGCTCCTCCTTCCTGTGTTCTTCCCACTTCTCCCTACACCCTCTACAAGCACAGGTGGTCCCAGGTGGCCATGTCATCATTTCACTCGCATAGGACACAATGTCCTCAACAAAACTATAGACTGCAAGAGTCAATCCCTCTCTTTCATTTCTCCCACAATGCTGGCTCTAAGAATGGGTTCAATGACCTCTTCTTAAATTTTATTTTAACCCACCACCCCTTGGGTTAAGTGATGCCCACTGAAATAAAACTCCCCATAGTCAATGTCTGACAGACAGAACCTGATTGGCCTACAGGTCTACTTTTTCTTACTCCTTACAACTACATTATAAAGGATTTCTACTATATGTTTAAAAAACGACACTTGAAGAATTACTGAATTAGCACATCAATTTATCATATTAGCATAACATGGATGAATAAAGTATCCAAACAGCATTTTTAGGTGTGAATAGGATAAATGTTCTAGATTGATAATACAGATGATATGGGAACAAGCAGAGGTTAGCATATGTGTGATGAGTTATTTGTTCCTCTAGGAAGTCAGAATAGCCTCACAACATGAAATGGTTGGAGAGAATACGGTAATACCTGACTTGCAAATTACAGTGCAAATATGGTCCCATTGCACATATGAGTCACTCCAGAGGTGGAAATGAATACCACTTACCTCCATTCCACGATATATATCTTGAAAGTCAGAAAACAGAATGAAAACTGTGAGGCCCAAGGCAGATATCAGCAGAAATGAGAATATATCTGAAGAAACACCAAACGTTATTTTTAGATGCTAAACGAATGTTTCATATAATTTGGCACACACTGCAGAATCAATTATCTCTGTTGGGCAAATATCGGCTCTATCTTCAGATGTTTTGATAGATCCTCATATGTTTTAAAATATGTTCTAATGCTTACCAGACAAAGGTGACAGCTTCACATCTTTCCTTTGAAAGGCGTGCTATGGAAAACTGCTGATCTAATACAGGACACTCCATAAAGGAGTCACGTCAGCTGAGAAGTCCGGGAGGGCCGGGACGCCCTGCAGTGACCAGCCTACGTGAAGGGTCACCAGAGAAGCCCCAGTGCTTTATCACTGCGTGTCTGGTGAATTGTGCATGAATGGATGAACGGTCAGTCCTCTTAGTATCATTGCATTCTTTGTTGCCTGGAGAATAAAGTCCAAGGGTCTTCAACTGATATTCAAGGTCTTCCTTGAATGGAATCCAATTTCCATCTGCCTTTCTGTTCTAGTCTCTTATTGCTCTTTCTTATGTGTTGGAGGGGGGTTAAATCACAAACCTGCTACCTCCATGGAGGACTTTGTTCACAAAGTACCCTGTATAGCGGATATTCTTTATGTCTTGGCAGTTTTTCTTAAATTTTTCTTAAAGAGCCCAATTCAGATACCACGTTCTTTTTAAGGACTACCCAGGCCTCTCTCACAAAGTTTTCTTTCATATGGTTATGTAACACTCTGCTTTGCAAGATCTTTATGCATCTACTAGACTGTAACCTCTTAAAAGTGACTTTGTATGCCCTTCTGTAGGACTCTGAATTGAAAGAATGAGGAGCTATCATGTACATCTGCTGGGTTCTTTCTCTCCAACCTGCCCGAATGGCTTTGCTTTAGGAAGCTTAAACTTCCCAGGATGCACTGTGCCAACACCACTGTTTTTATCCCTCCGGCCCTACCCACGTCTGCATCCACAGAGCTTTTACACACTTTGTAGATGGGCCTTACAAATGTTTTCTGATGAGATTAGCACCTTCAGGCCCGAACAATTGGATTTCATCAGTGTTGCCATGATATAAAGGATCCTAACACGCTCTAAAATTTATAAACAAACAAACTGGATGTTCTCTTATATTCTCTCTACCTCGTTTATTCCAAGGTTTATGGCCTGCCAGCCCCCACCTCTATACAGGTCTATACGAACCAAAAATCGGAGATGACCGTGCCGCTGCAGCTGGCCCTATTTTTGTGAAGACATCAAAGCTCTGTTTCACCCCTGTGCACCTACACACCCCCTCATATTCATCCAAGCTTCACTTGATATATACAGCTAGATGCCACACCTCCCAGAAGAAGAGCCAGGCTTGCTTGGGAGGGGTGTGAAGCAGAGAGAAGAAAAAGCAGGGGCACCAGGATCGCTTATTTCCCAAAATAATGTGTGCAGCTGGGTAAGAAGAGCCCAGGAGATGGCTGTGTGGATTTTTCATTTATGTCATTGTTTCCATGTCCCAGGGACCCAGATGTTGGGAAGAAGATGATGCCCCAAGTGTCCATCCTGACAAAGGCCTGGTAGTCACAGCAACTGAGTGGAGTGCTGGACACATCACACCGTCCTTAGACTAATGATCTGAAAAGCAGGCCAGGTGGGCACACGAATGACCAGTGTGGAAGGAAAATTATAAAGCCTTCATGTAATTCAGCTTTGATTGGAGAACATAATGATGAACGGAAGTGATTGTTGCCTCCCTAGATCAGTTGCTGTTGATGAGGAAGCTTGAAAGAATGGTACTCTTTTTGCACACGTCATTTGGGAAGACATGTCCTGGGCAAGACACTACAGATTGTTTGCAAGGAAGGGAAGGGTTTGCAAATAGTCACATCTGTTTCCATAAAGATTAAGTTTGTATTCTTTCTAGATCGTCTCATTATAAAGTTGATCTGCCAAAGGCTATCAAGAAAGATACAGAGTTGAAAATAAAATTGCTTGATATTGTAATAGAAAGTTCCAAGGACTTTTGAGACTAAGTGACTTATTAGGAGATTCTGTTGTTAGAATATTTGTTTATAAAACTTGTTTTTAACTTAAGATTTTCAGTTATTTTCGATGTAGGACTTGAGTTTACCCACAAGCTTTAAGTCACTATGATGTAACTAATTCGGTTCTCACTTAATTCAATGTATGTAAAAAGCTTTGTAGTTACTGTTCAAACTAAAGTACTTGCCAAAGTAATATATCATATCCTCCTTGTAAAATACATTCACAATCAAAAAAAGGACTATAAGTGATTTAGCTTAAAACATAAAACAGAATCTTGATTTGTTGTGACAAGAGCCAAGGGCATTATCAAACACTGAATCAAAACTAAAAAATATCATAAGAAAATCAGGAA
This sequence comes from Panthera pardus, assembly GCF_024362965.1. NCBI lineage: Eukaryota > Metazoa > Chordata > Mammalia > Carnivora > Felidae > Panthera > Panthera pardus. The sequence goes on along the minus strand of NW_026526753.1, from coordinate 70,010 downwards.
GAAGTTTATAGAAAATATAAAATGAAAGGAAGGTCTTAGCATGCTCTCAAAACCTTTGAAAAAACAGCTGTACCAAAAAAAAATGGGGTGTGGTAGTGACAATAGATAGAATGGTAAATAATTACTAAAACTAGTTTAACATAGTCAAGGTATATTTCTAATTTAGGAATAGGAATGAGGCTTACTTTTCTAATATCTATGACTTATTTAGAAAATTACAGATTGCAGGTTATGCCATACGATGGCAAAACTATAGTAAATTCCCCAGAGCAGAAATTTTACAGGCCAGGTTCTCTGATCAGGACAATAAAACTAGAAATTATTAACTAAATTTAATGAAAAATCCCTTCTAACATACAGATTTAACACAAAATTCAAAACATCAGCTGGGACAAAAAAGCAAATCAAGTCCATTTGCAGACTGTTGAATAAAGAGGACTAGAGGAATGAAAACGAAATCCCTTTCCACTTGAAAAGGAAACCTCTCTATTCTGAAAACTAGGTGGGTCAGAGAAGAAATCAAGTCATAATTAGAGACATGTGAAAATGTAAAGAACGTGGCCCAAACTTTGTTGATCTTGAATGATTTTCTTGTTTCACAAGAATCAAAAGAAAATACTTACATTATAAAGTCAATTCAAACATTACAATTTTTTCAGAGAAAGTAAGAAGGAAGAAAAAGAATGAAAACAGCAAAATTAATAAGTTAGAAAAGAGAAAGCATACAGAATTTATTAAATCTGAGAACTGGTCTTTTAAAGAAAACCAGCAAAAATATCGTTCTTGTAAGAATATATGAAAAAGGTAACACATACAGGATGAGAATATTCAAAGAGTTATAAAAGGAAATAAAATTATAAGAACATACGACTCAAAATCTTATGCTGAGACTCAATAATCTCAATGAACTAGAAATATCTGGGGGAAAACTTGTTATGTGAAAACACAGTTTAAAAAGAGGATAATTTGGGGCACCTGGGTGGGTCAATCGGCTAAGTGTCCGACTTTAACTCAGGTCATGATCTGGCAGCCCCTGAGTTTGAGCTCCCTGTCAGGCTCTGTGCAGACAGCTCAGAGCCTGGAGCCTGCTTTGCATTCTGTGTCTCCCTCTCTGTTCCTGCCCCACTCACACTTTGTCTCTCTCTCTCTCAAAAGTAAATAAACATTAAAACAATAAAATAAAAGAAAAGAAAAGAAAAGAAAATAATAGAAAGAGGGTAACAAATCAGTCCTTTAAAAAAAACACAAATCTTTCAAAGGAAGGATTTAGAGCCAGATTATTTTACTGGGTTCTTGCAAATTGTCAAGAATAGACCCAGGAAAGAAAAAGTCAGAGTTTTCAAGCCTAATAATAAACCTAACAAAACACTACCCACACACACAAAATCAATCCAACAGGAAATGCAGATATCAAAAAGCTATAAAATTTGGGGGGCCTGGGTGGCTCAGTTGGTTGAGTGTCCTACTTCAGCTCAGGTCATGATCTCACAGTTCCTGAGTTCAAGCCCCATCTAGGGGTTTGTGCTGAGAGCACAGAGCCTGGAGCCTGCTTCAGCTTTCTCTTTGCCCTGCCCCCTTCTTTCTCAAAAACAAACATTAAAAAAATTTTTTTTAAATAAAGAATGAACAAATGGAGAAGCATAATATAGTATGTCTTTAAAACTGAGGACTTAATTGTGTAAACATTATAATTTCCCCAAAGTATCAAAATTCAAAAAAGGAATTTTAAAAAAGCCTTACAATTTATTCTAGAGTTTATCTGGAAAGATGAATAAGAAAGAGAAGTAAAAAATGTTTGAAAACTGAAGAGTAATGAAGATACATCAATCTAACTGCTTATTAAAACTTATTATAAAACTATAGCTAAATAAATGAAACTATAATTTTTAAAGTATAGTGATAGACCAAGAATAAGCTGGCATGTTAATGAGACAGAAAAGATAGTCTAGGAACTAATTAATTGTATATAAATTAATATGTAAGTATATAACAAATATAAAAACTCACATAATATAAATTATGTATATAATGAAGCCATAAATATACATGAATATGTAGGTATGATAAAGGTGGCATATAATCGGTTGAGAAATAAATGATGAAAAGAAATATTAAGTAAAATCTGCTGGGAAAACGAACCACTAGTTAGATAAAGTAGTTTGATCTCTACTTCAAACTGTATGATGAAATTAACATTAGATTTAAAAAGCAATAAAAGAAATTTAAAAAACAAGAGAAATTCTAATCTACCTGATTTTGCAATGGGAAAAACCTCTCTGTGCCTAAAGGCAATGGGAAGAAAATCGCAAAGGAATAAACTCATACAAATAAATAAGAAATAGAAGAGTGACCCTGTTGGAAAAGAATGGATAAAAATGTACGTAGGCAATTCAGAGAAGAGATGGCTAAAATCATGAAAATGTGTTCATCCTCACTGGTGATTCAAGAAATGCACAGAATAAAGTAACTTGCCCAATGTTGTGAAGCTACAAAGAGGTCAAGTTGTATCTGAATTGGTTAGAAAAGTCTTTTACAAAGTATCTGGATATATATACTCAAAATCATTCTTGATGACACAACAGGACAGGACTCGTAACTATTTAATAATGCATGTGTGTATCTGCACATAAGGAGTTTCCTGCCCAGGTTTCTACCACTCATGAAAATTATCTTTCAATACTCCATTAAAAAAAATTTTTTTTTAATGGAATTACATTTAAAAAAAATTTTTAACGTGTATTTATTTTGGGGAGAGAGAGACAGAGTGCAATTGGGGGAGGGGCAGAAAGAAAGGGAGACACAGAATCTGAAACAGACGCCAGCCAGGCTCTGAGCTGTCAGCACAGAGCCTGATGTGGGGCTCAAACTCAGGACCTGCAAGATGATGACCTGAGCCGAAGTCAGACGCTTAACCTACTGAGTCACCCAGGCACCCCTCTTTTTTAATTGCAAGATAAAGCTGAGAAAATACAGAAAGTGAAAGAAAATAACAAAAAAAAAATGGTGGATAACTAGAGGGAGAGCTTGTAAGAATGAGAGCAAGTCACAAAAGCATTATACAACCATTTGTAGATACTTCATTCCAGAGTTCAGCCATCACTTTACCACTGAACTGCAACCCTGGGGAGGGTGGGGAAATGGAAGGAAAATTAAACTTCATATACTCACAGTTTGTGTAGATGGGTTTTCGAAATGGCTTTCCCTTAGAGAAGATAAACGCTGCTGTGATACAGTTGATGGTGGTGAGGGGCCACAGTGTGGTACTCTCAAAACTTAAAACTGAACCAGGAATCAGCGTTGTATTTTCAGTCCCATTTCTCTCCAAACTCATATTCATTGAGAAATTACTTTGGTTGTCCAGAAAGCACTCACTACAAGAGAATCGCCAACATTTATAGGATTTTCTATTCTATTTTTATCCAGGTGGCGGGAAAACAAAAAAAGTTTATCACTGCCATGGGGTCTCAGCTTTCAGATTGTCCCAGCCAGTAACTACCAAGACATATTTTGTTCACCTCTTGCAATGACAAAGCAGAAATAACACTTAGAACAAGTCAAAATTATTCTTTGTCTCTCATTCCATTTAGAACAAGTGATTTGTGTTGAAAGGGCTTGGATGATAATTTTCTATGAAATTCCTTTCAGTTCAGAACAAATGAACCATGGCTGCCCATGTGTGTGCATTCGTGCATGTTGGGGGAGGGTTGTGGTGGGCACATGTGTGTGTGTGTGTGTGAGAGAGAGAGAGAGAGTATGTATGTGTTGTTTTCTCTTCTGAGGACTAATATAAGCCTACTACCTTAGGTCCTGAGTATGAATCTGCCTGCTCTATATCACTCTCTTCCTGAGGATCCAAAAATGACCCTCTCCTGTTTCTGAGTGTCAGTGGCTCTATTTTGCTAATAAATTAAATGCCAACTTCTCAGGCAAGCCCAGAAATCTTCGAATCTGGCTTCCTGCCCTTATCTTTTGCCAGCCCTTCTCTGCTCCTTATACTCCAAACACATAGGAAAATTTTCTGTTCCCCAAGTACTACAGTTTGCACACGCCTGGGTCGAATACTCTATTCCGTCTCCATCCCTCTGTTGTCTTTAGTTCACTGGAAAGTTTGCCTACTGCTCTCTGTTCTTGCTTCTAGTGCTGTATTTAGCTCATTGTTCTGCAATTATTCATTCACATGTTTTTATTTTCCACCCCTGGGATGAGAGTTCCTTGAATATGGAATTTCTCTTTTGGGTTTACTTTGTTGTGATTTTACCCAAATTTACAACACCTTAACACCTAGCACAGAAATGCCACAGAAGAGTTCCTCAGAAAAACATTTGTTTAAAAGATGAGCCTTCCCAGTCCAGATTGATCTATTTGCAATGTTTATTTTTTTTTAATCTCCAAACTCACAAATTAGTTTGTATCAGCTTTCTTGTTCAGCTTGAAACTTTTTACTCTTGTAACTGTTTATAGATGAAATTAGTTCCCAATAAATAGACTTAAGTCTTAATATCTTTGGTTCCCTAGGGTCCCACAATGTGTTTGGCATATGGTAGATGTTCAATTAATGTTTGCTGAGTACATTAATGAAACAAATAATCAGTAGTCACAAAATGTTTTTGCACAAGACAGATAGACCAGAAGGCCTGAATTATAGAGTTTAACACAAAAATATATTTATTCTGTTATACTTACATTGCAGATAAGAGAGTTAAGATCTAGTGTTGCAGGGTTAGTGATAAAGGCAGGACTACCTAGCCATCATCCATTTAGCTATCCCTGCTTGTCTCCCAGATTCAGAATTTTACTTATCTGAATATATGCCTTCCGATGAGGAGAAAAATCTGGTTTTGAGACAAAAATGAATTCTCTACTCCAAGCAATAATACTTGAATTGCTGAATTTAGGGTGTAAATGGCAATCTTAGACATCATTCAGTAGTTTTCAATCTTTCACTGGATGCTGGGGCTCCGGTGCTTCAGGAGCATCATGGAGTCTGTGAAGAGGAGTTTGTCCAAGGCTTACCTCAAGGCTTGAAAAACTCAAGCTAATTTAAGCCAATCTCTCTTGTAAATCAGAGGCCAGCTGACTAAGTCCATAGGCCAAATCCAACTCAACACCTCTTTTTGTAAATAAAGTTTTATTGGAACATAGTCACACCTACTTTTTATTGTCTATGTCTGCTTTTCACTACAACAGTAGTACTGAGTAATTGCAACAGACACTGTCTAGTCCAAAGAGCTTAAAGTATTTACTGTCTAGCCCTATGTAAGAAACGTTTGCTGACCTCTGGTCTATATGATAACCAAACCACCAGGGAATGAATGCATTCATTTACTAAACACATTTAGTCTACACATTAACAACCAATGTGAAGATCTTCCCCCCCCCCCCCCCACTGACATGGCTCACCCCAGGACTCCACCTATTAACTGTGTTTGGTGTTCTATCCTGACATTGGTAGCATAGAACCCTGGAGACCCAACTGTTGTTAATTAAAAATTTAGGGTGTATGTTCAACCAAGTTGTACAGTGACATTGGGCACTCGTTGTATCACCTTCAGAAAGGAAAACTAAAAAAACTGAACTTTACCTGTATCTGTAGACCTCACAATACCAGGGCTGCTTCTTCACATAGAGAAATGCACAGATTTGCACAATGCAGGTGAAACAGGTGTTCAAAAAGACTGAGAGCAGCAGAGGGGGAGAGAGGAGCTGTCCGGCCGGTCGGTAAGGAGCCAGTTTGGGGTAGGCATGAGTTGAACTCACTGAAAGACAAATGCATTTTCCCCTATTACAGTTTCATTATTGACAATAGAAGATTGAGATGCCTGTTATCTTGAGACTTCCGTTAGGATTCAGATTCAGCAAACATGAACTCAGGGTTTACATCTAGGGAAGCACATTGCTTAGGTGTATATCCAATGCTACCAGCCTTTGCCTCTTCCATGCTTTTGTTTCACCTTCAGAAACAAAAAGTAATAGGTTTAAAAGCTCTATAAATAATACATTTACCATATTTCATGGTGCATATATTTTCTTCACAACAAGATGACCAGGAAATGTATGTAAAATAGAAAGGTGGCCTTCCACATGGATAAGCAGTACTATGATCTCTCAGTGCTGGTAGGAAGGCAGAGAGTTTAAGATAAGGAGAGTAAGAGGCATCAGGCTAGATTAATCTTCATATGCTGGAGATTATGTTTTAAGTACCGATTTTATTATTCATTCATCCAACATTCTCTGAGCACTTTAGTGTACCAGGATAGATGCTAGAGGTGTGTTCTGTTCCCTGCTGGATAAGTGTGTAAATGGAGAACTGCTAGAGTGTATTAAGCTTGGTTAGGAAAAATAACTCAAAACAGTCTTGCTTCCAGATGAGAGTATTAAAATGTATTATAGCTTTGATCCTAGAGTTTATGTATTTTTTTTTAATTTAAAGGATAGGCGATAGGCAGAGATTAAACAGAACCACAAAAACAACAGACTGCATCCTTCTTAGGAGCCATATGTTCTAACAAGCTATTGAAAATGGAATGTACTTTACTTCTTAGGGCAGTGCAGGGAAGAAGCATGGAAAAGTCAGGAATTAGATACATTACATCAAAGGTTTACACAAGAGTCGTGTCTCACTTCTTGTCTTCATAGCTGATACCTTTTCCTTTTTCATAGCAAATCATTGGTTTCTTTGATGTAAGGAAGAAAGTAGACTGTGTATGCTGAGGTTTGTGTTCATGAATGAAGGGGTAGGGTGGTAGGAGCAGGTGTCCAGTCTGGGATGATAAAACTCTAAAGTAGGTCTTCAGTTTGCTCGGTGGGTTCTTGGGTAATCACCTGAACCCTCTGGTACTTCATTTTTCTCAAGTATAAAATGAATGTGTTGGAATATCTAAGTGGTCTCCAAAGTCTCTTCCAACTCTTTTACTCTAAAGCTCTATGACTATCTAAGGATTTACCTTTTTTTTGCTTAAGTTTATTTATTTATTTATTTATTCATTTGGAGACAGAGAGAGTGAGCAGGGAAGGGGCAGAGAGAGAGGGGGAGAGAGAATCCCCAGCAAGTTCTGCACTGTCAGCATGAAGACTTGATGCAGGTCTTGAACTCACAAACCGCGAGACCACGACCTGAGCTGAAACCAAGAGTCAGAGGTTTAACTGAATGAGCCACCCAGGTGCACCTAAGGCTTTACCTTTACCAATTTAATCAATAGTTGCCTGGGACAGTGCTAGGCTGCAAGCTGTGAAGTATGCACAGATGAGGAGGTCATCTCATCTGCCCCAAAGAACTTGAAGTCTAATGGAAGACAAAGACGGGTTGTAATAAAGAATTTGGTTGGCTTTTATTCCCAGTTCCTGGGATGTATCCTCTAAGTTGTTGGGATTTCCTAAGTTGATAGGAGTGTCTTTATTCATGATAGCAATGATGGTTTATGCAAATAAGATGACAGATGGCAGGCATAAAGAGAGTTGGTGATAAAATGATAATCCAGCATATAGATGCCATGACACCAAAGGTTGAGATCAACTTGGGGCATCTGGATGGCTCAGCTGGTTTAAGCATCCAACTCCTGACTTTAGCTCGGGTCATGACCTCGTGGTTCATGAGTTCAAGCCCCACATCAGGCTCTGTGCTGGCAGTGCAGAGCCTGCTTGGGATTCTCTCTCCCTCTCTCTCTGTCCTTCCCCTGCTTGCCCTCTCTCTCTCTCTCAAAAATAAATCTCAAAAAAGAGAAATTTGAAAAATAAAAAGATTGAGATCAACTTCATGGCAAATGATTCCACCAATCATGTCTAAATAATGAAACCCCAATAAAAACTCTAGACACCAAAGTTCAGGTGGATTTCCTTGTATGGCAATCCTCTGCATATTGTCACACATTGATATGCCAGGAAGATAAGGCAAACTGACACCCCACGAAGAGGACAATGGATGTGTGGGGATCCTCCCACCAGACCTCACTCTCCCTTTGGCTGGTTCTGATTTGTATCCCTTTGCTATTATAAAACTGGAATCATATGTATAGCACTTCCCTCAATGAGTTGTTGATATGAATCACTGAACCTATGGGGAGAAGAAGAACCCCCCAATTTTGCAGCCAGCTAATCAGACTTGTGGGTGTCATGGGGACCCCCAAACTTATGGCTGAGGTCTAAAGTAAGGGCAGTCTTGTGGAGGCTGTGCCCTTAAGTTGTAAAGTCTGGCCTCACTCTGGATGGTTGGTGTGAGAAGTCATTGCATGGCACGCAAGGAAGGGGCACCATGTGGACTGTGGTCAATGCAAGGAGACTGTGCCCTGGGGCCACAGAAGGCAGAGAGGCTACAGTGTTTCTAGTTCTTCCCATGTTCCTGCACTCAAGGAAGAAGACGGCCACCAAATGACTAAGTAGGCTGTGGATAATGGAGAGAAGTCTAATTGCATCTCTGTGTATTCTGCTCTCCGGTACTCTTTCTCAGATGCTCGCTGAGCTTCTGACTTTTCTTTTACACAGAGACTGTGCTAGATTGAATTATTGGCCTCATTGTGGTAGAGTGCACTTTACCACCCTTTAATTTTGGTTTTGCTTTGTGATTTTCTCTGGCCGAAGAGATGTTAGAGGTTTGAGGCCTGCTTGCATGGCAATGCTCACTCTCCGTGATCATGCTCAGGTCTGTTAGGCCAGCCTGGCTCCAGAATTAAAAATGTGGAGCTGACTTGAATGAAACCCCTAACCTGGGGCAAGACCAACTGATCTACCTCCTAAAACAGATCAGATTCAGCTGACCTAGACCAGCTGACTATCTACAGAGCAATGGTATTGTAAGCCACCGGGTTTTGGGGAGAAGTTTGTTATACAGTAGTAATGTGGTAATAGCTGATTGATAGAGTCCTAACATAAAGAATATTTTAACTTTTCCCATATTAGAAATCCTAATACTTTCTGATAGAGAATGTGTATATCTGACTATAAAATTAACGGCTAGCGTTTAAGGGCCCCTACTATGTTCCAGAGGCTATGCTAAGTGTCTTATACACATCATTTCTTTTTTTTTTTCTTAATGTTTATTTATTTTGAGAGAGGGGGACAGAGGGCCAATGGGGGGGGGGGCAGGCAGAGAGAGAGGGAGACTGAGAATCCCAAGCAGGCTCTGCACTGTCAGCGAGGAGCCCGCTGCTAGGCTCGAACCCACAAACTGTGACATCATGACCTGAACTGAAATTGAGAGTCAGATGCTCAACTGACTGAGCCACCCAGGGGCCTCTAAACGTTATTTCTTTAAAAATCAATGCAAAATAGTTATCTCTATTTTACAGGTGAAGAAACTGAGCTTCAGAGAAGTAGGGCCCCTTATGTAAAGACCCATAGTTTGTGAGCAACAGCGTGGTAAAATAAACTTAAGTCTGTAAAGCCCCCCATTCTCTGCTCTATAGCATATCACAGTAGTGTGGATTTCATGAATCAAAAAGGATAAAAAACTTTTCTGAATTGCCCAGGTTTCTTCAAAATGATGATGATATATGCAATCATGTTGCATGGAGAGAAATGTAAGCTTGTGAAGTGTTATATTTTATTCAGAATTAATCACTCTCTCCTCTGAGAGTCCACAGCACATTACTCATTTTGCTGCCCTGTAGTGAGGATGTCTCACATTAAATCTAGTCGTTGACACATGCACTCAGCAGACTGTGAGCTCGTTGAGGGAGGAAATCTAGGCTCATACCATTTCCTGTCCCTTACTGAAATTAGTACAGGGCCTGCTATGTGGGAGGACCTAGCAGTTTCAAATTTTTATTTTCAAAGGATACTCATAATTTTTCAGCATTATTTGAATATAATGTGGGTGTGATTCTCCTAAATAGTTGGCTTGCTTTATATTATGGACATTTCAAGTCATGTAACTCAAATTTCCAGAGCCTCCTGAACCCACCTGAACCACATGCAAGATTTTGAATGTGCCTCACGAGGCTTTTAAGGTGAAAAGATCTCTGTCCTCCATGATACTCTCCAAAGGGACCAAGAACCAAAAAAAAAAAAAAAAAAAAAAAAAATTTACGATTCTTTGAAGCAATGTTGGAATTTATGTAAGAGATGCATTTACATAATGGATGGAGTCCCTCCTACAGCCTTTTTCTCTGGACAGTACCTCCTTCCACACACTGAAATGGTTGGCCTGAATGGAGCCAAATTACATGACCTCATTTTCATTCACAGAAATGACTGGCTTAAGGTAGACATCTTACTCAAGTTAGGTCAATGAATTTTCTCTCCAAAATATTTGCAAATGAGACACCGAGAGGCTGAGCTAATTAGCTGTGCAAAGACAAACAGAAAGGTTATGGAGATTCAATAATAGAGACACCATTTAGGGTCATTTGCAAGGCGAATGAGTTTAAGTCAGATGAAAACAGAGTGGAAAGGAGAAGAAAGAGACAAGATGGTTTCTTGGAAATAAAAAAAGTGGCCTCTGTTTTTCACTCTTTGGTGTTCTAGCCCTTCTTTGGACTGGGTGCTTCTGAGTTTCTAGTCTCAGATTTTTTCTGAGAATTATATTCATAAACATCCCCCTATCTCTATTTTCTTGATCTAATTTGAGTGGGTTTTGTTGAAGAGGATAGAGATGCAGCTAGAACAAATTCCTTTCAAAATGGCTCCTATACCTACTAGGGTCAAATTGAGCTTTAAGGCATATATTTTCTTAATTGACTTCTCTGACTTCATTTTACTATTCTGCTTGATTTCCCCTTTAATATAGCTTGTCTTATTAGTTACCTTTGTGTTACCTTAAAATCTTGTAAGAACAAGACAGGGTATATATAGATATGCAGGTGCATAAAAAATTAAATATGCAATGGTATTGTCTTTGTGCCATACTAATTCAGGCTTGAGGTTAAACACCCTAACCTGGGAACCTGGAAAGAAAAGAGCCTTGGTGAGAGTGATTTTATATTAATCATCCAATTGTCAATGACTACTAACATCTGCAGATGAATGTCCACGGTTCTCAACCCGGTAGTCAAGTTCTATGATCTGACCCAACTCATCTTTTCAAATTGCATCTCCTGCTGTTCCTTTTCACATACGCTACAGTGTGGTCAAATTGAAAAACTCATGCCCCAGCTCTCTCTTGCTCATGCTGCCTCATTCTACTTGAAAAGCTCTTCTTTTGGGAAAAAGATTTTTGAAATCTGTCCATCCTTTCTATTTTGGTGCAAATGTTACTTCTTCCATGAAGCCATCCTTAGTATTTCTCTCTTTTCTCCATTGCCATCTCTGCCTATTATCAGAAATAACCTCTTGTTTCTCTGAACTCCCAAAGCACTTGCTGTGTTCTGGCACTCACTACTTTTGACTTTCATTTCCTTCATACATTTGTGTGAAGCCCCCTCCCCAACTAACTCTATACTTCAGTGATCAGTCTTTTCATGCCTCAGACACCTATGTGCCTAACATATAGTAAGAGGTGAACACATCTAAGAGGATGTTGAATGGGGCTTTTCCTCTGTCTGGGGAATTTTACTGAATCTCATATTTGATAATGATAAATCCCAACTGAATGTAAAGAGAGATCATGCCATATCTCTGTTGTACTCACTCAGAGGTATCCATACTGGTCCTTCAAGTGTAGCCATGCCCCTACCCCCAAGCAATTACCTATGTGCCAAATACATAAGAGAAAACCATGCTTTAAAGGAAATTGTTAAGAGCTGCAAGAATTATGGTTATCTTCCTAGCATCACTCCAATCCAAAATTAGGGGAGGTCATAAGAACTACTCTAGGAGAGACCTGAAGTGTCTTGAGGGGGAAGATTGCCTTGCCACCTTCGGTTGCAATATCAGAGGAGAAGGACGGGGGGCAGCAGCGAGAGAAAGCTATATATCTATCCATTAGGTGAAGTGGATGCTATGGAAATTAGCCAGGCTGGGGCTGTGTTGGAAGGAATCTGCCCAGTGGGGGCAGTCTGCGGGGGCTAGGGAGCCAAGCAGTAGAAAAAGTCTTCGTGGTGTTTACCACCAGCAGGCAATTGTTGAAAGGAATCCTGGGGAGTCAGAGGGAAAGAGTACCACCCATGTCAGGAAGGAGTCTAGTCCAGAGCAATTCAAAGGAATCTGAAAAACCCCCAAACTCACCAGTGATCCCATACCAATTGCCTGAAGTTTAGATGCCTGCCACATTAGAGGGTACTCGACAGGACAAAACTACAATACCCCCACGTGTATAAAGGGCCATTTGCTTTTGTTGTTCCAAGGCTCCCTGAGCAAGGGGCCCAAGGAAAGTAGAGAGTATGGCCTTCTCTCCCACTGCTTGCTTCAAGGTCAGGTTTGATCTAGAGGAAGAAAAAGTTTGAACTGGATGCAAACACAAAATGTGAATTTACGATACATAGACTTTTGATGTCTGAAGATGAAATCATTTTAATACCTGATATTGACCAGGAAGTGATGTGCCCGTGGGATGATTGGGCTTGCAGTGATGGAAAAACAATAGCGTTTGAAGGCAGAGGAGTAAAACACAAACACTACTACCCACGTTTTTGGATTTTGAACCAATCAGCCTAGCTGTACGCATTCTAACTCTGTTCAAGGGCTCACTGAGTTAGCCAGTTATTTCAAAAGAAGAAAAAGAGATTAGGTGCAGGGTGGTATAATTCATCTTGCTGTGAGTGCTTACAAGTGTGTGACACACTGTGTTGTACCCTTCACATGCATTGTTTTGTCTGATCCTCACAACCATATGAGAACATTTCATGTCAGAAAATTATTTCATAAATAATTTGCCAAAGTTCTCAGAGATAGGGAGTGGTGGAGAATAGCCATAGCCTTCACCTTTATGCTACTACTGCTAGCTTAGCTCCTGGAAGTTCCTGGTGGGTTTTTTTCTTCTTCTTCTTCTTTTCTTCTTCTTTTATTTAGCATCATCAACCATGTTCACAAGTAAATCATACAAAATGCTTAAAAATAGCCAACACTGCAAAGGCAATATCATTGACTCAAAATGTTCCAGTCATGTGACCATTAATAATGCACAGAAAAATAGGCTAATGGACTACAAATACACACTTTCACCTTAAGAATCGAAATTGATGTCACTTATGTTTCTGACACTGGTAAATTTTGCCACAGGGTTGATGTATCCGTTTCATGTTTTAAGATGCTACATGAAATTCTCAAGGTTATTAATATTCTGCATTGTCTGATTTTTTTAATCTGTTTTCATAACAGTCTCATTGTTGAACAAGGAAAAAGAGATGACTATGTCATTCTTTTTCTTTGCTCTCTGTTGAGGCAGTCTCCTTTCTCCCTTAAGAGTTAGTATGAAGCCCTGAGTCCTTGGATAAGAAATACTTTATCGCAGTGTCCTCGCAAAGGAAGGAAATGAGCAGTAGCTGCTGTGAGTCACACCTTGCTTTTGAGAGAATTTCTAGAGTTAAATGCTCGCATTTGTTCTCAACATGTCAAAGACCTGGCAAAAATCTGGTTTCATATCAGTGTGAAACATAGCTGAATAATGGAAAGTCACCTTTGGGTTTTAAACATTTCCCTTTCTAGGTTTCTTGTACAATTTTCTATGTACAAGACACAAACCCACAAGGAACTCAGAATACATTGACCATTTTATGAAGCTAAGATTTATTTGCTATCAGGATGTTTTAGTGCCAAATCTCAGGACTTCAAGCCTCCACTTACTGCCAACACCTCTTTCAAAAAATTCACAAGTACAGTGGTTTCAGTAGTAAAGGTGTATCTTTCTCAAAAGCTTTTATTTGTATGAGCATTTCTAGAATGTCATGGGTAAATAAATACAAATAATGCTGTTTACTTTGCTGAAGTACTTACTTGTTAAACAGACCATCAAGGTAATGGCTACGTCTTGCATGAGATACTGGTAATTCCCAAAGAGCTGTAGCTGCTGGAAAGGAAATAAAAGTAAATATAAATGTTGCTTCTGCCATTGTAGCATTTTTATTATTGCCAACTCTCTTTCTGAATGTAATCAGGAAGCAACTGTTATTTTTCTCTCCTCTTTAAAAAGAAAGTAACTTACCTATGATCTTTAGCATCTCATTGTAGATAATGAAGCCAGATCACTATTTTCCCAGTGTTTAACTTAATTCCATGTTAGCAACAAGAGTCAGTCCGTTGGGAAACACCCGGGCTTGGGCCACAGTAATCTGACAGCTGTAGTCTCAGCCTGGACATTTGAATTCTCGACATAAGATACCCGCTGGGAACTTCAAGCTTAAACATTTGAAATCCAAGCCTCAAATCATTCAACAGGTGTTCCTCTCCATCCTATCCATGGATTGAGTTCACAAATAGTTCTCTTGGGGTCCATTCATTTTTACAAACTGAACAACTGCCACTATTCCCAAGAAAGCCCATTACAGACTTCAGTCTGGTGTGCTTGACTTTCTAAGGTCTGTGTAGACATAGAAGTTGTTTGAAGTTTACATTTATGGAGTCATATATAAAAGTCAGCATATAACCTCCAGAAATTTGCCTTGCAATACCTTTTGCAGCCAGGTCTGTTTATGTGCTTCATAGCTGCTGACTGAGCACTAACTTATAACCTGGTCTGAGCCATTATAGACCAGATTTATGCAAATGAGAAATATTTCTGGATTTTTAGAGTGTGAACCCAAGGCCCTGAAGTTTCTAATTTAAGGTCTCTGGGGGACACTCTTTTCTGGGTCTAAACCATCAGAATGAATGGCTTCAGGCTAGACTATCATTCCAATTCTATGTGTGAAGACTTTGAACTGAGAAATATTTCAGATTTTTAAGAAGATACAAATGATTCCTCATCCTCCATAAAGGGTTCCCAATGGTTCTCATCCTCTAAGTCTCTGTCCTCTTTACATTTCTTTCTCACATCCTTCCTCTTCTTTCCCCCTCAGAATGGTGCAGTTATATATAGGCAGGGTGACACGAAACAGGGAGGAATTTTCACAGGCAGCTTCAGTATTTGTTCCGGAAGCAGTTTTCATAGAACTATGGGGATCTGCCAGCCTGACCTCCCAGAGGCATATAAAGGCTTGGTCAAGGGCAAGATCTAGTATGTTCTTAGTGATAAAGGCAGAATTTGAATCTAGGTTTTCTGACTCCCAGTCCAGTTTCTGTTTCTACCCACCTGGTTGCCCCTTAGCCCTCTGTGTGTGATTCTTGTGCTTAATAGCCCACCAGATGCTAGAGACCTGTGGTCCTCATTCATGTCTCAAATGTCCCAGGAAAGCAGTATAGTAATAAATGCTCTCTGAAGCACTCCCTGAGTCTGTTGGATCATTTTACTCTAGAGCAAGTTATGACTGAAATAATGAAGATTTTCAACTTATACATATCCCTTCCATATAGCTATTTAATTTGTAAGTAATTATTTTTATCATTTAATTGCAAAAGTCTTTTTTTTTTAAATTTTTAAATGCTAATCCTTTACTAATGACATGTCTATGTGTCTAACTTCTGGGCGAGTTCAGAAGTAAAGCTCCAGTATGTGAGTTTTCCTAGTTTTTGAGCCCTTCAAGGTCAAATTCCAGAACTTCTCTTTCTTTTTATCTCTTCTTAGTCTTTTGCCCATAGTTGGAGACCGACTTCTTGTTGAGTTGTATTTACGCTGTTCTGAAGTTCTCTTCATACTCCAAGTGGAGAACTAAATGCTTGAAGAGGTCAAGTATCTTAGGTTATCTAGAAGAAAACAGCACTGCTAGAAAACATCTCTAGCTACTTATTTCTAGCTCCATGCTGTATGTGCAGTTATGTCAAGTTCCAAAGTTTGCAGACATCTGTTTTGAGAAATGTCATTTATTTATAAAACATTAAATCCTGTGTAGGAGCCACACCCCCAAGAACAAACCAAGTATGTAAATGCAATTAAAACTGGGAAGAAATTATTTTGGTTCATACCCAATAGAGCAGTGATGTACCAATAAGTTGGATTATGCCGTACATGGTCAAGTATTTAAATACCCCAAAGGATGAAACCAGAGCAGCTCGGCCTTCTCTGTTTAAGAAAAGATAAAAATAACTGGTTATGCATAATATACATCTCCCAGTCTTTTATATTTCAAAGGGAGTTCAAATTTAATAGCTTGTTAATATACATTCACTTAATGATTCATCGTCTCAATTATTTGTTGAAACACTCATCTGTTCATTCATTTTCAGCTTCTATCATGACCTCACTCATTGACTCACTTTTATTTAGGGCTTATAAGGTACCAGCATTGTGCTAAGAGTCATGGAGGATATAAATGAATCAGGCACAGTCTTTATTTTCAGTGAATTAAAAAGATTAACACATATAGTAGAAACACATGACATTATGATGAGATACAAAATGTCAAGCATTGACTCAGCTGTGACTCTTTACATCCTAACAACAGGCTTCTGAGAACTGAAGTGTGTATGTTTTGGAGTCCTGTGGAGACATTAAGCTAAAGGACAGGTGCTTTTACATGTTAGGAAGTGTGGGTGTGCCTCCAATATGTGAGATGAATTGGGTTTTGTTGGTTTCCATACTCCAGGGAGAACCCATGGTAATAATCTGAGCTGGTGTGCCCTTCAAAAGACACAAAGACAACAGTAAAAACCGCAGGTTAAGAAGTAAATATCCACCCCGCCTTGAAAAATCCTGTTTGGCTGCTATTCCCTTAACTGAGGCTTGGTGTGGTGGTGGGTTATGACAGGCCAAAGAAGACAGCAACACGAGGCAGGAACATGTGATGGAGGGATGGTGAACTTGGCAAACAACCCCTCCTGCAGCCTGCTCTCATCAAAGCAGAAGCGAATTCACATGGGGGGCAGCCCATATCACCACCACCACCACCCCCCCCCCACATTGACATGGGCATTAGTGCTACTTGAAGACTTTGTCAATGAAATGGGGACTCAAGAAGGAAAACCTTAAAAGACAAATAACCACCTGGGCTCAGGCAGGATGAGAATGTTTGGGAGGGATGGGCCAGGATGCGTTGGGCAGATGTTCTCCACCAGGCTGTGAGGCACTAACATTTGTTTTCAGCACAGAGGGTGCAGCAGCAGACAAGCTGAGAGTGGGGCAGGCATGTGAAGCCTAGACCGTTTTCTGACATAAACTTGGTGGTTTCATCCTTTTTCTCCTTTTGTGAAGGGCTCAAGAAGCCATTCTAAATAAACTATGGGTCTCCAAAATTACTCCTATAATTATGAATTTTAAGAAGCCAATTCATTTATTTATGCAGCCTACAAACATTCATCCAGTGCTCTGTTGTGTCCAGCTTAGTGCTGGGCACAATAATACAGAAATGAATAAGGTGCAGTCCTTATCCTAAAAGGCTTCCACTCTAGCAACAAGTCAGTCATGTTTCAAAAGATACAAATGAAAACCTGTGGACCTATGCATTTAAAACAGTACCTCGCTGCCCCTCTGGAGGATGTTTTCTCAGAAATAAGCATACATCAAGGATAGCAAGGGTAAAATGAGCCTAACAGAGCTGAACCATATCTAATTTTTATGAATCTAGGAAATAAAAAAGCAAAGAGCTTCCACCTTGAGTCTTACTAAACCATCTGCCACTAGAGAAATTTTACACCATGACGTGTATCTTAAAACACTGCATTCCATTCACAAATGAATTGGGCCATGTGTGTGAGGCAGCATCTGAAATTCAAATTGCACTGCTTCTCAGATGGATCAAATAGGCACTTGTGCAACCATCCAAGAGTTTAAACTCCCTCCACACCTGTTGCTCCAGCTTACCCTCCATAACTCCCACCTGAGAAGCCTCCCAACAGGAGGCTTAAGGAGGCTTGAGAAGCCTGGGCTATTGGGCTCTACACTCTCCAGTTAAAATCCCATTTCTAAATGTGGCTCTCCACTTCTCCCACTTGGAATGTTCTCCCACCTCCTTCCTGTTTACGTACTTCCTATCCATCCTTCAAGTCCCAATTCCCCTCCTGAAACCTTCCCTCCTGGCTTGAGTTACCAATTGGAACTACTGGAACAATTACCATATTGTTTGAGCATTAATTTTTTTAAAACTAATTTGTTGAGCACTTCTCACTGATCAGGCAGATGATTCTCTGTTTTGTGATTATATTTCTATCTCTCTGTACCTTTACTGGAACATGAGTCTTCCAGGACAAAAT
The DNA here is from genome assembly GCF_024362965.1 of Panthera pardus. Classification (NCBI taxonomy): domain Eukaryota; kingdom Metazoa; phylum Chordata; class Mammalia; order Carnivora; family Felidae; genus Panthera; species Panthera pardus. Next base: position 51,920 of record NW_026526753.1, on the reverse strand, counting down.
CTGTCTCATCCTTTATCCGCCATATTTCCAAGCACAATATTTTAAAAAGCTCCATGAGTTGTATTGACATAGGGACAGGGTCCTGGGCACTCTCATTTCGTAGTCACTGGCTAGGAACCAAATTTAAGGCAGTAGAGAGTAAGGAGAGGACTTGGAGACAGTCTCCCAAAGACAATCCAGTAAAACATAATGCCTGCTTGGCTATGGATGAAGAAAGGAGAGAGTTCAGATTTCTCTGAAGTTCTGAGGGCTCTAAGGACCAGATAGTTCTCAGAAGCAGAGAACATGGGAGTTAGGAAGAGGAGTCTCCTGCTCTGGAGGCAGAAGAGCTGCTGATGTTTGAGGGTGTGGAAGGACACAGGGACAGGCACCCCGAGATCAGAGAGATGTGTCAAGCTATTTGCTATGCAACCAGACACGGGCATAGAATTTCAAGCCTAGCACCTTTAGGTGAGTAACTCCTGCTAGTAGGTGCCCATTCAGATGCACAGATGCACCAGGGGACATGCTGGAGAACTTCATGTTCATCCCTTTGGAATAAACTTCAAGTTTCAGGGATGTCTTTCAAACCACTGGCTGTGAAGATGGCCTAAAGTTACCCCACAGTGTTATAGGGAGCAACAGAAGAGTACGATTTGTGAACAAAATATAAAACCTAACATTTTATTCTTAACTACGTTTAAACTATGAGTAGAGACGAAAATCAGTAATGAGAGCAGAATGGAGGTGAGGGAGCTATCTTGACAAAATAAATGGTCTTTAATTCCTTCCCCTTCCCTCGATTATAAAAGTCTTGCGATCATTTTGGATATTTGCTGATTGGTATCTTGGAGAGATAACATTATCTGGGGAGGCTATGTGATGGAGTGTTTTCTTTGTGCTGCCTCACCCTTCCCAATCCCCAGGAGGAAGGTTCCAGTAAGCACCCAACATACAAGATAAGGGAGAGAAGTAAGAAATGCAATCAGTTTTTAAATATCAACTCTACCTTTCAACTGTCCATACAATATAGCCTTTCATCCTTTCAGCCTCGGCAAAGGTCACTTTTTGTGGTTTTTACCAGCATTCCCAAGCAGCACAAATGGCCCCTTAACTGGTGCTCGGATAGCACTGTACCCATACCTCTGTGTGACATTTATCACTTTAAATTGTGGTTGAATTCTGTACAGAGCCAGACAATGAGCCCGTCGGTCATGAGGGTGGAAGGGAACTAGTGGCTTACCTGATGAGATGAGGCACACACGCGATGTTGGCTATTTTCGAGGTGAAAGGGGAGGCCACAGATGCCTCCTGCTCTGACAGCGAAATGCCCGCATGAGCCATTTTCAAAGCCTAGAAGGATAAATCCACGTTACACCCATGACTCCTCGGGCCATGTTCTATTTGAACACCATGAGCTATTCTTCACATTATTGAGTTTATAACCCTGTAACCTTCCAGCCCTGGGTGTCTGTTTACGCTGTCCCTCCACATGGAGTACTATCCCCCTCCAGATCCAGAAAGTCACCAACCAAAGAGGCGCCAGCTAAACGATGCTCCTGGGGCAAAAGAGTGGTGCGTGCGTTCATATGCATGTGTGTGCATTGCTTGTGCGGATGTAGATGTGATAAGCAAAAGGAAGGAATAATTCAAGAAGTCAACTGAAAAGGTGATAGCATTTGGATGGGTATGTGTGGGGGTCTTCCTCATCAACAGTTCTTACACTCAGCAGACCATCTTCACGAACGATAGGAAAAGAGATCAAATCCCCACCTTTCCCTGGGCTGCCTGATATAGCCAACCAGTTAACTGTTGGGACAAAGTACGGGGCTCACAGCATCTTCACTGGAGACAGGGACCGAATCGTACTTATCACACATCCTTCTAGGACCTGTGTTGCCTCACTAAAATAAAGGCTAAATCATTGTCACAAGACTCGAAATGGCCCAGAGAGAGCGTAGAGCAGACAGTGGCCAATAAGCAGGCCAGAGTCAATTTTTTAATCCCATAAGAATTGTATGAGCATAAAATGAGATTTCGTAGTTCTGTAGTTCTGTAGAACCGCAAAGCATCTGTTTACCGTGGCTGGCACATACTAAATTCATGTTCAATACACATTAGAATAGTTCCTTCTCCCTCTATTCTCTCTTAGTATTTTGTATCTCTATTACATATTTTAAGATCATCTGTTTTATGCTTGGGTTAATATATAATTTTTAATGTTTATTTATTTTTGAGGGAGACAGAGCATGAGCGGAAGAAAGGCAGAGAGAGAGGGAGACATAGAATCCAAAGCAGGCTCCAGGCTCTGAGCTGTTAGTACAGAGCCTGACACAGGGCTCGAACTCACGAGCTGCAAGAGCATGACCTGAGCCGAAGTCGGATGCTTAACCAACCGAGCCACCCAGGGGCCCCTGTTTGGGTTAATATTATGCATGATTCTTTCCACCACTAGATAATGAATTTTAGGGGGGCAGAGACTATGTCCTTTTTTAGCATGATTTGTTTTGTTCTAATTTCTACATAATTATGGGAATGGGTAACTCATTTTAGGTTTTGAAGCGTAGACTAACAACGAGCGTCTTCTCGTGAAGCATAAGGTAGAAAAATTCATAATAGATCTCTAAGCGTGAACAAATTTTTCACAGAACTTAGACGAAAATATTTAAAAAGAGAGGAGCACAACTACCCAGATCCTAAGGATCTAGTAGGCTTTGGAAATACAAAGCAATCCCGTTCAGTTTTGTGCTGAAGATTTTGTACTGAAAATATTTGCTTACGCACATAAATCTTCAAGGTGGGCTATTATTTCAACCATATCTTCAACACTCAGAGTCTAAAACACGTACTGCTTTCTCTTGTGTATGGGAAGGCATCTGCTGAGAATTATTTAATTTAGGCCTCTCTATAGTTTGTAATAGCCACATAGTTTGGTCTGCGATTTCACTGATATGTTATGCATACATGATTTTATACATAATTCAACACTTTAAACCATCAGTTTCAAACGTTTCCTTCACTCGGCCTTTACCACTCATGTGTTCTACTCACCCCACAGTCATTAGCTCCATCTCCGCACATGCCCACGTAGTAACTGCAGGGGACGGATAAAAAACATTAATGCCTTAACGCCTCTCTTGGGTAATTTTCATCACAACCAACTCACACGTGATGTATGTGTGTGTGTTGAACACACGTGGCATCAGGCTCATGGCAAACGACTTGGACAGCAATATCCCCAGAGGAATAAGGGTGTTGTATTTAAGTTGTTTCCACCATGTGGAAATGACAGTGATTTTGCCAAGGACGGCCACCAAGAAGATTACACATTTCTAAACAAGTCCTGGGTGATTGTATCCATCAGGGCTAAGCTTAAGCGTGTGCAGCCATAATCACAGCACTTCCCACACCTGATGCACCGAATAACCTGATCCATCTGTGTTTTTTGGTGGCTGATGCCACTGGAAGTTTAGACACTAGGATGAGAAACCTTTGGGAAATGGTTGAACAGAAAGAACCAAAAGCATATACACATAATCTTGAGGCATTCTGGAGTGATATGAGAGCATATGCTCCTAATCTCTACCAGTTTGGTGTGCAAACACCACAGCATGAATAGAAGAGTAATAACAAAACCAATACAGGCAAAAAATAAAGTTCTTGGACAGTTTCCTTATGATTAACTGACACATAAGAGATGGTCATTTTTATAAGTCAAAAATGGTCAAAAACAAACAAACTCATAAGATTCAACCCAATATTTGGCAGGTATATACGAAAATATTCTTATAAACATTTCATGGGCTCACACGCATGTCATGACTGTGTACATTTGCTGAAGTGGGTCCTTTTCTTCAGGCTCAAATCACATATTTAGTCTCTATATCACACAAAGAATCTTACATCTTCAAGTGCTCCCTGAATTCAGAAGACAACTCAGACAACCTTATGTGCATTGTCAGTGATAAAGTCAGGAGGAATAAGATGGGGAAATCGAGAAGACAGTTCATTCCGAGACAGCATATTTTCCTGAACTGATTTTTCTTTAAGGGAATATAGCTTTTCAAAAGTAAGCATATAAATTGGCAAAATTTCTTAGGCATTTGAGATGGGTAAAATTACTTTCTTCGCCCATTATCATATAATGACCATGTAAGTAAAATAGTCACTTAAACACTGGCTACTAACCCAGCCTCAAGGCATTATGGGAGTTGACAGGCATTCTCTTTAAAACTTCCCAAAGAATGTTTTGGCAACACAAAATAATAGTGAAAGGCAGTCTCCTGATTTTAGCTACTACTTGTCAGTAATTATATGAAGTTTCACTACTCTCTTTCCATTTCACTTTCTGGAAATATGTAGCTCAGAAATTATAACATTCCCAGAAAATTATAGGTAGGTCTGGTCTCAAGAAGAACCATTTCACTCTGATGTACATGGTTATCTATATTTTGAAGGAGATAAAAAAAAAAGGACTTTTTTTTTTTTTTTTTTTTTTTTTTTTTTTTACTTTGGCCTCCATACCCAAACCATGGCCAGGGCCAGATATAGTGAGACTATCATTCCACCTCTTTCCTACTGGTCCTGGAATCATTCACATATCTTCTAATGGACCAACCTCAAATAATTCCAAGGGATGACTCACACACTTCCTCATTTTTCTCATTCTGAGATATATAAGCCCCTATTTTTTCTATTCCCCACATCCAAGCAGAGGATCTTCCTTTAAGTTATGCTGTATGGGCCACAGAAGGAATGCTGTATGGGGTAGGCAGCTTCCAAATGGCTCTATGATTGCCATCTCCTGGTGTTCAAGACGTTATATAAAGCCCTTCCCTGGGTGTGGGCTAGACTCAGTGAAGTGCCTCTTATTAGAGAATACTGTGCTGTATTAGAGTATTAGTGCTGTATTAGAGAATACAGCAAAAGTGATGCGATGTCTCTTCTGAGATGAAGATATAAAAAATGGTGATCTCTCTCCTTCTCTCTTTTGATCACTCTTGTGGATGCTAGCTACCACACTATGAGCTGCCTTATGAAATGATCCATGTAGCAAGAAGCAGAGGGTGGCTTCTGTCCAACAGCTACAGGGAACTAAATCCTGCCAACAGCACGTGAGGGAGGTCGGTGGCGGGTACCTCCTCCTCCAGCACTGAGGTAGCTGCAGTCCTGCCTAACACGCAGCTTCAGCCTTGTGAGAGGCCTGAGCCGGAAGACTCAGCTCAGCACACCTGGCTCTCTGACCCGTTGGAATGTAAAATAATAAGTGGTGTTATTCTAAGCCACTAAATGTGGGGCTAATTTGTTACGCAGCAATAGATAATGAATACACTCTCCTTTCGTGCAATAATACCTACTTTAATTTCTGAAATTCTTCAATAAGACTAGATTTCTGCCCAGGAGACATTCTTGCAAAAATGGTTCCATTCAGCAGGATCTAAAGAGAAAAACAACTACTGCAATAAGATTAGGATGAAGAACACTTTTTTTTTATTTTTAAAGTTTGTTTATTTATTTAGAGAGAAAGGGACAGAGAGAGAGCAGGGGAGGGGCAGAGAGGGAAGAGAGAGCGAGAGAGAGAGAGAGAGAAAGATAATCCCAAGCAGGCTCTCTGCTGTGAGCATGGACCCACCATGGGACTCGATCTTATGAACCACGAGATCATGACCTAAACCCAAATCAAGAGTTGGACACTTAACCACCTGAGCCACCCAGGAGCCCCCAAGGACACTTTTTTAAAAAAAGAACAGCCCTGAAAGTCATTCTCAGCCACTCTTTGAATATAGCAATAGGTGGTGTGTGGTTAGCCCAAATGTCAGGACAGGGAGAAAGGGGACTCAATGCTTTAATATTTAAGTTTCACTTTCATCTCCCATCACAACTTTATGACTTTTTTCCTGGCCATTTTTCTGAGATGGGATAAGCTCTAGTTAATAATAATAGCTGAAAAGCAGCAGAGTATATGGGACAAAAATGCTTAAGGAAATACAGTTCTTTCTACTAAACACTATCACCACAATTGCAGCATAGATAGAGGAAAAGTGATAGGTGAGGAGTGGAGACCAACGTTTCATTCTCAGCTCTGGTCCCACTAGCTGGGCAAAGCTTAGACAAGGGACCTCAACTCTCTGAGTCTCAGCTTCCCCATCTCCTCAATTAGGTACTGCACTAGAGCTTTCTAGAAGCCTCTGGGGTCTAGATTCAATGGTCTTGTCTGTTAAGGTGACAGAATTTTCAGGAAACTGCTAACAGATGGTTGCTTGCCCTCAGCTTGTGCTCCACTTATCTCCTTCACACTGACAGCACAACCCTGCACAGCACTATTTTTAAATAGACACACAGAGGACAAGATAACAAATGATTTTGAAAATAAACCACGGGGTCTTTGTTTCCTGCTGCTGTAATTTAAGAATCCAGACAGGAAGGGGAATAGAGCTCAACCTGACATGAGTTGGTGGCTTTCAGAGAGAGGCTGACCCACAAAACAGGCAGCACATTTGGAACTATTTGGAGGTCCTCCCTGCTGGGGAGGGAAAGGAGGAGGGAGACTGGGATTGGGCTGGCCATGGGGGGGTGAAGAGCTGTACCAGAGCTCAGACTCTGAAGAGGGGGTTATGTGCATGTGCAGGATCAGGTAGGGCTGGGGAACTTCTGAAGGAGCACTTTTGGGGGTGTTTATTCCCCAAATCTGAGACAACCTCACTGATCATCACCTTCACTATTCTCTTCTTTTTTTTTTTTTTTTTTTTTTTTTTTTTGCCTCAATAATTTGAGAGCAAAACAAAACACTTCATTTCACCAGTACTTACTTTTGGAAGCAAGCTGTTGAAATGCTGAAATATCACTTGGTAGGATTTCCCACTCATTGCAAAATGATAACAGCTCCCTCTTGCTCCATCAGGCACCGAACTGTTCCCAATGTTAACGCAGGTTTCCTAAATTCAAAAGGGCATTGTTTCCACATGGGCTCTTAAAGAATGTCTCTGCTTTCCTATGTTTTATGGAAGGAAGTGTATTCAAGTTATGCAATAGTGTAATGCCAGCAAATGCATAATGTGCAATTTGTCCATGGAACCTAGACTCCGATGAAGAAGACACTCAAAATGTCCTTCCCAAATTATATGAACATATGAGACATTGACAACACAATGCTCAGGATCATGTCCTAGGAGTTAATACATGTATGTCAGTCTGCTGAGGAAATCCTTCCGAGGTACCCGTTAGTGATTCCAAGGAAGAGTAGAAAACATTCTTCCCTCCTCTTTCCTCTCCTCTTCATGCTTTTATTTCCTAAGATCTTTTACCAGTCATTCACTCACCAATCATTCTCCAATTTCTTCCTTGTAAAATAGGCAGACTCTTTCTTCAGAGCCTAGCTCCTTATAGCACCTGCCTTCTCCCCACCTCAACAGGCAACATGTTCCTTCATGGTGTTCCACTCCTCTTCCATGCCCTATGTTCCATTGCACCGGCTCTTTCTCTCCTGCCCTCCACTTGTCAATGTGCTCCCATCACTGCAATCTAGCTCTACCTGGCTCAGCCCCAAGAGAGAGCACCCGATGAACGCACATGCACTCACAGTGTTGACAGCTGATCATGCTTTTTCATGCAACATTTCTCAGGGGTCCTTACATTAGTGTAGAACTCTGAGTTCAAATAGCATAGAAGGTGAGAACATTCTTTTCACTAGAGGGATTCATCTTGATATTCTGAATTGGGAGGCAAGGAGATACACCCCTCTCTTTCCACGCCCCTTCTCCCAACTGCAAAATAGCCAACAAAAATATGCTTAAAGCATTCCACATGAGGCAAGGAAAGAATTCCTTCTGCTTTCAATAGAAAGTTGGATAGGGAAAGTGTGGTGGGAGGGAACCAGACTACCCAGCGATGGCCAAAACTTCAGTAAAGGTATTAAATTAGTGAGTGGGTAGTGTGAGTGGACTGTTAAAAATTAGTGAAGACCTGATTTTTATCACACAGTGAAATGGAGGCAACATGCACTGACACAGAAGCAAGCGAGTTTGCAAGGATATAAAGCACCAGAAATCTGCTGAAAGTACAGATAGAACTGTCATCTTTTACAGCCAATATGATGGGGTTTGAGCCAAGTAGGGGTAGGGTCACTGTACAGTTGTGCAGTTTGTATACTGTACGAGGTCTACTCTACATTTAACAATCCAAAGGGCTGGTCAGCCTGAAGGAAGGGAGCATTTTTGTAATTTATCACCTGGAGGACCATCTGGAATTCAGACAGGCAGATGTGCCACATTTAATGATGGAATGTCAGGCTGCAGCCCATTTTTTTCACAAAAGCACAGGAAACTTGCTATCTCGAAAAGCTTGACACTTGCTAACTTAACGTCACGAACACAGCACAATCTAAATGGCCATGGATCTGGGGGCTCCTGGGTGGCTCAGTGGGTTAAGCGTCCAACTTCAGCTCAGGTCATGATCTCACAGTTAGTGAGTTTGAGCCCCGCGTCGGACTCTGTGCTGACAGCTCAGAGCCTGGAGCCTGCTTCAGATTCTGTCTTCCTCTCTCTCCGCCCTTCCTCAGCTTGCAATCTGTTTCTCTCTCATTCTCACAAAATAAACATTAAAATTTTTTTTTAACTTAAAGAAAAAGTACTTCTGAAAAGTCTTTAAAAAAATAAACAAGTAAATGCCCATGGATCTGGGTGCTATCAAACAGACCTAAATTTGATTTCCTGCTCTGCAACTTGCCAGCGGTGTGTCTTGGGCAAGTTTACCTTGTTGGACCTCAGTTTTCACATTTGTGAATTGAACAGTTTGTCAACTGTATAGGCCAACTATGAGATTCAAATGGGAAATATGGACATAAGTTCCCAGCCACATTGGAATCATGGGCTGATGCCAGCTCCCAACCCAGAGATTTGGATTTCACCAGTAAAACCTTGGCACTGGAAGCTTTAAAACTCTTCCAGGTGATTTCTTCATGCAGCCAGGGCGAGAAGTGCTAGTGGAAATGCTAAATGCTTTGCAAACTTCAGAACCTACAGCTGTGAAGGGTTTTGACTTTGGTGACTTCTAACGCCCAGAGAAGGCTGCCCAGGCCAGGGCTGTATGCCATCAGCCCAGGCCACCAAGGGGCCTTCTAACATTTGCTCACATTCTTCTCTGGTCCATTCTCCTGGTTCTCAACCAGCTGCCAAGTCACAGAGGCAGGAACAAAATCTTCTGGTTCATTGGCTTCAACAAGGATCACTTGGCTTCCTCCAGGAATCATTTCAGAATTCTTTGCCACAGTAATCGCTGTTTGAAGGTTGTCACCTAGATGACAAAGAGAGTCAGCTTGCTTTCTGTGTAAATCTCTCAGCAGCTCAAATTGAGCTCTGCCTCCTCTGAGTGGGCATACCCCAATATTGGTGCTCTTTGTGGGGCATTTCCCACTTTGGGCCTTATTTGATAACCATTTGTCTGTCCCTCTTGCCCAAGCCTGTCTGTCTCTAGTGGTCAAAAACAATGTCTGCATCTCCCTGCCACAATGGTATCATGTCTTCAACATTGAATATTTCCAAAACATGCAAGGATGAATAAGGAAATGGTTACATGCTTTTTGATGAACCCTCACAAGACTGAGAGCCCCAAGTGGTGAAGATAACACGGGCCCACTCTGATCGCATGCAACCATTTTGGGGATCTGGGTTGCAGTCAAACAGAGACTAGAACACTGAGGGCTGGGCCATGCGTGGACTGGATCAGCATATGCTATGCCTGCCCCACAGCCCTGAAGGACAGCTAAGTAGAGTTTTACACACTTTACACAGACGTCTCACGGGGGTTCTTGATGAGCACATATCCGTTCTTGTGTTTAAACATTTACTGTGAGCCTATTAACTCTGGACCAGGCCCAAGTAGGGAGAAGGGGCATTAGACAAAGAGAATGAAGTATGGTCTCTGCTACCAAATCTCACAGTCATCTTGGGGCTGCTGCACTTGTGCCGCAAGAAAAGGAGTCAAAGAACAGTAACACATGACAGCTAAGTATTTTTCCTTCTGCCTCAGCCACATGAACCCACTTAGCTCACATGGTCTTTTTCTGACGCCTGGGATACATTGAACGTGTCAGGCCTCCAGAAGTACACACCAGTAATCATCACGGTCCTGATGCAGGCTTCATGCAGTTCCTTCAAGACTGGCTTGCTTTCTTTTTTCAAGCGATTCTCCATTATGAGAAGTCCCAGAAATGTCAAGTCTGACTCCACCTTCTCTCTTGGGATTCAGGAGAAAATATTAAAGCTTATTTACGGAGTCTTGACGGTTGAATTTATTTCTTCCTTAAAAAACTTTTTCTAAATTTTATCAATGTAATGCATGCATATGTTTTAAAAATAAAAAAGAACCCAAAAGCTTATGATGAAAACCAATAGTCCCTGTCTCCACCCCTATTCACCCCCTCTCCTTCCCAGAGGCAACCACTTTTATATCTTTTAGCAACTTCTTCCATTTTTCAACTCCATTTTTTAAAAGAATGTGTTTATCTACCAACTCTTCTGTTGGTTTTTAAAATTTTTGTTAATCACACATATTTTGTTTTTAATTTCAAAGAGCTTTTTTGTGACCTGGTAATCAGTTTAGTTAGGCATTTAGTAAGTCTACGGGATACTACGGTCACAGTTGAATATGGAATCATTCCTTTCAACCTCCATCTGTAACTTCCAGAAAATATATGATATCAGCTAAGCCTTCAAAAAGTTATCAGAATTTGAAATTGGAAGCTTGGAGTCTAACTGGGTTACACTCATTTTATAGGAACTCACCTCAGGAATGGAATAAATCTCAGGTGACTGTTTAAAAAGTCAACGTGGGGGGCCAAGATCTCTTTCTGAATCTCGCATTGTTCCTTTTTCTGCCCAGGGAGGAGTTAAGATTGCAGGAGGAGCTGGAGACCTAGGGACCTAACCTTGTTGGGTACAATCTCCCATGTTCAGTCCTGTCCCACGTCTACCTTCCACAGTACGTGATAGAGCTGAGTCTCTGCCTGTCAGGCTCTACAGGGTGGAGCAACTTCCCTCTCGCCATCTCTCTCTCTGTCATGGCGTAGACCACACTTCTTCCATCCCTACTGATTCAGACTCCATTCACCGCCCCCCACCTATTTTTCATCTTACAGAAATGGTAGAAATCTCCTGTCTGCACTTAATCACCTTTCTAGTTTTCTTTGATGTTATTTCTTTTCTATCATGCTGGTAGGACTTGGGAGATAGAAGAAATAAACACGCAGTCAGTAAACCTTCTTCAAGAGAAAGAGCAGAGTTGGATTTCTTGATGAAAAATATTACTCAAACTTAGATGGGAACACAGTGAGGAAACTTCTCTCTGGAGTACAGAACAAGTTACTCCATCTTTCATTCAAAAGTCCACTCACCAAACAATCACTCTGTTTTAGACCTTGTATTGGGCACTTGCTGAGTACTCAGATTATCGGATATGAATCCTGCCTCAGTGATCTCAGAGAATATTATGAAAGACCTACCTAAATACAGAATGTGTTAAATTTCTATCATTTACCTTCATAGCTGTCTATTATACATTGGATTCATATTTTCCCATTAGCTAGAACTAAAACAAAGAATCGTCCCACCAGTTTCTTCCAGTTTTGGTCTCTATTTGAGGACTCTTCCCTTTTCCACCAATTCAGGCACTTGGGCCTCTTGCTCCCTTGCAACATTCCCGGCAAATCCCTGTGTCAGGGCCCTTGCACTCACTCTTCTGACTGCCTGCAATACTCTTCTTCTGGATATCCTCATGCCATATCTCTGTTCAAATGGCACCTCTTCAGAGGACTTTCCCTGATCACTCCATGTAAAATGGTATCATTATTTATCTTTCCCAATTAGGATATAAGCTTCTGAGGGCAAAGATTGTCTCACTTCAGAATCTTCAGTGCCTTAAAGAGTATCTCGTGCACCCTCAAACTCAATAGAAATTTGCTAAACCAATGAAAGGGAGAATTTTGACAAAGTATTTCTTCTGTTTGTTAGTGTGGGTGTTTTATTTTTTCCAAAAAAAAAAAAAAAAGAGAGAGAGAGAGAGAGAGACAGAAAGAAACTCTTCTACTTCCCTTTTATGACACACCAGTTTTTAAAGAAGTTTTTGATCTTTCTGATTCGAAAACTTTGCGAAATATAATTTGATTCTAAAAAAAAACTGAAAACACTTTTCCCTTACTCTGTTTGAAAATAGTAGCGAAATTTTAAGAAGCATAATAGGATCCTGATATTCTCTGGGAAAATCTGAGATGATTGGAAATCTAGCACATTCGATCATCACTTTCTTAATCTGTTATATTTATAATAATGTCTACTCATCAGTGACTTTTAAATGAGAACATCACAGCTACATTAGTGTGTGGCAGCTGGGTGGTGGCAATATTCCTTGTCAAACTACATGAATTTTTTCTTCACACATAACCTTAGATTTTGTTATTAAAATTTTTGCCTTGAGAAATTACAAAATCCTGTGTGTTATGGGTCTTCGTGCTTGCTCAAGAATAGCTAACACCTTTAATGTTAAATCTGAGAGTGCCATAATTTATTTCATTGATTTCAAAATGAGCTTTCTGATTCTATTTAGAAGATTAAAATGTCATGGCTGAAAGGCTCCTTAAAGATCATCCAATCCTACACTTGAGAGACGAGGGAAATAGACACAGTGCAAGGAAGGGACAAAGATTCTATTAGAACACATGGACATAGCTTGTAAACAGTAACATTGAACCAAGGATATCCACATCTTATGTGAAGGTGCTAATTGTATATAAGTGAGGGTTTCTCTATCAGCAACACTACATCGAAGATAATGCATAGTTTGTTATTCAATGTTCCGCAGTATTTCACTACTCCTTTGTCTTAGACAATTCAAAAATAACCTTTAAAAACTGAGAAACATTAAAAGAGAAAAGAATCTGCAGATTATACTCTCAAGAGGACATCTTATCCATTAATGTAATTAAGAATACTGAATCCTATTTCATATAACTCAACTTAGACTCACTACATCTCCAGGTCTGAAACCAGGTTTAAAGCATACTGGAGGTCAGTGTGTCACAGCGCCCACTCTCTCCTTCTCAACCCGTTTGTACGTGGGACCCCCAAGCCAGTCAGCCACATAATGTTCCAAGATTGAAGGAGTGTTGGTTATTTTTGATTGGATGATGGACTGCCGGGCAGAGATAGCTCACTGACAGCTGGGAGTCAAGAGATCTGGACTACCATCTTTGTTCTACCTCCAACCAGTCTTCCCCAGTGTGGCTTACGGTTGCCCGGCTCCAAGTTAGGAGATTGGATGAGACGACTTTCCATCTCCAGGAGGCTTCCTCGTGATTGGAGCTGTCCTTCTGTCCATCTCCAACATTCATTTACTTCACACACACAGAGCCTGCTCTAGTGTCGATATCTGACTTCCTTACCTGGCTAAATTCTCTACTTCTGAAAGCTTCTTCATCTTCAAGCCTTTATGGGCAAAAGCAATGACACGGAAGCCTTGTATTGTGTATTTCCTGAGTTCCTGTGGGAAATTCTTGGGTACTGTCAGGTGAGAGGAAAGAGGTAAAGGTAAGGTCACACTGAAGACTGCCCACCTCCTAAGCAAGACTCTGGGATCCACTGTACCTTGTTTTAAAATTCCAAAAAAAAAAAAAAATACTTTAATAGAAAAACTACAGCTCTGGCTAAAAGCCACAACTTCATTAGGGTGCTCTTATTATTCTGACAGAAATGAATGCCAAGGATGCGCCGGTCATCCCCTGGGTGTCAACTCCACTGGCTGGCTTTAATAAGGTTAGACCTCACGACTATGTCTACAAGGATAAAATGAAAACAGCTGATCCTCTGGATCAGGGGTCAGCAAACTAAAGGCCAAATCTGGTCCATTGCTTGTTTTTGTAAATAAAGTTTTATTGAAATGCAACCATGTCCATTTGTTTATCATCTATGTCGGGTTTGGGGTCACAATGGCAGGGTTGAGCAGTTGAGACAGACACCATGTGGCCTGCAAAACCAAAGTTATTTTCCACCTAGCTCTTTGCAAAAAAGTTCGCAATCCCTGCTATAGAGGACAGATGACACAATGCCGTTTGTGTATTTTGACATGGTAGTCATTACCAATATTACAATATTTGTGAAATCTTTATGGCTCGTAGGATGCCTAGAAGAGCATTAAAAAGAACAGTGTAATGGAAGTGTAGTGGCTTAGGTAGCAAAACACTTGATTTCTAGTATCCACTCTACTGCCAACTAGCTCTCTGACCTTGGGCTTGGTAGGTCTCTCTTCTGGCTCCTCAATTTTCCCATCCATAGAATGAGAGGGTGTGGACCTCAGTATCCCCATTCAGCTCAAGCTTCCTGTAATTCTAAAATGATCCAGAAGGTGGGGATCAAGGCATCTCCTAGCTCTCTATTTCCTAAATACAGGGGGAGAAATCACTGACGTTATTAGCATATGTCAAAGATCTGAGGTCAGGACAAATAAGAATTGGGCTACCAGAAGGATGAGAGGTGAGAAGTGACAGGCCCAAACCCTTACCAGGGAGCAAGGGCAATAATCACCAGTTAAAATTTCAAGAAGATACTCACTTGCATCTGTGAGACTGAAAAAAAAAATGTATAGCAAAATATAGGCCATCAGTCTGTGAGGGATAGAGTGATAGAGGGATAGAGTGTTAGAGGTCATGGGAGTTCTGAGGAAGATCAAAGTCAGAAAAAGGGGCCGCTTCTAAGGTAAAAAAGGCTCTAAGTAGAGGGAGAAGTTAAAGCAATCATTTGCCAAATCTAAAATTGTGTGCACAAGTTGATGGCTATCAGCAATCATAGGGAGAATGTAGATGAAAATCAGGAGAAAAAGGCCAATTTTATCCAAATGAACTCATTTGAATGCAACAATATCCTTACAAATCTGGGCTGCCACTTAGAGAGTGCATATGTTTGTAAGACAAAGAGACAATACAAATCAGCTCAAAATCTGGCCCAGAAAGATGAAATTGCTGTGAAAATGATCAATTGCATTGCTCTAATACCGTCTAATTTGCTCTAATTACTTTGTGTGTGTGTGAAAGATTTATCTTGTCTGTATTCTCCTTCCATTGACCTGCACGAGGCCCTTACATGGTGCCAGCCCCCAGAGGTGTCAGGCGGAGCACCCCAGCTGCAGGCTGAGTGCAGGGCCCAGACCTGTCCCATTATTCCCTTCCCACGTTCCTGGTTCGCTCACCCTTACGTAGCTTCCTGTTCTGGCTCCTGATGTTTGCTTCATATCTCCTTCCCTGATACCCCATTGTGGTTGGACTTTTCTGGATGGATCAAAGCCAGATATTTACTCTCTGCCTCACGGCCTTGAAATGATCACCTCTGTCTTATCAGATCTCCTGGGCCCACTTCTCACTCACTGAGAAAACAATCACTTCCACATTCATTTAGTCTTGTGTGCTCTGTGTGTTTGGGCTTCTAAAACATTTTTACCTCCTGAAAGAGAGAACAGGGTCAATTAGTACCTGTTTCAGACTTGCAGAACTTGGCCAGCATCTCCGGGGCACCCTTCATGTACACATGGAAGTGATCCTCCCCTGCCACCTGAGCGACCACAGACATCCTCTGCAGGCTTGAGGAAAATGGAAACTGGCGCAAGATGGCTATGGCTTCCACGGGACTCTGAGACAGCACCAACAAAGGGGAGCTTAAGATGCTTGTGAAATTTCACAGATGCACACCAACAAATAGGACTTGCTCTGCAATGAACCCAGGGACGTCACGAAGTGGTATGTTTGTCACAACATTGATACTTTTCTGTCTGCCTCGACGGCGATTCCCTCATCAAGTTGTCTGGTTCTGCAAGGCCTTTCCCTTTGACTGCCTGGAAAAATCCTAATCATCTTCCAGGCCAAGTTCACAGGTCCCTTCCTCTGTGGCACTTCTCTCTCATAAATAGTATTCACTCTCACCTCTGAACGCCTGCAGCTCTTTCTTCAGCCTTTATTATAGCAGTCGGCACAGGGTATTGCACTGATTTGCACCTATATGGATTTTTCTACCAGCCTCTGTACTCCTCCAACACAGAGCCCCACACATCTAGCTCTGAAATCACTCTATCCCTTAGCACCTAGCGCAGTGCTCTAGCATAAGACAGGTTCATGAATAAATTTAAAAATATTCAGGAATGAAGGGACGAGCAAACCAACTATGGACACTGTTCGTTTCAAGGAGAAAGAGCTGTCTGATTTGAAAAAGCAAGTCATACCCAACTGGCTTTCGGTCCTGGCTTTATTATTATGTGTGAACCTGGCATCCCAAATGTGCAGTAGTCTGCATCACAATCTTCCATTATCTGTTTCAAAATGAAAACATTCATAAGATTCCTTAGAGCAAAATAGTAAGAAAGAAATACCTCTCATTTGCATAGCACTTGAAACTTTTCAAAGCCCCTTCCACATATTTTCTCTTGTAGGCTAATTATCTGAATACCATCATTGTCAAATTTCTGTTGTGTTATTAAGGACCTTGGAGAATGTCAAAAAGCCAGAAATATTGTGACTACAGTTTAAGTGGTAATTGATGGAAGAAATGCCGGCTACAAGCCAATGGCTCTTCCTGAATGGTATGACTAGCAATTGGATGAGAATTTAATATAGCTGAGCACATTAGCCCTCAGTTGAGTTAGGATTGGGTCTTGAGATAAACCTGGGATTAATTCTTATTCTGTATCTACGTTACTAGCCTAATTGATTAGCTAGAGAGTTAACAAGTTAGCTGCTGGCAAATTAGAAAGCATATTTGAAAACAGTTTGCATTCTTTGGAGGTTGCAACAGTATAAGTTACACCATTTGAGAAACCAATATTAACCTAAAATATAGGAAAGGCAGTCAGATATACAAATCAGAAAATAGGAGACAACATTTGGCCTCTGCTCCATCACTTACCTGTTTAACGTTGGGGACAATGCCTCCATTTCTCCAGATCCCAAATTTCTTCTGAAAAATATTCTGACATCCCTTGTAGCACTAAAATTATTGGAGTCTACAAGGATATTTTCCCTCCTCCTTATGTTTCATGACAGTTTCCTATCCACCAAAGGATATTTAATTCTAGACTGAAAGTTTCTCACCTAGTTTTAAATTCTGCAAACCACTTTGCACTTCCATACTTTGCTTGGGGTGGATACCACTGCTCTTAAAGACAGTTCTTACAGAGCTAATCCTAGCGATTTATGTTCCTGCACAAGACCCCAACTTGTATGTCATGTGTACAAATAGACCAACACCCCTCGATGGAGAAGAGCCACCGTCAGAACCATGATCAAAGTCACATATAGTAAGAATGACCCTAAGCAGCTCATCATTGTGTCTACGCGAAGGATGCCGGTGAGGACAATGTGTAATAATTACACTGATTCCTCTCCGTTAAGATCCAGGAAAGTGATTATCCCTTTGTGTTTAAGTAGAAGATTTCTCCACAGCAAATGCTTAAATTTTAACTTGCTGCTATCAAAACTTTCCATGTTTACCAGGTTTCCTCTTTTATTATTTTGGCTTCTAGAAAGCTACATTTTTGCCAGTACACACTTTTTAAAATTTTTTTTTATAAGTTTACTTATTTTTAGATAGAAACAGTGTGGGGGGGGAGGTGCGGAGAGAGAGAGGGAGAGGGAATCCCAAGCAGGCTCCACACTGCCAGTGGAGAGCCCAAGTCGGGGCTTGAACTCATGAACCCGTGAGTTCATGACCTGAGTCAAAACCAAGAATCGGACACGTAACCCACTGAGCCACTCAGGTGCCCCTCCCCCCACTATAAATCTATACATCTATAAATTTGCCTTTTTGTGAGGTGTATTTCATGTCCCTGCAGTCATGTGTTTTCATTCCTTTAACATTCTGTTTAAATGCTGCCCTGTAGTTAAGATATCATTGTCAGTAGCTTGAAAACGTGTTTTGTTTTGGTTTGGGTTTTTGGAGAGCAGAGTAACGTAATTAACTAAATAGTGACTGCCTGAATGAATGAATGCTTTTCACTTGGTGGGCACTTTACAATGCAAGCAGACCCTGTAGGCTCATAGGATCAGTGCTTACCACAAGTCGGTGAGTGAGGCATTATTATCACCAATGCACACCTGAGGTAACAGACTCAGAATCTTGGTTCTGGATTTGGGGTCACACAGCTAGAAAGTGATGGGGTCGAGAGGTCTGCTCACCATGTCATGACAGCCACGAGAATGGGTTTATACCCTTCAACTGTTCACACTCAGCTCAAAAAATTGATCCAGTTGGACTGGGAAACCTTCAGGCTAGTATCTAGACCTATACTGTCTAATACAGTAGCTACCAGCCACCTGTGGCCATTTATATTTAAATTGATTAAAGTGAATAAAATTGAAAATTCAGTCCTTGGTTGCATAGCCAAATTTTAAGTACTCGATAACCACATGTCGCCGGCTAGTGGCTACTATACTGAATAGCACTGCTTTAGACCACTGTTTCTCTGTGAGTGTTACAGAGAATGTACCATGTTTTTGGCCTGTCAAGGTTTTGTGGTCAAGAAGGTTTGGTAAATGCTGCTTATCCTATTCCTTCTTGAATATTCACAATGCACCACAGTATACTAAAGAAATCTGGTAGTCAAGAAATCAATTTTACTTTCTTAAAACAGCAGGTTCCCAAACGATTTGCTCACAGAACCTTATTTCAAGCTGCACTCATTAACAGAGTTCTTGGGAGCAGATACTGGGAAATTCAGGTAGAGTCGAACCTTCCTTCAACGTTGTTACAAATCTTCTCTGAGCTTCAACCAAAGTTAGAAAACTTTTCCACTTTCAGTAAGGATTTCTTCAAGTTTTTCTCATTTAGCCAAAACAAGAAACTATCATCTTACCCAGGCAGTGCCCTCAAACATTTTGAGGTCCAGTGGGTCTCCTTGGATGGTCCCATTGAGAAGGATCAGAGAGTGGCAGCTGGCCATGGCAGCACACAGCGGGCCCCATGGCAAAGCCTTGCCTGAGGCAAAGCTATTCACTTCCTGAAAACTGGGAGAGAAGATGATTAAGAAATGAAAGTCTTCAACAAAATCATTTTACACACTCTGCCCCTTAAATCTTGCCAACACAGAGTTTCAATAATGCTTAACCTTTATGTTCAAATCCTTCCAGAGCTCCTCATGTCCCGTATGATAAAGTCTAAGTGCCTGGATATAATCACAGAGACTTCTGTCAGGTTACTTGAGGTCAGTGCCTAAGGTGACAGTAAGCTCAGAACCTGCAGCCTGCTTCAGAATCTGTCTCCCTCTCTCTCCACTCCTCCCCCACTCATGTTCTCTCTCTCTCTCAAAAATAAACATTAAAAAAATTTAAAATAAAAGAAAAGCACACCTGGACTCTGAAATATTTCTCACGACTCAGTCCTTTGCCCTATTTCTAGAAACTCCTGGCATAGATATCCAGCGTCTCATTTTCCTTTATGATGGTAGACTGGTACAGTTTACCATTCTCATTTCCCATCTAATAGCCAAATGAGAATTGTAGACTGTGGTTTCTACACCCCGAAAACCTGAGCATTTGGGGAAAGGAAAAGAGAGGAGGGGTGAAAACCCTAAGCATCCTATTCCCCTTTCACTGGTCTGGCCAATAGAAGACAAAGCAGTGCCTGCCCGGACAAAAGCTTGGCCCGGCCATCTGAGCAACCAGGAGCTGAACCACATGAGTAGGGTTGAACCCAAGTATTTTCTGCAACATCGCACTGCCTGTCTGCTGTTATCTCGTGCCAGAGCTGTGTTTGGCCCCATCACTGTGCTGGAGAGCCCCTGCATGACTCAATGACAGAGGCTCAACCACTGTTTAGAGCCAAGGGGGGATATCTAGAGCTGAAGAGTCAAGGCATCTTGTACTTAGACCGAGAGGGCAGATCTCAGCCCTGTGAGGAAGGGGAGCAAGGGCCCTCTCCTCACTATCCATTCTGGGGTAGCATCTCTGTGATTGTTCTCCCCTCTCCTGTGGCCAGCTTTTCACCTGTGTCTGTAAAAATGGTAGCCCTATACCCTTTAACATTCTATCTCAAGTGCTATCTTTGTCAGGCGTTTTTCCTCATTCTGTTCATTTCCAAAATTAATTTTGACCTTTTATTCACTATGTTATTCCAAAATCCAAGACTGTGTATTATATCAAACAATCATTATTATTTTTTCTTCTCTCTTCTGATATGCGTGCCTTAATCATAGCTCTTTCCATGGACTGTATTATGCGTAGAAGATGAATGCATTTGTGCCTTTCAATCCCATGAGATGTGAGCTACATGAGGGAAGGGAGGGAACTCTTCCTTTCTGGACTCCTCCCCCCACCCCGCCCAGTCCAATAACCACCAGCAAATCTTTGTGGTTTTTAATTAAGTACACTTATGATTTCACTCTTTGCTCCTCTTTTTTATTCATTCAGCTTCTTACTTATCCAGTTCGTTCTATTTTTTCATGTGGAGTTTGAAGGCCTATTTTCCCCATCTGACTCTGAACTTAGAACCCATTTAATTTAACAAGTTAGAATAATTGGGACACCAGAAGGACGGACTTGAATAGAACCAAGGTAGCTACACCAATCCCACATCCCATCTTCACTGAAGTGCTTACCAGTTGTCAGCAGTAGGGACAGTCCCCCAGAGGTCCAGCCCATCTTCCGTAAGAGTGCCAGTCTGGAAGAAGTTAGAATTGGTATTAGCATAAGATTTAGAACTTTTGGTTATATCATGATTTAAACAAAACCCAACCTCCCAAAACATTAAAGTAGATCTAGTTGTCCAAAGTCCTTGTTTGTAAGCATTAAATTTTGTTTTTTTATTATTTTTAAAATATGTTTTTAATGTTTATTTTTAACAGAGAGAGCGAGCATGTGTGCATGTCTTGAGTTGGGGGGGGGGGGCAGAGAGAGAGGGAAACAGAGGATCCAAAGCAGACTCCGTGCTGACAGCAGTGAGCTTGATGCTGGGCTCAAACTGTGAGATCATGACATGAGCCAGTCAGATGCTTAACCAACTGAGCCACTCAGGCACTCTTGCAAGCATTAAATTTTAAATCAGAGAAGGGTACCTGAAGGAAGAATTCAGCAGGTGACAAATGATTCCTGAGAAGACTGTGTCGATAATGAAATGATTCTAGATACTAATCATTACAATCAAATGTTAGTGTTTTGCTTTTGTGTGTTTATTTTTGCACTTGCTGTTGTTAAACGAGAAGCATTTAGTGAATGGAAATCCAATAAGGACCAGTACGAGTTTGACTTTATAGTTGGCACCTGCTATCTTTCTAAAGCAGAGTTCAGAATTTTTCTTTCTTTTTAAGACTGATTAGTTCATAGTCTGCCATCTGGCTCACAGCAATTTTCTAAAATATGGGTGACGTGATGACTGTCCGGATTGATAATGAAATGTTGATAAAGGGCTTTTTGAGAATTTAGAGAGAAATGAAGTGCTAATAATAAATACTCATTAATGCCCATGAATGAGTTTTATTGTTAGATTGTCAAGAGGAAAATGGTTGGGAGATTTGATTTGCTATATTATGGGAGAGTATTTATCACATAATGTAACAAAGAAAGCAACATGGAACTAAGTACTATGACAGCACTTTGAATTTGCTTATTGCTTCATAGCCCACCATTAATTACAGACCCCGGTGTCTTTATGCAAGAGGCCAACACCCAGTCAGAGTAACCATGTGGCTCCCGCTACTTCAGCGCTGTCAAGGCTGAGCAGAACATTCCCAAGTGCTGGGGTGTATCCCTTTTCAATACTGACACCCAGGTCTCTGTCATCATTCTTTTTACAGTCATTTCTGTATAAGACACTGAATTTTCTAGCTTCCTATCAAATGACATTTCTTTCATTACAGCACATTAAATTGGCATAACGCTTTATGATGAAGTGCTTACAATGCTTCTAATTCTTACAATCGACTAAATAGGGAAGGGACATTCTCAGGTTAGAAGTTAAAGGAGCAGCCTCAAGGTCCAGTGGCTTGCAGGTTGGAGAGAAAGAACCAGAATCTGGCCCATCTAGAATCTCCCTCTAGATGACAAATGTTAAATAAATTTTGCAAAGCATGCAGAAAGACAAAACCCATACTGGACTTCCAATTAAGGAATGAAGGATTCTTTGTTTCATTAATTTATTTGGGCTTCACAGAAAGCTAACACGCTTTGTGTGAGTTACTCCTTGAAGAACAATAGAAAAAAACTTATTTGCTTCATTTCCCTCCTGCATTTTATGAGGGTTCCAACCTGTGTGTTTAGATTCCAAATCCTCTTGAGTTATTCCATTTCAAAAAGAGTTAGCAGCTTAATTCAAACTGAAATGTTTCCCTGATGATCAGATTATATTTTTACACATCAATATTTTGAACATGAAAACAGAGATTAGATGGCAGCAAACAGAAATGGGACCGTGTCATTTCTCTATGTGAAAATGATTCTTATACTATAAAACTAGCCATGAACAGAAAGAAAACTAAATTATAGTTACAGTTGTAAAAGGAATAAGACAGAAAAAGCCAACTTCTTAGCATAAATACTAGCCCAGGCTTGGGCTGAGCTGAATAGAAAAGAGAGAACTGTTTTAGAGAACTAACAGACCAACATAAACTAGAAATATATGGGAATAAGAAGCACATGGTGAATGTCTTGTAAGTGGAAATAAAAGTAGACGGGGACCTCGATTAATTGTGGGGTGCTTCATTCCAACACCATATTGGTAGAGTTTTACAATGTACAAGCTGGAAAGGCACCGAGAGATCATTGGAGTTCAAATTTCTCTTGATTTCTCATTTTGCCGATTCCCAACCCAGTGTTTTTTGCACTATGACATGTTGTCATGCCACTGGGGTTTGGCCAAGCGTGCCGAGGAGCAGTTCCTCAGTTGGTCTAGCAAAGGAGCACATGAGGACGTGGAGGGGAAAAGCTTTGTATGAGACGTAAAATGAACAACTGGAAAAATTAGTTTTAGAAAAAGACAAATATGTAACGAACCTAACTTTATAAATCTCCCTCTTATATTACAGGCACCAGTGAGGCTGCTGGGTAAATAATGGGAATCCCTACCAGAAAACTTCCAAGGCCGTGGAACTAAAAGAAGCTACTGTTAACCCTAGTGGTTAACTTGAGGAGTGGTGATTGAGGGTTTTCTTTGCCAGAGGAAACTCAGCCAGAATAGAATGGAACTAATTTTAGGGCTGAGCTGCTTCCAGTGTGGAGCCAAGACTTGTCAAGTCTACTCATGGTGTCTCTCCAGTTTGTCCTATACTCTCCATTCTTGCCCTCCTTGCTTAGGACAATGACCCATCTCTTCAGTCTTCCCTAGATAGCTTCCTGTCTCAGTCCTACCTCCCTTTTGTTCCTTCTCACCAATTACCCTCGATGGAATAAACAAAACACACCTATAAAAATGTCTTTGATCGTCTTTAAAAAAAATGGTACGGCTCCCATTCTCCTTCACAAGGCCCCACTTCTTAGCTTGACACATCAGGCCCTGAGCAATTGGGCTCTTCCTCTCCAGCTACATTCCCTACCACACAGCCCCTGTTGTAGCCACACCTACATGCCACAGGCCATGACATCCCTGTGCTTCTGAACTGCTCATCTCTGAGCCCATTCTGTCTAACAACCAAAGCCACGGCTCAGCGGTGACCTCCCATCCATGGCAGGTAACTTAACTTGGACGCTTTTCCATGCCTCTTTGAGCATGCATTTCACTGCATTATCATGGTTTACACTTCCATTGTACCTGCTTCCTCAGCTAAGTCACGAGCTTCTCCAGAGCAAGGACCCTCTTATTAATGGGACTCTTGGCCAAGGTAGGTTAATTAAAAAGTGTCAAAGCCTTAATTTATTCTAATACAAACAAAGTGAAGACATGGAGGGATCGGCCAGGCCCACTGTGTTACAACAATTAAATTGGCCTGCCCAAGCAGAGGGCAGGATCTGAACAGCAGGTGGATGAGGCTGAGGTCCCTCCAGGGACACAGGACCCCCCACAGGAGAGTCACAGAAAGAGGTTTTAGACCTGTCCCAGAGCAGCAATCCTTCCCATTTGGACATACTTCTCCCCTGCTACCTCCAGAACCCTAAACAGTTACAGGACAACATTCTTCTAGTCCTGAGTCCTGATAACCTGGGGGTCAAAGGAGAAAGGAGGGACTGAGTGCATTAACACAGGCACTGTCCCCTCCCTCCCTTTCCTTAAAAGAAGCAGAGGAGAAAAATGGAATATTTTCAATTAAACACAGGACAAAGTATTTCAGGAAACAGAAATGTTCCTCACAAATTTTTTTGCCTGAAAAAGCCAGTCAGTCATAGAAGTTATTACAATAAGAGATTGTTTTGAAACCCAATACGGGCAAAAAATATTAAATTTCATAGGGAAGAAATTTATGATGTGATATAGCTAAACCACTTCCTTAGGACTCTGTACAGTGGGCTTGTAGAGCATGGTCTCACCACTAGCCCACTGTGTGACCTTCTCTGGCCTCAGTGTTCCTATATGTAAAATGAGAGCAGTGAACCAGGCATTCATTTGGAGGCCTTTCCCAGCTCTGCTCTGCCTTGAAATCAACCTCCAATCAGGAAAGTTTAGATCATACTTTGTCAAAGCACACGAGGTTTATTTGTCCACACATATTGATTCTCTGTGGGGAAATACAGAAGATTTTCTTTTTCTTCAGCCTCTTTTGTGCATACACGATTCCTGTGGTCAGGGCAGCTGGTAGCACAGGAGGGACAGTCACGGTGAGGAGAAGCAGGGCCATGGTTGCCGTGTCTCTTGGAGAAACCTAGGGAGGGAGGGACATGGAGGTTAGCCTAGCAGCACAGGGCGGCACCCTTTCTAGCACCATCTCCTGCAGCACTCCAAGAGTTCTAGAAGCTCAAAATATTTAAAGAGAGCTGCTCTCTCCGTGGGGCTGAGAGATCTCTTGGGTGTGCTTAAGGAACAGACAAGTTGTCTCCCATTGTGCACAAAAGAAACTCTGATCCCTTTTCTATGTCCACCCTGCCCTTTTTGACTGTTTCTCTTTGCTTGGTATTCCCTCCACCCAGAGTACCATCCTTCCTCTGCTCATCATAACACACCCTCTTAGACTCCCCAGGCACTGAGACCATTTTTGAGTTGTAACATTTCACACACGGGCTTGACAGTTGGGTTATAAATCTCCCCCAGTCGCTTCCAAACCGCTTGGGTGCAGCAGCTTGGCTTATACATCTTTGAAGTCCTTTGCAAGTTCATCTTATTCATCTCTAGATATAGAGCCTAGCACAGTTTCTGACACAGGAACTATTAAATGAATGGTAACCTGATAAAAATGATGACCAAGAGTCTGCTAAAGGAAAGTCCATAGTAAAAATAGCTTGTTCTCACTGCACACATTCTGGGGCGAGAGCTGGATTAGGCTACATAAATGATTTAGTTACTCCTCACAACAACCTTAGGATGTAAACACTGTTATTTTCTCCATTTAACAGATAAAGAAACCAAGGCTTAAAATATTAAAATAACTTCCCCAAGCCATCTGCTAGTTAAATGGTGAGGATCTGAACCCTAGGCTGTCCCACTTGGGGGGCACAAATATGTGACCAGTATCTTATAGTATCCAGTCAATTCTCATAGAGTCAAGATCCCAGGCGGGTCCACAGAAATTCACATGGCTGATAAGAATAGGGCCTAGATCAAATCACAGCATGGCTTGTTTTATTTTTCACCTTCTCTAGAAATTAATGGCCTTACCCTAGATTTTTATGAAATTAACCGTAATTTTAGCCACTAAAGTCCTCTTCTGAGTACTGGGAATACAGATTCAAGTTCAATATCAAAGGCTGCTAGATACATCATTGGTCCAATCTCAGATTGTCACAAAATCCAGCGTTCTCTGTTTTTCCCAACCACAGCCACAAAGTGTTGACACTGAGGACTCAGCTCTGTCTATTCCTGAGACAGTACAGATGAAGGAAGCCAGCAGGGTCACAGGTTATGACCCACAAGAAGGTGGGGTCTACAATTAGTATCGCTGCTTTGGTGTGTATTAGATGTTGAGTTCTACCCGGGAAATCTTCATTCCGAATCACTGTGGGTGCTTCCTGGTCCACAGAAGAGGGCCTTTTGCTTGTTTTCCTGCTCAATGCTCCTGCTCCCCAGATGAAACTGGCACAGTGCCTCAAGTTCCAGTCCCACTTGCTTTAACAGTCTGCCCAGCTCTTTCCAGGGTCCATTCTAGGGGTGCCAATATGTCCTGGCCTCCTTTGCCTTTGCCTGACCTAGAAATGCTGCCTGAAGGCTTATATCAGACTGAAATGACTACCCAGAGCTCAAGTACGAGAGTGAACATTGCCTGGAAATTCTCGTCACTCTGTCCATCAATATTTACCCCTCTCCCCGACAACACACACATAGAATGCACTAAATTTGGGCATTGTAATTAAGTCACCCATACCCAGTTTCATACCTATGTTTGGACCCTTTTATTTACATTTTTTTTTCTTCTTCCCAATGAGCCCACATTGCTAACATCCCAGTATGTCTTAAAGAAGAGATTACACAGTTCACAAAAGAATCACACTCTCAGGACCAGAAAGGACCTCAGAGGTCATTTGTGAGAACCCTTCCTTCAGCCATCACAACTATTAAGAGAAATGTTCAAACAAACCAAAACCAGACCACTATGAAGTTTAAAAGGAAGTGGGGATCCGTGCAGCATATAGTTCTGTAAAAGTGGACAGTCAGTTCTATTTTAG
The DNA here is from genome assembly GCF_024362965.1 of Panthera pardus. NCBI lineage: Eukaryota > Metazoa > Chordata > Mammalia > Carnivora > Felidae > Panthera > Panthera pardus. The sequence goes on along the minus strand of NW_026526753.1, from coordinate 25,180 downwards.
AACCTAACAAAACATAGAAAAACTCACTGGGTACATGGTATGTTGGGTATGCCTTAGACAATGTACACACTCAAATATCTCAGCATTCTCAAATAATCCAAATTTCTAAGCACGGCATTCAAGATCCCCTTCAATGTGACCCATTTTACCTTGCTAGACTTAATCTCTCAGTTGCTTGCTGGTTCCAGAAGACCCATCTGCATTTCTTCCTTTGTCCTTGTCTCACTCCAACTAGCATGCCCTTTCTCCTCCCTGATCTGATTGACTAAATCCTCTCCATTCTATCAGACTTGAGAAACACCTATTTCCTCTGAGGATGTTTGGGCTTCGGTATTACCAATGCCACACATGAAGTAACCTCTCATTCGCATCCAAGTGGTGAAAGAAGTCATGAACTTTGCAACTTTTCATAGCTGTGCCATCCAATACAATTTTCACTAGCTACATATGGCGACTTGAATTTAAATTAACTAAATAATCAAATCACTAAATTACTTAAATTAATTAAAACTAATTAAAATGAAGTAAAACTGAAAATTCATTTCCTTGGTCACACTAGCCACGGTTCAAGTGTTCAATAAGCACATGTGGTTAAGGGCTACCAAACTGGACCATGTAGGTATAGTTCCATCATCTAAGAAAGTTCTATTGGACAGAACTGATCCACAGAATGATGGGGCTAAGAGAGAACCTTATCCAACCCTTTTGAGTTAGGTGAGGATCCTTGAAAAAGCTATGTCATTAAAAAGCCTTACCCCCAGTACTTACTCCATGGTACATATATACACCAAGGGCATAGAAGAAACCCACAATGCCAAGGAAGGCCAGGAACACTATGAACTTGAAGGCATCATTGTATAGCTTGAAGTTCAGAGGTCGGGGATAGAGGATGGATCTCACCAAGTCCCCTTTGGCAGTATTGTAACCTGCATGAAGGTAATCACAGGTGGAGTAAGTTCCTTTAATACAGTTTACCACGACACCCAAAATGATTTGCATTGAATTAAGGATTGGTTAATAGTGTCATCTGAATATGGGATGAAGACATCACTGCAAACAGTATATTTACATTTATTATCCCTACAAGTCACTAGGAACAATAAGTGGTATTCACTTAACCTTGTTCAATTTCTCTTGCTCTGGAAGTCAGTGCTACAATGGCTCACACAGTGAAGCTCCTCACTCATGCATAAGATTGAGGAAAAGAAGACTGAGGACTGACAGACACAGTCACCAGAGAAGACGAGCTGCTAAGAGAAGACATTAAAGCTCAAGTATGTGTTGAAAATAATAGAAAATGAAGACAAAAGGAAAGCACAAAACAAGTAATTTCTTAAACACATATACCTCTGATCATGTCATTCTTATGCCCAAACACCTTCCAGAACCCCTGATTTTTTGCAATAAAGTTAAAATTTCTAGGCACGGCATTCCAGATCCTGTCAACCCTCAGTATACTCCTGTGTTGCTAGACTTATCTCTTTACTGCTCGCTGCTCTCAGAAAACCCCAAGGCAGTCCTTCTTTTGTGTTTTGCAGAAATAGATTAGCATGTTTTTTTAGCTTTCTGCTAGGACTGGCTAAATCTTTCCCATCCTATCAGGCTTGGCTCAAAATGCCGCCTCATCAAATAAATATTTTCAGAGTTCTACTCCCACACTTCCTATCAAAAATAATTTCTCCCCCTCTTTGGGGTCCCTGTAACACTTAATCATGTGACATCTATCATTGCTCTGTGTTTAGTTAGCTCTAACTCCACACTGTTTCCTGCACCAGACCACAATCCTCTTTAAGGGTAAGGAATGTCTCCTAATTTTTTTCTTTAGCCCTCAGGGCATGGCACTTAGTAGATCTTCATTAAAATCTAAGTTATTGGCAACAAAAGGGGGGGCTACTAGATATGAACCACTGTTGTATGAAACACGCCTTAATCCCACTGCTTGGTAAACATATAGTCTCCTCAAACATGGCTTTGTAGGCTTTGGAGAAAAAGAGCAGAGTTTTCTCTAACTTGTTGCCTCAGCATTTTACAAGCTCAGATAAGGTGGTTCCCATGATTTCCATTCATTAGCTCATGCCCACTGACCCCTTTGAAGCAAAACTTGATATTTTTAATTTAAAAAAATCAGGTAGAACAATTGAATCATAGGCTAACACATAGAGACAACAAAGTTCAAGGTGGGTTTTGGATCTGTGCATATGTGGCTGGCAGAAACACAGGTCAGGGGTAGTGTTGGCTGTGTGATGTCCTGTGAAAGACCGGGAGTAAGATTAGTAGTCTTGAAAACTTTTTGAGCATGGTGTGTGTAAACTGCTTCAAAATCTGCTTTAGAAATATGACTTGGTGGCAGATCCAAGGGGAGGTGGAACAAAAGACAAGGCAAAGTATTTGAGGCAAAAGCTGAAAGGGAACAGTCAAGAGAATATTTCTGTTGCAATGGTTAGACAAGAGATGATGAAAGGCCTGGACAAAACACCAACTGTGGGGATGAAGGAAAGGGAGACAAGACTCAGAAGGTATTTGTAGAATTGACAGGATGTGGTGTCCTACTTGGTACGGGAGAAAGTGGGAAGCTAAAGGTGATGTGGACAGACCGGCTAGATGGTGATGCTGTCGACAGAAAGAGGAGGATAAGTCCTTTCGATGCCTTGACTTTGAAGTGTCTGTAGGGAACCCAGAGGGAGGCATCCAGCAGGGACCTGGAAATAACAGCCCAGCAAGCAGCAGTTTGAAAGGAGACAGTCCTCAGGTGATAATGGTTGGAACTTTTTTCTTGGGAATCACTTAGAGTTGGTATAGAGGGAAAAGGAAAGAAGCCTGGGGACATAAAAAACAAACAAACAAGAACACAGTCTTGCCTTTGAGGCAATGTATTTCATCTCTGTATCATCAATGTATTTCATCTTAGACAAGGGTTTTAACAATGAACCAGTGAGGTTGGAAATGGTGGCAACTTAGAATAAATAAGGATCTGACTAGAAACAAGTATGACTGTTATTACCAGAAGGTGGCAAACTCCATAATCCTAAACCAAATTTCCCCAATCCAACTCCCCCACCTCTAAGCAGGGACTACATTTACAAAAGTGGAATCTACTAACCTGTTTGCAAAACAACTGCTCTCACTGGCCCCTGCCCAGACGGCTTGACCTGGATAACTTCTGTCCCGCAGAAAAGGACATGTTTCCGATAGTCCTCCAAGCTGTGGGATTTCCAGGCCACGGTGTTCTCCGTATGGGGCAGTGGCGTCTTTGTGACAGGTATGCTTTCTCCTAAAGAAGATTGTGTTTTGTTGATTCTGTGTGAACTCAGGTATTCAGAGTTGGTGCTTGACAGTTTTGAGACAGTATACAAACCATAGCTATTCAGGTCTTAATGCCCATTTCCTGGGTCAGATGATTTCTCAAGGATGCTGGCGATGCAAGCAGTGGTGTACTTGGTTATATTTTACATATTTATTTAAGGTCCACCTATATTTTCCATACCTGGTCTGCATGGTTTGCTATCGTAATTTAAAAAGCAGGCCATTTTAACAAAGATAGTTGTCACCTAATTGTCCCCTCAAGTGTTCTTTAAGCCCAAATTTATGCTAGGTAATTAAGGAGCTATAAAGCAAGTATATAGCTATTGTTATTTGCCTCTCATTTATTTATCAACCCATTCATCCATTCACTTGACAAATATTTTTAAGTGCTTATTTTGTGCCAGGCACTGTTCTAGGTGCTTAAAATAATGAAGACAGAAATCCCTCCCTCAGAAAGCCCAGGGAGTCAAGCCAGTAAATAGCAGTAAATAAATGATTAAAGTACAATAAAGTAAGGATTTTGGTAGTATTACTGGGTGATCTGAAGATCTAACCCAGAGGACCAAGAAACATTTCCAGAACAACTAATAAATGACAACTCAAAAGGAAATGAGGCCAACTAGATCAAGGTGGAAAGGAAATTGTTCTTGGAAGAAGTGAAAGATCATGCTGTGCCCTTGGCACTAAAAATGGTTGAGAATGTTTGGGACATTGAGTGTAAGGGTAGAGGTAAGCGGTCCTAGAAGTACAGAGATGAATGAGAAATTATGCCTTCATAAAACCTCTTAAATGTTCTTCATGATCTTTGTGGAGCTTGCAGTGAAAGATAAAAACCAATATAACAAGACAGGGCCTCTCTTTTTTCTTTCTGGATGATCTCAGCTCCATTCTCATTAATACATAATTAATTAACAATTAAAGTGTTAATTAACAATTAATTAAATAGCTAGATCGATAATGTCTAATCTTCATTTCCTCTCTCCTGTGCTTTTGTTCTATGTTTCCCAATGGTGGGCTGTTCATCCCAACCTGGATATCCCACTAGCATCCCTAAGTCCACATACCTAAAATCCATACTAATATTTTGTTTAATTTTTATTTTATTTATTTTTGAGAGACAGAGTGGGGGGGGGTCAGAGAGAGAAGGAGAGAGAGAATCCCAAACAGGCTCTGCGCTGAAAGCCCAATGCGGGCCTTGAACTCACAAACCGGGAGATCATGACCTGAGCCACAATCAATAGTCGGATGCTTAACTGACTGAGCCATCCAGGCACCTCCGTACTAATATTTTTACCACTAAACATCCTCCTTTTTCTTTGTGGTATCATCCTTTTGCTGAGTGACAGGTTTACAGTCTCGGAATCACCTTTGATTCCTCCTCTTCCCGTGCTCTGCCCTCTCATGGTCTGATTCCCCAATTCCTAACTGCTTTTCTCCATGAGTATGTCTCACCAAGTAACTCTTGGACTCTTGCGTTTGGGTCCCAAGGGCTTCACTAGCAATCACTATCTAGTGGTGGCTGCCTTACCAATGGATTACCTATAATTGGCTCCTTGACATGAAAACCATTTTAATAATAATAATTTGAGTCTATGGTAGAACTAATATTTCTGTTTTATGAAAAAGTATCTCACCCACAATATGCCTTGACCTCTTGAGTTGGAAAAGACCTCCAGTCCTTCCTCCTATGTGTCTCCTTTGCTATGAGGCTACTACTGCACTCACACACTCTTGATGCCGTATGGATGGGGATTTTCCCACAACGAGCAGTTCCGTGACACTAGCTGGTTGTCCTACAATTCAATTCAATTCAATTCAACTCAATTCAATTCAATTCAATTCTAGATATAGCATCAGATCCCACAGGTTAAGGACTCAGTCCCACAGGACTGCTCCCATGCCACCTCAGATGCTAATTGCAAACCCACATTGTCAACTGTGCTTCTGACTAATAAATCCGAGGTTCCCATAATCCCCTTCTTGGGTTCAATTCATTTGCTAGAGCAGCTTATAGAACTCAGGGAAATACTTACATTTACCAGTTTGTTAAAAGATCTGGTAAAGAATATAGGTAAATAGCCGGATGAAGAGATACATAGGGTAAGTTTTGGAGGGGTCTCAAGTGCAAACTCTTTTGGTAGATTTTCAAAGCCACCACAATCTGAGCATCACTGGCTCTTTTTCCTACACACTCCAGCTAATCTAAGCCACTTGCATATCCTGTTATACATATATATATATATGTATTCTTACATGATACCATTCCTCTACTTCCCCTGATGGTGGGAAGACAGGGTATTTAAGATACAAAGAAAATTAGCTCAGAGTTCAAAAGGATACATTTCAGAGATAAAAATAAAAGTGCTAATAACTTCCTCACTCCCAGATTTAAAAAGCATTAGAATGAATTTAAAATTCCATCAGTCTTTTGCTAAATGTTCAATTAGCAAAATAACATGTCATATTTCTAATTTGGAAATAGTATTCTATTGATTATAGTTACAAAATCTAGGTTCTATCTCTCCTAAGTAATAACTGGTGGCAAGGACTTTGACATATATAACTTTTTATATTCCTCATTTTCCTTGCTGGTATGTGATAGGTTGAAAAGACTTATTTTTGCTGAATGCCTGGATGAACTGAATAAAAACAACTGCCCAGGTTTTCCTATGATTGGTTTTTCAACAACCAGTTTTCTACATGGTGCATTTTTTATATCCTAAGGTGCAAGAAGCCATACAATTTTTATTAGTGATCTTGAAAAATCTCAGGAAATTCCTTTAGCCAGGCATTGTCCCTAACTCACTGTCTTTAAAAATTATGATATTTAGCCTTTGTTTGATATTTATCCTTTGTTTGGATTTACCACTTGTGGTCTAAGTGGCTTTGGAAAAGGGATAGGACATTTTGACAAATCTCCAAATCATCATAACACATTGTTTTGAAATCTACCTTTGTGAAAGCAGATACTTAGAGATGATTTCTAATGTTTTTATGCCTATGAATCACTGAATATTAATCCATTATATATTCATAGACTAATATTAGTGGATAGTTTCTGCACACACAACCAATGACATTCGTGGCAGGCAGACATTCAATCAACCAGGGATGGAAGCCATTTGGAGATAATGTTCCAAAGATAACATTCAAATCAGATATGATTTTACACAGAAATGACTTTCAAGTCTCTTTTACACTACTCACATATTAATAAGGAGCCTCATGCTTGGCCTTTCTTGGAATCTCAAGAAAGGACAATTTGCCTACAAATCTATGGAGTTCTAAGTAGCCCGGAGAGTGTTTCACAAGGAAAAACATTCATCATCCACTTCACCTGGCTTCTAGGACCTGGAAGTCCTGGTGCTGTGAAGCGGGATACTCTCCCTTGTCCCCAGTGAGCCAGTGTCTCTGCATGGAAGCAGTGTTTGAAACGCCATGCCCTTCTTTGTTTCTACTTCTGGGGCCATTAGACTGTGAGCTGTGTAAGGGCAGTGGCCATCTCTCATTTGTCTTGGTGACTCCAGCACACAACATAGTGCCTGGCGCAGAGGAGGCATTTCTGAACCTTTACTGAATAAGTGGATGGGCAAATGAATAACTGAAAGAAAAGGAGAAGTGAGAGACTGGAGGAAAGGAAAAAGGAAGAGGGAAAAGACTCATTAACTCATTATAAGCTTGTCGGACAGGATGTAAATGGGAAATCACCACTTAGGAAAATTTCTGTGTACCCAACTGGGATCTCTGCATACTTCCCCCCCACCACACACACACGTTTCAAATACATCGCTGATTCTGTGAGTAGAGGGAGAAGGAGGGGATTGTGGCAGAGTGAATGAATCCTGCCACTCTCTGCCATAATCACCTCTAAGAGAATGAGGGAGCAGTAGTTTCAAGCATAGGCTCCCAGGTCAAAAGGCCTGGGTTTGAGTGTTTTCGCTTCTTCATAGAATTTATAAGCATTGGAAATTTATGTCATTTACCTATTTTCATGTTTTCTTTGTCCCCACTAGAACATCACCTCTATGAAGACAGATTATTATCTGCCTTGTTCACTGTTGTATCCCTAGCACATAGTAGAGCATTCTGGAATAGGAGCTAATATACATTTGTGGAATGAATGAATGAATGAATGAATAAACAAATGAATCCAAATAGCAACTCTACCACTTTTAAGCTGTGTGACTTTAGGCCAATTACTTATCCTTTCTGGCCCTCAGATTCTCCCACCTTATAGATTCATAGGTTGAATGAAATAATACACGTAAAATATTAGCATAGTGCCTAATACATATAAGAAATAAGAAAAATTAGCTTTTGTGCCAAAAGAAAGTTTCCAGGCATTAACATAATTTCCCCCACATAATGTCCCCCTTTTGCCTCTTGACCACTTTATGAGGAGCTAGATCTTGAAGGAGCCCATTGCCTCCAGAGGCAGAAAGGATAGAGAAGTTGATAGCTGGCTTCTGGGTTTTACACATCATTCGTAAGTTTGACCATGAATTTTAGAGACTACATGAGAATAAGAACAAAGCTTTCCCGTTCACCTGCCTTCCCTCCACTACTTTTCTAGCTACATAAAAATCCCTAGATTGGGAGTTGGAAGAAAATCCAAAGGAAGCTTAGATGTTGTGTGTACTTGAGAGAAGGGGCCGGCACAAAAGTAAGGTAAGGAAAGACCCTAGAAGTTTGTGAAAACAGAGAAAGAGGCATCAGTAGGCCTCCTTTTACAGGGAGATAGGCTTGGGACATTTCTCAAGCCCAGAGCAGAGTGGAAGCAACCGAAAGGATGGCTGCCCTAGACAGACCCACCTCCCCAGTGCCTTGCACAACTTCAAGTAGCCAGACTTGAGTCAGGAGACCTGCCAACTGGTGGGGACAACTGTCTGACTTGGACCAGATACTTTGCAACACTGCTTACTTTCAAGGATGGCAAGATTTGGAGCAAAAATTAAAAAGTAAGTGTAGTTATACGATTACGTTTCTTGCATAGTTGAGCTTATGGCAGTAGGACGAGGCTAAGGAGAAGAGGATGAAGAAGACCCTACAATGGACGTGTGTTATGGGCAGGACTACCCAGTGGAGAGAAAAAGATGAGGAGGCACAAGGAATGTCAGCTCTACCCCTCTTAGAATCTGCTTCCTCCTCACTCCGGTGGCCCCTCACGTCTGGGAGCAAAAAATACCACCTCCAGCCCTGATACTGGCTAGCTGGGCAGTCTGGTCCCTTCTCACCTGCATTTCCTCATTTGTAAATTGGGCATTATAATAATTCCTAATTTGTTTATCCTATGATGAAGTGAGATATAAAAATTATTTATAAAACATTCATTGCTCTAAAGATGTTTGGAGTATTTGCTAATTCTCTTCTAAATAAAGACCTCTATATATACGAAAGACTGGTTTGCACATGGGACAAAAAAAAAAAAAAACAAAAAAACCCCAAAAAACAAACAAAAAAAAAACCTGAGTCACATTCTTGGACAAATGCTCGAGGAAGACATATGCAGTTTCAGGAATCTAAGCATAATCTTATTGTTCAATCAGGATCCTTTTTACAAATGTATACGTGAGTGGGCAGATCTATGTAGACTATGTAATAAAGTATTTAGAGTATGATGGTCTTAGATCTTTCCAAAGAAAACAATGAGAAAGAAGTATATTTCTATTTTATGTGTCTGTCTCTAAAACGGATTTTTACCAATACATAGTTTACACAGATATTAATGCTGGTGACCTTCTTTTTCTAGAAGTAGACCTAAGAAAAGCCACTCACTGCTTAAGATCATTTTAGGTCAGTTTTGCACATTGAAAGGCAGCTTTGTTTGCCAACTCTACCATTTCTTTCTCTGAGTTTTCCTCAGAAGTAAGGCAAGAACCAAGCACCCCAGTCAGTAGACCCAGCGGAGTAAACACTGCGATCTCTCCTTCCCTTTTTTCTCACAGCCATGCTCTGTCACCAATGAGAGAAGCCATTCTTCACTGGCAGGCTGCTGGGAAATGTGAGACAGTTGCTGTCTTTGGTTTAGGAGGCCAGTTTTTCTTGGGCATGAGGTTTGCACGTTGGGTGCTATGGCAACATTCCGGATGAAAGATATCATCAGTATGCAAATCCTCATCACTATCATTATAAGGCAGTTAGATTTCAACACACTAAAGGGGCATTTTGTAATTATACCGAGCATAGTTATGTTTACTACATTTCCTTGTCTCAATTTTAAATTAAGCAGACCCATTTTTAATGTGAAATCTGCTTGTGTTGAACAATTTAGGAATCGATGATTCTCTTTACATTTAGGTGATATTAAAAAGGTGTGTGTGTGTGTTTTCCTGTCTTTAGCAACTTGGGAGCAGAAAAATACAACAATTTGTAAGCACGAAAGACACATTCTTTCTATTTTTGTGTTGTTGTATAGTTTCTTCTCTCATCATGATGTCCCATGTGTTTTGGTTTTTGCCTAAAGAATATTTTCTAAATAGTGCCTTCCTAATTACACAAATTCAAGTGAACTTTACAAAGCGCAAATGAGAGCAAGGACGACAGTTCAAATCGTTGTTACAAGAAAACTGGCTTTCTGCTTGGTCGGATCAACTGGAAACACAATTCTAAAGAACAGAATGTTACACTGACTTTCCTGAAGGTTCAACTCAATACTCTTCCAGCAAAAACTGGGGCTCCGTTTTCCATCTACAGAGAGCAGGGCTGTATAAAATCTCTGCATCCTGCCAATTATAAGAGTTGTTGGTTTCCGGTTGTGTTCTGTTTGGATAGGTGTGTAAACCATGCTCATGTTTATGAAGACATCGTGCATCAAGTAGTCTATTCTCTCACCGTCCTCTGAACCAAACGATCTTATTCACCCCACGCATCAGGAAATTAACCAATCACATATATTAGACTTTTCTTCTAATTTTGTATTTATTATCATTTGATTCTTATATTACGGGTATACATTATATAAACGGGATACATTTTATCCCGTTTGCATTTATGGAGTCTTCACCTGCATGAATAGCCTAGCCGTGTCTACCTCACCTATCTTTCAATATCTTAATATCAGGCAGGTAAGGATATGTTGATCTGCTTTGCTCTTGGCCGAGATGTTGGACAGGAAAGAAGCAGCTCCATGGCAATGGCCTACCTGTGAGCATGCCTTCAGTCACCACACAGCTTCCATCAATCAGGATAGCATCACATGGCAATGAAGTTTTTCCTGGAAGAATAAGAGTATCCCCAGGAACCAAGAGATGGGATTCCAGCTTCTGCAAACCTACACAACAAAGTTCCCGTGACTGGCTGACCTTTTCCTGTTTTTACTTAAGAATGGGGGAAGGGGAAAAAAATTAAAAAAAGTTACAGAGAGGGAGGGAGGCAAACCACAAGAGACTCTTAAATACTGAGAACAAACTGAGGGTTGATGGGGGTTGCAGGGGAGGGGAAAGTGGGTGATGGGCATTGAGGAGGGCACTTGGGATGAGCACTGGGATGAGCACTGGGAGGAGGGCACTTGTTGGGATGAACCACCCAGCTAGTTTCTGCTACTCTGGGCTGCAGCTCCCTGCTCCTTACAGAGAGCCATGGCCACCCCAACCCAGGGTAAGTCAGAGCAAATACCATTTACAAGCATTCTTCGGGTCTGGATTCTGGATAACAGATTGAAGTGTTAGAATTCAAGGTCTGTTTGGGATCATTAGTTGGGGAAATCAAAACGCCTCAAGAAAGCTTACCCAGTAACATTCCAGTGAGTGAAATATGGGAAGGCAGAGGGAATTGGAAGTGACTCAGACACTGGGTCAAAATGGTTCAATCAGGAGGAGGCATGCAAGGTACTCAGGGTACAAAATTCAGTGAGGTGCTCACCGTCTGGGTCCTGGAAAAGCAGGTCAGCGTTTGCCTGACCTTTCCTCCTTAAGTTTGTCATCTTAAAAGTCTTATTTACCTTACTTTAGCCTCCGTCCTGGGTTTCATCAGAAGAGGTTTTCTCCTCAACTAATAATCGATAACAAATGGGACTGATTCCACTCTGAAATATCAGGATGCTGAAGATGGCAGAACATATCACGTACCTTTGTCCTTTACCATGACTGTAACCTGGACTTTGTTGTGATCCTCCACAAGGTTGTGCAGCTTCACTGATTGCTACCAATTCAAAGTCAACGTTTAAGTATCAGATAGTCCATAACCGGAAAACCACATGATCTCAATACTGTAAATACCAAGCCTGTCACACAGCAAAACTTCCTTGGGCAAAGGCTCACACTCTAGCGTTTCTGCTTCCCTGCCCCAATTCCTACTGCAGCCAACCCCCGACTTATAGCAACAAATATGGTAATTAGTTTAGTGCTATTTCAATTCCAGGAAACATAATGCACAACCACTGTCCCCAAGGACCAACGCTAAGTCCCCGAGGTTGTACTTCTTAAGGGCGCACGATGACACAAGGGAAGAACAAGACCATGAACAGATTAGGTTCCCTCTCGGTACCCGTTTCCCTGTCTATAAAACAACAAAAATGAATTTGATCTTTCCATTGTAAAAGCCTGGGAATATTTGAGTTATGTTTTGATTTTACGTGGAATTTTATCCCCTCCTTTACAAACTGGTGGATTTTCCTATTGGGTCAGTCTGGAGACTGAAGCCATGATGCTCCAGAACCCTAGTGCTTCCCCTTAGGCATTATTCAGCTTAGTTAACTCCCTTTTCCTCATCTGAAAGTGGAGATATTAACAGTACCTCTTCTAGAGGGTTTTCAAAATTTAAGTAATGCTTCTCTTAGTTATCCCTTTGGATATTACTCATTACGATGGTAAGAGCTCAGCAAGGGTTAATGATTAATAAGAAAGTTGCTGTTGCAAAAACAGCATTGTTTTGTCTAATGCATCCCCTTGGAAGATTTGCTTAGGGTGGAATTCACTGAGATACCACCCTGGGCTAAGTGGAGGAAATGGAAGCAGCCTGGAGAAGCGAAGGCAGCATCTACTGGGATAACTCAGGAGACAGGAAGGCAGAGGAGTGAGGGCAAATTGTCCACACAGTTCCATACACTGACTGTAGGCGACGCCATTGGCAGAGGCATCCCTGGAAGGCACTGCCTCCTTCTGTATGGACGTCACTTACTTGGATACTTCTAAGTAGAAGAGATCTGAATACCGTCAACAGTACTTTAAACATAGCTTAACCTAATTCAAGTATAAAACTTTCCCTTTTAGATGATAGGGTAAATTATTTTTATCTGCCCTCTTGATGATTTTTAAGGTAGCCAATGTCACCAGATAAACATTACACACAATTACACAATTTTCCTCTTGAGAGAAATTAATAAATTTGGTGTTTCTATTTATACAGAACAATTTCTTATTTACTCCATTTTTTTTAGGAAAGGCAACACTTCAATCATTTGGAACAACTGAATGGAAGAAATGCTACTGCTGTTTGTTAGGTACATAGTCATTGCCCTAACTTGACTTTCTGAGGCTTCCCTATTGGGGCATCCATTTTACTGATGGGTAGTAGCGAGAAAGTCAGCCGTGGTTCTGGGACAAGAACACTGGATTCATTCAGGACTCCTGAGTCGTGGGTCAAGTTTACCCACTAACCAGCCATGTACCTGTATATAAGAAATTTCACTTTATGTTACTTGTTCTTTCTGTAAACAAATGACATTGAATTGAATCATTTTCAAGCTCCTTCAAAACTCAACATGTCTGATACGGATATGTTTTGCATATCAGAGATTTAGTCAAAGCCCCTAAGACTTCATAGAAGAAATAACCTGGGGTTTATAAATGGCTCACAGTATTATTATTATTAGGCAGTTTAAAACAGTAAGCAACTCCTACGTGCCAGGCACTGTTGTAAGCACTTGAAATGTATTGCTTGATTTTTTTTTTCTCCTCAAAATAATCCTATGATGTTATTGTCTCCAATGTACATATAACAAAATAAAATGACCAAAAAGAAACAAAAAACAAAAAACAAAAACAAACCAGGGTCTTGGAAATGTTAAAGTAACTTGTCTTCAATCATTTACTTACTAAGTATTAAGATTGACAGTAAAACCTGGGTTTATCTGACTCTAAAGCCTTTTCTGTTGATGAATATGTTCCCCTAAAGTGTTTGAAAATAGCTTTTTTCCTTTAAGAAGATAAATAACCTTCCTTTGTTATAAATTTCTTTAAGTTACTTTCTTGCTTAGCAAACTCTTCTAGCCACTGCCATGAGAATTTCACCCTAGCTTAAGAGGATGATAATCAACACATTTGGAAGTGGTGAAGTATAAGTTCAAAATGCCCTCTCAAAAATCATTATGGCATCAAGCTGGATTTATTCATCAGGCTTAGCATTCTGCGAAACCTGCCATGCTTCCATGCCTTCGTTCAAGCTATTACCTGGAATGCTCACCCAGGTTTTCTACCAGCAAACTCCTAATCCTTCACATAGAGTCTGGCTCAAACGTCACCGCCACTCCATAAGTCTCTAACATCTCAGAAAGAATTCGTTGTTCTGCTCCCTGTGTTTCCGCCTGTATTAGTGTATGACCAATTCCATTACAGGCGTTTTCTTGTCAGGTCTCCTGTGTGAGGCAGGTGGTTCAAAGAGCCAAACACTCATCTATGTACCCCTGGAGTCTGTCACATAGTAGGCCCTCAGCAAACATTTACTTAATAGAACTGAATTGTTCCACGTCTCCCGACAACACTGGAGAAGGATAATATAAGCTTCCTCTCTGAGCTAATGTACCCAGAAACTCTACAAACACAGGTTTCTATGACAACCAACCAGCTAGGAGAAAGCAGGTGCTATGATGCTTGCCGTGATTTGGAAGCTCGTTGCCTGATTTTCATTAGGCCCCCTCTGGTTTCTCCAGTCCCGGTTTAGTGGGACCAGGATCAGTTTCCAAGGCTAATTTGCATATTGTTATTATTCCGGCATCTGTTGCTGTGTGTCCTTGTGTTTGCTGTGGCTGGATTTCCTCCAGAGATGAGTAATGAGGGCACTAACTCAGGTGTCTTTTGAGCCCAGCTCAGTCATGGCTAAAGGCAAAGCACCATGGGTCAGATACTCTCAGTGCTATCTCTAGTGGCCGCCTGTGGAGCCAGCAATAGAGTATGCAACACGGCTCAGTGTAAATACAGTTGAGTGCCAGCTCAATTTACACTCATACCTACACCAAACTTGTTAGAGAGGGGCTGCCGAGGGTGTTTCTTGGCGTAGGCAAGGTGCCTCTCTCTTTGCTGCATGATTTGGGGCCACAGTAGATGCAGAAAGATAGTTTATTCCACTCCTGCAAACACCTCCCCTCTTGCAATTTTCAAAAGCTGTTATATCTTTAGCATGATTTGTAAATGACAGTAGATGCTCCTTCCATTTCTAGCAGCCCCTTTCCCAAATATTTTCGTAATAAAATTATCAATCGTTTACTGCTGCAAGGAAACGCATAGGTCTCTTTGAGATTTTGCTCCGTGGGACAGTGTGAAGTACTTGATGTAGAATCAGGAAACCCGGGGCTGGGATCTATAGCCACGATTACCGAGCAAGTCACTTCACCTCCCTGATTGTCCCCATCCCTCCGTCTCAGGTGGTGGGAGGACACCACAACCACATGCGTATCATTTTAGAGGCTGCCATGCCCCACACAAGCACATCTGTCACAGACGGGGGGAGCCCGTTACAAATTGTGCTAAAGAAATATTGATTGGTGAGCATTTGTGATTTAAACTGCAAAAATAGTTTCAGGCAACTGGCCCATTTTGTATAATGTTACAAGATCCCTTAGAGTTTGGGTCTGATAAGCTTTTGTTAACAAATATTAACTGCAAGGGCACCTGGGTGGCTCAGTCAGTTAACAGTCCGACTCTTGGTTTCGGCTCAGGTTATGATGTCACGGTTTTGTGGGTTCAAGTGCCCCATCAAGCTCTGTGCTGACAGCTTAGACTCTGCTTGGGATTCTCTGTATTTCTCTCTCTCTGTCCCTCCCCCCTCGCACTGTCTCTCTCTCAAAATAAATCAATAAAACTTGGAAAAAAAACCCAAATATTAACTGCTAATGGAATTAATGTCTCCTTGTTAAAGCTTTTGCAGTTCTGCCATCAAGTGAAGTTCCCAGGTCAGTTACCATTTTAAACAAAGACATGTAGGGATTTTAAGATGTAGAACCTGAATATTTAAGATTCATTAAAGATTTTAAAATAAATATTGAGAAAATTACAAATAGAACAGAGCATGCCTACTTTTAGAAGAGCACTTGAGCAGCAAAACAAGAAAGGCAGAAACCCAGAAAAAAGAGAAACATATTTGACTGCACACATTTTAAAATATCTGACAAAAGTCAAGTCAGAGGAAAAATGATAGACTAAGAAAGAAAACTTTTCCACATGGATGATGGATATAAAGAGACAATAAATAGAAAACAAAAATGCATATATCTTTTGGAGGAAAATGTATCTAATCTCACTAATAATTAGTGGAATATAAATTAAAACATCATTGGGACACAATTTTTTTAAAATACATTAGACTAAAAAAATTTTAAACATCAGTATATAACACTGGTGAGGATCTGGAGAAATGGATACTCTCATATGTTGCCGTTATTTTATTTAAGAAAATAATAAATATCGCAGGATCTATTAACATCCAAAATATACATACCTTTTGATTCAGCAACCTGGCTTTTGATTATTTTACTAAAAACAAATGCAAACACTCATATGTAAGGACACATCTATATTGTAGTTGTGTGTAATTCAGCATACTTGTGGTGGCAAAAATTGGAAAGGAAGCCCCCTATTTTCTAGAAATAAACGAATGGCTGAACAAATTATGATATACCATGGAATTTCACACCGTTATTTTTAAACGTGATTTAGAATTATTTATTTACTTGGTAGATAGCCGTTATATTTATTGTAAAGTGACAAATGCAAGTTCCAGATTAATGTACAAAGTATGTTCCTGTTTTATTGAAACAAATTAACAAATACATAAGTAAATCTCCACATAAACTTGTATTTCTCTGCATCTTATAGAGGAGAAAAAATGAAATATATATTTAGCTAATGATGACATAAGTAAATAAATAAATAAATAAATAAATATATGTATTGGGGATCTTAGTGCTTGAATTTGTCTTTTGGTGGATTCCTCTGGAACAACAGCTCTTAAGCTTTCAGAATGCATGACAAGCACCTGTTATGAAACTGTGAAAAAGCACAGATTCCTCTTGTTACCTTGGATATTTTGACTTAATGGGTCAGGAGCTTAGGAATCTTGACTAATTCTCTCACTGAAACATTGCCCTCTAGAGTATTGAATCAAACCTCTTTTCTCTGTAACCCTTCCCAACTCCCACACAGGAATCTCTATATTTCTTTTCTGTTTCCTTAAAGACAGTTATACCTACGTTCCAAATGAAAAAAAATAGTGTAAAGGAACTTGAGGAGAGACTGAAATTTGTCATAAACATGTAGATGGGAAGTATGTATTTAAGTCAGGGGAAATATGTGGAAATATTGTAAGGGGTGTAACACATCAAGTGGTAACACCACATTTACTTAGGACCCATTGATTACAGGCAACAGAAATTGGTTAAACTGGTTTAAGCAGATGAGAAATTGTGAAGATGCAGGGACATCTCACTAACCTAAGGTGGGAAGTGAAGCCAGAGCTCCCAAAGGCTTCAAACAAGAGCAGGAAATGCTATGAAGAGTAGGTTATTCATTCGGTCTCTGTCTCTCTGCCCTCTCCCTTTCTGCTGGGCTCCATATGGCTCACCTCTGTGTCTCTGTGTATTTGGTTCGTTCTTTGTGCAAGTTTTTTTCTCTGCTGTCCACACACAAGGATCAAGGGTTGCCACCCTGGTCCTAGCATCACTTTTCAGATCACATTCCTGACAGAGCATGACAGATAGCTTCAAGTCTTAGGCTTGGATCCCAGGCTAAAAGATATATGGGCATCATTCCTGCTGATGGACTGGCTTCCGCTGGGTCAGATACCCCCGTTCCAACTATGTGTGCCAGTGGAAAGAGAGAGCCACCTAGAGCAAACTAGTTGCAGGCTGCCAGAGTTCTAAGAGGAGGGGGGTTGCAGTGCTTGCCCCAAAATATGTGTACTACTTTCATGCTTGTCAGGGAATACGAGGCTGGAGAGAGTAACCCAAGTTCATGGGTACAGGCTCCATTAAAGTCCACTGTACTTCATGTCTTTGGGTCCTATGAGCTACTGGTACATATTTATAGTACATATCCCTTTGATGATTAGGGTAATTTAGACAGGTTTCTATTCTTCATACACATCCTGACTTGAGTAGTTTAGGACTAAAGTCCAAGTGAACACTATTAGGGTCCAATAGGAATTAACTCCAGTTTGCAGCACATGCTCTCAGATTTCCAGTGGCCAGAAAATTTCTTACTAGCATTCTAAAGATTTCAAGGGCTTTTTTTCATTCCTTGTCAGTGGCCCTGGCAAAATGATAGAATCCTAAAATGGTGAGACCTAAAAAAGTAGGGTATAACCTCCACCATGTATATAGCTGAGGAAAGTGAGCCCAAGGAAAACAGAGTCCTCGGGCTCATATGAGTGAACCAGCAGTTGTTACCAGCCCTGTCCCGATGGTCCCATGCTGCCTCCTGTTCTCTTCAATCTCTGTACCCCCTCCCCCTCCCATCTGTCCCTTGCCAACTTTCCCTAACTTTTAATAATAAAAACAGCAACAGCAATATCAATGATAACAAGAACTAACATTTTACTAAGTGCCTACTATGTACCAGAAATATAAGTATTCAAAGTGATTGTTTCATTTAATTCGCTCAACTCTAACACCAACACACACCCACGTGCCCACACACATACACACCTTCTACAGATGAGGAAACTGATTATAACAGCACCAAGTAACACAAACAGGAGAGGTAAGGGGGAGGTTTTCAATCTGACTAGATAAGTTCTCCCTCCCAAAAGGCCTCAGAGAGTTCTGTGTTTTTCCTGCGAACACTTGGATGGTTTATGACGATATATCCGGGTGACTGTGCGTAGATGTCGCCCCAGTGGAAGGAACGACATGCGAGAAGGGCTGTATTCACTGATGTGTGACTTAAGCCAGAAAGTGTATGAATGGCTTGCACGTATCAAATCAGATATTCTATTAAGGAAAGATTTCTCAAAACCCAGAAACTAGAAATTCTATCTGCTGGCTTCACATTACATACCTTTATCAAATGACTAAGGTAAAAGCTTAGGACACTCTACTTTTCTATTGAGACTCAGCAGAATAGTCAGATCTTTATTGTCTTGGTGTCTATGGTCATGCTTTTGCTCAAAGGCCCAGAGTTCACCAGAAAGACAGTTACTCTCCCCCAGGCCTCGGCAGCCAGGCAAGTTGCTGGTCACTCTTCACATCTTTGGGATATAAATTAGTCTGTGAAAAAACACACCTAGGTACTCACTTTTTAAAAAGGCAGAAAACCAGAAACAAAACAAAGTCCTAGTAGCCTGGTCTCCAGCTCAAAGTATCTCCATTCATCTAACTTTTCATTTTTAGATCCTGTTTCCTAACTCTTTACATATCTATTGTCTTTCATTTCTCATCAAAGACTTCATAACTCAAAATTTGTAGGATCTAAAACCAGATAACGAGCCGATATTAGATTTAATATTGTTGAGCCACTGAAATGGAATAGGAATGAAAGCTCCCTTTCAGTTAGGCTTATGTAAAGCCCCCACGTCTGCTTTTCTGACTTGTGCCCAGTGCTCACTGTGTGGACATCGAGAACTCATCTCTCTTCTCAACACTTGTGTTTGACTTTCATTCCCAGCTGTGACACTACTTTGGAAAGTGCCTTATGCTAAGGAAATATCACACATGTGGCAGAATTTCATTTTATGAGGAGCCAGAAGCTCTGACTCTGTCACAAAACCAAACTCTGATTTAGAACAAGCTCCCTGGATCTTAGTTTTTTTCCCTGGAGATGAAGGATGAAACTTGAGACTAGGCAGTTTCAACAGTGCAGTAGAGTTGACAGGCTGACACAGTGTACCGTAACAATGCCCAGCCCCCAGCCCCATCTCTACAAAGCTAATTCCATAGTCAAGTTTTCAAAAACATACAGAAAATACAGTGAGACATCGTTTTTGGGGTTGCCTCCTGATTTTCAGGCTGATGATTCTTAAGCAAAGTAGCCAAACGTTTTCTAGAAAGATACTGTGGGGGCTGAGACTTGCAGGGACTGTGGAGTTATAAGTAATATTCAGCAAAATTCTATTTCAGAATGCACTGCTATCTCATTTAGAAGACTGATTATTTTGGGGCACCTGGACGGCTCAGTCAGCTGCGTCTGAATCTTGATTTCAACTCAGGTCATGATCTAGTATTTCATGAGCTCAAGACCCATGTTGCCTTATTGGAATTCTCTCTCTCCCCCTCTCTCTTCCCCTTCCCTGCTCATGCTCACTTGCTCTCTCTCAAAATAAATAAACTTAAAAAAGAAGACTATTTTTTAAAAAGGAAGACTTTAAATCGCTACAAGATGGGGCGCCTGGGTGGCTCAGTCGGTTAAGCATCTGACTTCAGCTCAGGTCATGATCTCACAGTCTGTGACTTCAAGCCCCATGTCGGGCTCTGTGCTGACAGCTCGGAGCCTGGAGTTTGCTTCAGATTCTGTGTCTCCCTCTCTTTCTGACCTTCCCCTGTTCATGCTCTGTCTCTGTCTCAAAAATAAGTTAAAACATTTAAAAAAATTTAAATAGCTATGAGATGAACAATGATGGAAAGGTATGCTGTCATCATTAATCCATCAAAGCATTCTTTCCCACCATACTCAGATACAGCCTCGGAGTCCTTCTGAACACTGTATGCGGGTCAGCCTTCAGTCGATAAATCCGGGTTTGCAAAGACATTTACATCTACCTGCTATTTCTGAAGATCTCCTCCTGAGTTCTCACATTTAGTAAGCCCTTGTTTTTTTTGCTTTATGACTTAAGTTTCACAAAGCTACTCCTTGCTGTCAGTGGAAAACCCATAGGCTTTGCTTCTTGTGCACCATAAGCTTAATAGAACCCAAATGTGATTTTAGCTCTTACCTGTCGCAAATCATACACACTTAAGACAATGGAGATAATAGACAAGATGATGATGGCCACAGAGTATTCTATGTAACCTTGAGACAGCCACAAAGTTAGGGTAAAGGCTTGGAACACGTAGAATGGATTTAAAACCTGCAAGTACAAAAACAGCATGTGTGTCACTTGCATGGATCACATCATTTCAAAGAAATTGAAGAAGAAACAAAGAAATGGAGAAAATTTCCATGCTTATGGATTAGAAGAGCAAATATTGTTAAAATGTCTAAACTACCCAAAGCAATCTGTACATCCAATGCAATCCCTATCAACATACCACCAGCATTTTGTCACAAAGAAAGAACAAACAATTCTAAAATTTGTGTGGAACCACCAAAACCCTCAGTATCAAAAAGTCATGTTGAAAAAGAAAAGTAAAACAATTCCAGACTTCAAGCTATATTACAAAGCTGTAATCATCAAGACAGTATGGTACTGGCACAAAAACAGACACATAGATCAATGGATCAGAATAGAGAACCCAGAAATGGACCCACAACTATAGGGTAGCTAATCTTCAACAAATCAGGAAAGACTATCCAATGGAAAGAAGACAATCTCTCCAACAAATGGTGTTGGGAAAATTGGATGGCAATAAGCAAAAGAATGAAACTGGACCACTTTCTTACACCATACACAAAAATAAATTCAAAATGGATGAAAAGCCTAACTGTGAGACAGGAAACCATCAAAATGCTAGAGGAGAACATAGGCAGCAACTTCTTTGATCTTGGCCACAGCAACTTCTTACCAGATACATCTCCAGAGGCAAGGGACATGAAAGCAAAAAAGAACTATTGGCACTTCATCAAGAAAAAAAGCTTCTGTACACCAAGGGAAATAATCAACAAAACTAAAAAGACAACCTACAGAATGGGAGAAGATATTTGCAAATGACATATAAGACAAAGGGCTAGTATCCAAAGTCTATAAATAACTTATCAAACTCAACCTCCCAAAAATAATCCAGTGAAGAAATGGGCAGAAGACATGAACAGACATTTCTCCAAAGAAGGCATTCAAATGGCTAACAGACACGTGAAAAAAATGCTCAACATCACTCATCATCAGGGAAATACAAATCAAAACCACTGCCAGATACCAGGTACCACCTCACACCTGTCAGAACAGCTAAAATTAACAACTCAGGAAACAATGGATGCTAGCAAGGATACAGAGAAGGGGGAACCCTCTTACACTGTTGATGGGAATGCAAACTGGTACAGACACTCTATAAAACAGCATAGAAGCTCCTCAAAAAGTTAAAAATGGAATTATCCTATGATCTAGCAATTGTACTACCAGGTATTCATTCAAAGGATACAAAAAAAATACTGATTTGAAGGGGCACATGCACCCCAATATTTATGCAGCACTATTAACAATAGCCAAATTATATAAATAACCCAAATGTCCATTGACTGATGAATGGATAAAGAACATGGGAGGTATATGTATATAATGGAACATTACTCAGCCACCAAAAAAGAATGAAATCTTGTCATTCGCAACAACGTGGATGGAACTAGAGTGTATTATACTAAGCAAATAAGTATATGCTTAGACAAATACCATATGATTTTACTCATATGTGGAATTTAAGAAAGAAAACGAACACAGGGGAAGTGAAGGAAAAATAAAATAAAAACAGAGAGGGAGGCAAACCATGAGAGACTTAACTATAGAGAACAAATGGAGGGTTGCTGAAGGGAGGTATATGGGGGGTTGGGTCGAATGGGTGAAGGGCATCAAGGAGGGCATTTGTGACGAGCGCTGGGTGTTGTATGTAAATGATAAATCACTACATTCTGCTTCTGAAACCAATAACGCAGGACATGTTAACTAACTTGAACTTAAATAAAATCTTGGAAGAAAAAACAGATGATGTCATTTTATCGACTTTTTAAATCATTTTTTACAACACACAATGATCTCTAATATTTATGAATTCACTTAGAACTCAGTTTCAGTGGAGTCAGTGTCAAGCACATAGCACGTGCTATGGTGGAAGCAAAATTATTTTAAGCACTCAGAGCCTGTCAAAAATTGATTATTCTTATTTATTTTGAATTTTGAAAAATGTTTTATCAATATCAAAATCTAACGATTTACCTTTCTAAACATTATTTACCTACAATGGAGAATTCAGTCTCTTAAAACACACTTCATCTCTGACCTTTTTTTTTTTTTTAACATTTATTTATTTTTGAGACAGAGAGAGACAGACAGAGCATGAACAAGGGAGGGGCAGAGAGAGAGGGAGACACAATCCAAAGCAGGCTCCAGGCTCCGAGCCATCAGCCCAGAGCCCAACGCGGGGCTCGAACTCACAGACTGCGAGATTGTGACCCGAGCCGAAGTCGGACGCTCAACTGACTGAGCCACCCAGGCGCCCCAGATCTCTGACTGTTTTTATTGCAGTTTCTTCTTCCCATACTCACATGCTGCAGATTGAGTCAAGTTGTGTGATGAAAATAGAAGACTGCATTTTTATCCAGATTGTTGAAAAATAACATATTCATCACATCACAGGTTTTTAGCAAGATGCTCTGAGCATCAGGCACATCAGCATGGGCCCCTCCTTTGAACGGGATGGGGGGGGTGGGAGTCATCTTACCCAAAACTGCAGTGAAATTCATGGGAAGAATGTATCACAAGCCCAAAGCTGGCCATCCATGCACATATATTTTGGTCTCTTTATTATACCTTTCACTTTTTTTATTCCCTCAATTGTCCCCATTTTGGTCCTGCTGGCCCCACTGTTAATAATGATAGCAGAGAGGGCAAACCTGAGAAGGTAGATGTAGTCATCTGATGTACAGACATAGTGTGAATGAAAAAACCCATCTGACCAAAACAAGGATTATTTTCTTGGTGAAGTGCTCTTTACAATGATTATGAATTAGATGAAATATTACCTAAAACTGGTGCCACTCTGTTACCTCTACTTTCTATATTCTCTAATATATTAAACTTCTACTTTAGTCCTCACAGTGAACTGACATCCAGTTAGTAAGTTAATAGGCTGCATTTTAAGAGTTTCTTAAACACTTGGATATATTTTGTGCATTAACAAAGCTTTTGTTCTTTAATGTTTCTTATTATTTCCATTGCAACATGCTTTTCTTACAAAATATAGCTCTTCTCTTTGCTTGGCATAAAATGCTCTAATTGTAGATGACACACTAATGATAATACGATTTTGAGTTTATATAAACTCAGTAGAAAATGTGGTTAAATACTTCTTGTATAAGAAACAACACCATCATAATTAATTTAACTCCCTTATTCAATATTCTTTTGAAACCAAAATACAAAGTAGTATTACTTGCTTTTTTCCTACTGAAGGCTTAGTAAGTAGATGGAGAAAATACTACCACTCCTTTCAAAATAACCAAATTGACACCTGGGAGAATCTTTGACAAACTGAAAATGTATTTGAACAGGAAGTTTAAACAGCAGCTGGCTTTTTGATAGTGGAGGAAACTGCATATGTGGGGGACATGGGGTATGTGGGAAATCTCAGTACCTGCCAATCAATTTTTCTGCGAACTGAAGACTGCTCTAAATAAAAGTCTAATTATCTTTTAACATGTGACCATGCTAAACAAAGTGACCACTGTTGTGGATTAGAAATAGACTAGAAATGTGCAGTATGGAGTGGAGGTTAGCACAATCAGCTCACTGGGCTCCACCTAAGGAATGGAGAGTGGTGGGCTAGGGACTCATGCTACAGGGAATATGATTGACAGTGTGCCACAGCGGCAGGGGACAAAACCAGCCTTGCTCTCTGACCCAGGAACAGAGGCCAAGGAAAGTCACAACCAGCAGCTGTTCACTGGCAGAGGGCAAAATGGAAAAGAACAAAGTTCATGGTGCCACTGTGAACTTGGCCAAACCCCAGCTGGCTCAAGGCCTGAAGATGCTTGATCCTGGGGAGTAGAGCCCCACCCTACAGGAGTTGGTTCTGAACTGAGGGCCATGGGGACTACCAAGAGGCAAACTCAGAGCCATCCTACAGGGACAGTGGACACAGAGAAAAAGAGAGAAATGTAGACAAGGGAAGTACCACTTAAGGGCAGCTCACCAGAGCTGCCTCCATCACTACCAGAGCTTCCATCACCATCACTAAGAATAATAACTTCAATATTTGCAAATGACATATCAGATAAAGGGTTAGTATCCAAAATATGCAAAGAACTTATCAAACTCAACACCCAAAAAACAAATAATCCAGTGAAGAAATGGGCAAAAGACATGAGTAGACACTTCTCCAAAGAAGACATCCAGATGGCCAACTGACACATGAAAAAATGCTCCACATCACTCATCATCAGGGAATACAAATCAAAACCACAATGAGATACCACCTTACACCTGTCAGAATGGCTAACATTATCAACTCAGGCAACAACAGATGTTGGCAAGGAGAAAAAGGATCTCTTGCGTTACTGGGGGGAATGCAAGCTGGTGTAGCCACTCTGGAAAACTGTATGGAGGTTCCCCAAAAAACTAAAAATAGAACTACTCTATGACGCAGCAATTGCACTGTTAGGCATTTATCCAAAAGATACAAGTGTGCTTTTTATCCAAGGGATACAGGTGTGTTGTTTCGAAGGGACACATGCACCCCCATGTTGATAGCAGCACTATCAACCATAGCCAAAGTACGGAAAGAGCCAATGCCCATCAATGGATGGATAAAGAAGATGTGGTATATATATACAATGGAGTATTACTCAGCAATCAAAAAGAATGAAAT